>NC_056746.1:448959083-449134083 GCF_019279795.1 Protopterus annectens | reverse complement strand
GGACATGAAAGCTATTCAAGGGGTACCAACTCACGAACAAGGTCAAGGTTTTTATTCCAGACTATTCCTGGTACCAAGGAAGGGAAAAGATTGGAGACCTATTTTGGACCTATCCATCCTAAACACATTTTTACTCGTACCAAAATTCAAGATGCTCACATTACAGCAGCTTCTTCCCATGCGGGGCAAGGAGTCTTGGCTGGTAACATTGGACCTCAAGGAGGCATACCTGCATGTCCCAGTCAGACAAAATTGCAGAAGATACCTCAGATTTCTTGCAGGTTCAACCCATTATCAATTCTCTGCATTGCCCTTTGGCTTATCTACTGCGCCCAGAGTATTCACGAAATGCCTGGCATCAGTAATTGCCTACTGCACACTTCAAGGGATACAAATATACCCATATTTGGATGACTGCCTGATTCAAGCAGACAGCAAGCACCTACTTCTGAAACATCTGGCTTTTGTAATAATGTCGTTGAATTCTCTGGGATACACAGTCATCAAAAAGAAATCAAGGCTAATACCCTCTCAGAAAATAATTTTCCTGGGTGCCAACTTAGACACAAACACCCAGATGGCCTACCTCATGCCAGAGAAGCAGGGGCAACTAACTCAATACTTCAGAAAACTAGCAAATTTCACCAGGCTGACTGCAAGGAAAATCCTGCAGGCTCTGGGATTCATAGCATCTTGTATCCTACTAATCCCATGTGCAAAGCTGCATATGAGGAAACTGGTACCTGAAAAACCTATGGCTCAACACAGCCACAGTTTGGAAACAATAATACCACTAATTCCATGTCTTCAAAAGGAATTTCTGTGGTGGGCTCAAGCATGCCAAACAAACACAGGTCTCCCATTCTGCAAGCCTCAAGCAAATCAAGTCATCACAGCAGACGCCTCGGACTATGCCTGGGGGGTGCACATGACAGATCGGTGCATTCAGGGAAAATGGTCCCAAAAAGAAAAGCACCTTCACATCAATCAAAAGGAAATGCTAGCAGTAATAAATGCTATTATAGCTTTCAAAGACCTTCTGCATCCAGGTCAACTATTGATAAGGACAGACAACACCACAGTAATGTGGTACATAAACAAACAGGGAGGAACCCATTCATACCCCCTATGCAGGCTGGCCATGTCACTTTGGAACATGGCACTGGAATTACAAATCGAACTTCAAGCACAGTACTTGCCAGGCAAGGAAAACACGCTGGCAGACAACCTAAGCAGAAATATGACAGATCCACACGAATGGAAGTTGCATCCTCAAGTTTTTACAGAGATAATTCAAGCATGGGGAAGGCCAGACATAGATCTCTTTGCCTCCCACAAAAATCACCAATTGACAAAATTCTGCTCAAGGACTTTTCATCCAAAGGCCTGGAGAGTGGACGCTCTCTCTTTCAGTTGGACAACAATGACAGTTTATGCCTTTCCACCTCTTCCTCTGCTGCCCAAAGTTCTATTAAAAACCAGAGCAGACAGACCAAAGATGATTCTCATTGCTCCAGACTGGCCAAGACAACACTGGTACCCACTCCTGAGGAGCCTGACGCATTCCCCTCCATGGACCCTTCCTCTAATGCCTCTTCTTCTGACTCAGCATAGCTACAAAACTCTTCACAGTCAGCTGAAAACACTCAATCTGGCCGCATGGAAGATTCCTCAACATCACAACAGACCCTACTCTCCAAGGAGGTGCAGGATGTCATTTTGGAGGTCAAAAGGCCTTCTACTAGAAAAGCTTACTCCGCAAAATGGAAACGGTTTTGTGCCTGGAATGAGAAAAAGGGCCAGAATCCTGGAAAACTTAATTAACCTCAAATATTACGGTATCTAGCTGAGCTGCTAAGCAGTGGACTTTCATTCTCCTCCATCAAAATCCATGCCTCAGCCATTTCTGCAGAATACAACACTGATACACCTTTATTCTCTCACCCCCTCTTAAGACAGTTCCTCAGAGGGGCTAAGAATATAAAACCCCCAAGGAAACAACCAATACCTGCTTGGGACCTCAATTTCATTCTAGGAAAGCTGACCTTGCCTCCTTTTGAGCCAGCTGCCTCAACAGATTTGCAATATTTGTCCTGGAAAACAGCTTTCCTTCTGGCTATCACCTCAGCTCGTAGGGTATCGGAACTACAAGCCCTCATGGCTGTGCAGCCTTTTATCATCTTCCATCAGGACAGAGTTTCCTTATGAACCAACCCGCCCTTTATGCCAAAGGTGGTATCCAGGGTAGCTTTGAATCAGGCTATACACTTACCTACCTTTTACCCTAATCCTCAAAGCAAAGGGGAGAGACTACTACACTCCTTGGACATCCACAGACAGCTGCGTTATTATTTGGACAGAACAAAGCCTTTCAGAAAATCAGAACAGCTCTTTCTATAGGAGCTCAAGGGAAGCCAGTTTCCAAACAGACAATCTCAAAATGGATAGCCCACTGCATACGCTTTTGTTACTCTTTTCATGGCAAAACTGTACCTGCAGGCATCAGATCTCACTCCACAAGGGCCACAGCTACCTCTGCAGCTTTCCTCAGAGGAGTTCCTACCAAAGATATTTTGGAAGCAGCCACTTGGAGTTCTGTGCATACCTTCTCCAAGCACTACCACCTACCATTATACTCCAAAACTAGAGTAGGCTTTGCCAATGCAGTCTTGCAGGGCATCCTGGCTCCTCCTAGTTCCACCTAGTGCCTACCACCCCTTTCTTAGCTTTGGGATTCTACCCATCTGTTATGACTGCAGCTGTATGCACAATGAACATAGTACAGTTTTGTACCTACCATAAATGTAGATGTTCGAGTGCAAATACAGCTGCAGTCCAGGTTTCCCTCCCTCCTTCCCCTCTTGGGACAGGCCTATTGGCTAACACCTCCTCATACAACCTGATTGGGGTATTCATTTATGGTGTATTTGCTTGCAACTACTGTATTTTCATTATATGGCATTGCTTTATTACACAAATTTATGTATTGCCTTCCTTCTGGGGGCACCTGACATCTGGGGCAAGAAAAACTGAAGAAAATGGCATCTGCTGGTTCTTTTATACCCCTGTCGCACTGATGCCAGGGAAGAAGCGACGACAACCGATGCCAGACCTAGACTTTGGAATTCGGCCGACCAAGGACCCGCCTGACGGCAGGAGAACCCATCTGTTATGACTGCAGCTGTATTAGCACTCGAACATCTACATTTATGGTAGGTACAAAACTGTACTTTATTATCTTTGCCAGTGTAGCCAGAGTCATGGCTGAAAAGGGTTTTGGGACCAGTTCACTTTCCTGGTTACCAAAGTATAAATAAATGCGAAATAGAAAAAAGGGGGTGAACATGACAGAAGTAATTAAGGAACAAGTAAAGCATATTTTAATTCTGCATTATTAATGTGAGAGAAAAACTTCCCACTTAAGGCATTGGGAAGTAGCAGACAAACTTGCTTTGGAGTCCTACTACTTGTCACCTGTACATTGTACAGCAAGGATTGTGTACTGCAGTGAGAGTTTTCACACGTCAGCATGAGAGTGATGGGGGGGGGGGTGGTCTGTCATTTCTTTTATAACTACAGAAGAATCCCTGTACAAAACCTGCTGTTTACTTACTTTCTTTTGCTGGAAGTAGCTGACAGACACGTAAATGAGGCTCAGTCAGGGAAACATAGAAGTAGCTCTCACAGAAGGTGTGCTAAATGACAGTGCTTCACAGTCCTGTTATTCTGTCTTAATGGCATGAGAAAACACCACTTCCTTATGTCTAGCATGTCTCATAAAGAGGGCTTGAAATTTTTGAAAGAAGGAATGAAAGCAAGAAAACCAGATGACTTCAACAAGGCAGGCTCCATCATTTGTCGTTTTGTGGGAAATGCATTAAATTGTAAAATAAGCACCTGGAGTGATTTTGAGGCATTAAAATAGCTCAGAAAAACAGATAAATGGAACGTTCTAAGGTTGTTATTTAAATACATATATAGCATTTCTCTGGAAAATGTTTCTACTCTCTACCTTGTACTGTGTACCTGCATGGGAAGGGATAGCTTTTTTAGCTTGCAAAATAATTTATTGTCCAGTTTAACCATTTTAACATACAGAAAAAAAATGTCAAAACTGTAAAGGAAAATACTTAAACATTAACCTTGAGTTTTTATTGAGCACATATCTTATTAAACTGTAGTATTAAGTATAATTACAATCACTCCCACATTTTCAACATTAAGCAGTTGTTTAGTAATCCCTCAAGTATTATGACTGCATAGGTAACTATATTCTATCCTGTTTTTTATTAATTGACATATATATAAAACAAAGGCTAGCTATAGCTGTTACTTTTTTTTTCAACTTCACCGTGGGCTGGAAACTTCAGAAGAGATTCATAATGATGAATATACAGTTGGAACTGTACTGATTTTTTAACAAGCTATACAGTAGTGCTTTTTCTTGTGATACAAGTGGGGTGGTTAAACACCAAACACCACTAGAGAACTGTGTGAGAATCCTTTTTTTTAATATTGGTTGGAATCATCTGTATTGTTGGTAGTGACATGAAAGTGCACAGGGTTACTCATGGGTATAGTATTGTAAAAATAATAAAAACGTGTGCAGAAGGCATTTGTATAGCATGAAATGTGAGAAACATTTTGTGGTTTAGGAGTAGAGTTTTCCTTTAAATTGCCTTCCTTGTGTTTTTTCATCCATTCAGTTTTTCTCTTACCAGTACTAACCATTTTTTTTACTTGTTCATCCTTTGATGGTGTACATTTTTAAATATAATCTGTGGAAGAAACTGAGCAGAAACACTTATTTTGATACACAGTAAAAGGTTGTGCATGTGTGTGTTTGAGGTATAAGTTTGTCAGTTTCTTCATAACAGAGACTGCTATGGGAGTTTTTTTTTAGTTGCAAACTTTTTATATCACAGACACCATTGAAACAACTGTATTTGCAAACATTATACATCACTTATAAACCATCCATTGTCAGTTAAGCATTATATGGCTCATTCAAATCCTGCCTCTTAAACCTCATTCCTGCTTTGCATATATGCCCACAATTCCCATTTTTTCCTATGTAGTTTGCTCCTTCCCTCTAATGAAGATCCCAATTCCAGTTGTTTTATCTGTTATTATATTCACTACTTCTAGTAAAGTTGGTCTAGACTTTGCTTCCCATTTTCTAGTAATTGCTTTTTTGGCAGCCACCATAATTAGACTCAGCAAGGCTTTACTATGCCTAGGTAATTCTGATCCTGTAACATAACTCAAAAGCGTCTATATCACATAGTCGAAGTCTTATAACTTCGAACACGTAATGTTTGAACCATTATGTTCGAAGTTATAAAATTTCGAGACTGGATAAAAAAAAATGGTAAACTGTTTTAAGCAGGGTGGCAAGTGCTCTTGCACCCCCCACCCTCCCCGCTACTTAAATATACCAACTCCGAGATCACACCTCATTGAACAAGATGGAAACCTCCGCTTATGGAGGTTTCTGTTCAAACGCTCGGTACAAATTTGAACTTATGGTATGTAAAAGTTCGACTACGTGATAGGAACCCTAACTCAAAAAAATCATCTCCCCAGTCAGTCCAACCCGCTCACCCAGCATCTCTGACAGAGTGGTCTGCAGGGAATCCCTAAAGCTTGCTAGCTCATTACACTCGCAAAAAATATGTTCCCAGCTACCTCTTTCTTGCCCATCACACCGCCAACATTTGCTATCCACCTGAGGAAAAATTTCTTTGTAGTCTACTTGGGGTATAAAAATACCTGTGTAAACACTTCCAGGCAAAGATCTTAAATCTTCTAGACTTTGTTGCATATTTGGGAGATATACATATATCCCCCATTGTTTCTTTGTGAATTACTTATCCAGTTTCTCTTCCCAAACTCTTCTAGGCTCCTATGATTAATTCTTATAGTTATCATACAACATTTTTTATGCTTTACTAATTCTTCCTTTTTTAATGGCAGCTTCTGTTCTAGATTCTATTAAAAACTCTACTAGTCCTGTCTCATTTAGGAGCCCCCTATTTCTTCTCCTTGCCTATACTCCGATATCAATCCTTGATAGGGAAGGCAATCTCTAACTTGCAGTCCAAATAAATTATTGGCCTCTTCTCATTCTCTTACCTTTCCTTTTCTAGTTATTTGCTCCTAATACCTTGGTTCCTTTGCCAGTTTTCTCCAATAAGTTCCAGCCCCCTCTTGCCTATTATCTGTATCCCTGACCATAGTCATCCCTATTTGCAAAATCTCTTTTCTGCATTCTCGTGCTGGTTTGGTTTTTAGAATTTTCCCTGTTATTTTATGAATATAATACTCTGTATGATTTTAGTTGTTCTCCTTAGGAGTCTGCATCCAAAATACCAATCTCGCCTTATTTCTTGAGCTTTCTCCCTGTGTTAGCATCATTCCTTTCCACTTTGAATTATAGTTTTGTGCTTGTGCTATGTATAAGAGCCTTAACTATGTTGCTGTAAAATACCCCATCAAATTAGGTAATCCTAATCAGCCTTGTTCTATTGGTTAGAATCATATTATCCCACTTGACCCTTGCTGTTTTCCCTTCCCAGGTAAAATCCTTCATCTCTTTTTTAATTACTATTTACAACTTCTTCAGTTGATAAAAGTATGCCTGATCTTTGTATAAGACTAAAGGGACTAAAAACATTTTAATGGCTTGTATCTTAGTATTCATATCCATATAACAAAACTTCCAGTTTCTCAATTTTTGTATTATTTTCTGTTTAGTCTCTTCCTACATATCCTTAGCTGCCATCACAGAGTCATTTCTAATCCATACTCTTAAATACTTCATTTTATCATGTCCCCATAAGTATGGATATTGTTGTACCAATTTGTGTGTGGGTACATAACTTACCGCTATTGCCTTTGTTTTAGCTTCATTAATTTTGTATCCTGCGAAGATTTGAAACTGTCTTAAAATGTTCCACAACACTGTAATGTCCCTTTCTAGTTTTGTCATGTATAAAATATCATCAGCTGCAAATAGAGGCAGCTTTTCCTGACTACCATACCAGTTATATTCTTGATTTTCTGAGTCCCTTATTTTCTTTGGCAATGGTTCTAAATGTAATGCCAGCAACAAAGGGGACCATGGACAACCCTGCCTGGTTCCTCTACTTCAAGCAGAAATTATCAGAGAGAACCCTACCCACTTTAATTTGCGCCTCCGATCCCTCGTATATTCTTGTAATCGACCTTATAATTGTTACAGGGAAAGCAAATGCTTCTTTTGCCCTGCTCATGAAGTTCCAGTCTGTCAAATGCTTTCTCTTCATCAAGACCCACCAATAAAAGTGGTACTTTCTTACATTGTGCTTCCCTCTGGATCATCACTGTTCTGTTAATATTATCAAATGTTTGCCTTCCCCTCCACAATACCACACTAATCCATATCTATCAATTATGGTATCACTTTTGAAATTATTTTAGCCATTATAGACATAAACACTTTATAATCATTGTTTAGTATTGAAATGGGCCTGTATGAAGCTGGATCGGATGGATCTTTACCCTCTTTAGGTATTACCATTACCACCGCCTTCTTCCAGGATGCTGGTACTGCTCCTCCTCTTAAAATACTGTTAAAACCTTCCAGATCTTCATCAGTTTTTTCCCCTAACTTCCAAACTTCCACAGGAATACAATCTATTCATGGGGACTTTCCTGTAGATTGGTTTTGCATAGCCATTTTTATCTCATCCCTTTGTATCCTAACTGTTAGTAATTGATCCTCATCTACCTCTAACTTTGGCATATTTAGTTCATCCATAAGAATTTCTATTTGTACCTTTTCCTGATTTCCATATTTTTCTGCTTTATACAAATTTTCATAAAATTTCCAAAATATTTCTAATTCTTCTACAAGGGTCTCTTTGCTATCTTCCTTGTTATAGGCTCCTTAAGCTTGGTGGCTGCCCTTTCCACTTTCTGTTGCATGAGGAGTTGTGGTAGAAGTGTTTGTGCTCTAGAATTATTATCAAAAAACAGTTGCTCAACAGCAAGCTTTCTAAACTCATTCATATTATCGAGGTAATCTCTTATGTTCTGTAAAGAATTCTGCAGTTGCTTCTTTTCTTTTTCTGAGAGATTCCCCCCTATTTTGCAATGCCAATCTCTCTAAATAATTCTCATCACTGTTTAACCACATCTCCCTTTCTCTCTTATTTCCAAATTAGTTTTAAACTCCACTTTAATTTTATCCCACTCCTTAGCTATGTTTTCAGAAGATAGTTTTATCTTCTCTAGTAGCTCCTGAATTAATTCCACAATCCATTCTTTAAATTCCTTTCTTTTCAATTGGTAGATATGAAAGTGCCAGTATCTCATTTTCATTTCATTACCTTGTGTTTTTTTATTTTAGTTATTATTGGTACATGATCTGAAATAGTTATTCGGTGCGTTTCAAGACCTTCAATTAAATGCACATGTTCCTGAGAAATATAAAATTTGTCTATCCTAGCCCAGTTTTTGTATCTTTGTGTAATATGTAAATTCACTCCAAACTCCTAGTACTGAATTCACATCTTCCATGCCAGATATTTTCATAAATTTCTTCAAAAATCTACCCTTCCTTGTTATATTTTCCTTTCTAGGCCCCCCGTACACATCTTCACTGTTGCAAACCAAATTCCAGTCTGAGTATTATGAGTAATATTCCTTGCTGAAAGCTGATTATTTCTCCCAGAGTTTTCTTAAGCTCCGTTATGGCCATTTTAGGGGGGATGTAAATGTATTCCAGTGTAATCCTCTTCCCTAGCCAGTAGCCCCTTAGTACTGTGTATCTTCCATTATATTTTTCCCCTCTTCTATCACTATTGGAGCTCCTCTTGCAATTTTTTATATGTACTGTTTTCCTTTGCCCCAGATATTCAACTGAATAACCATCCTGAAAATTGTCTCTCCTATAGCATAGCTATTTGTACTCCACATTTTTAATATAGTTAACTACTCTTTCTCTTTTATATTTATCAATAAGACCAGTCATTTTGAAAGACATTACAGAAATCATCATTTTCTTATATTGTTATTATTACCACAGTTTATATACAACTGCTCTTTTTCTGAATGTCTAGTTCCAACTTTTATGTTATATGTATATACTGTTCGGCAGGTTGGTCTCCTGTACAGTTGTTTCATGTCATATCCATTTGCACCTGTGTCACATCTTACATAATTTTTTGTTTCTTTGAAAGCCCTCAAACAGAACAAAGAACCCCCCTAAAAACCTCCTAAAACCTATGAACTTAACAATAAAATGCAAAAGTATGTACATCTTCAAATATTGAAGGTTTTGCTTCCTAATAAGAACTAAGTTAATAGCTACACAGACATGCTAAAGTTAACCAAAATGATTAGTCATGATAAGACACATGGTACAGCCTGTGGTATTAGTAAATGCTATTTGATTTTGTATATCTTTATAACTTTCTCAGTTGAGAAAACACTTGAATGCTTTCAGTAAACACTTTCTCTAAGCCATTTATTTTTATCAAATTGTCTTATAGTGACATGCAAACCAGACACAAAACTGCTAAGGTTACCTTGTTTAGCAGAAAAAAAACATCTTACAATATTCAATATTCTTTTTCATTCATGTGCTTTGTAATAAACTTGGTACTGGATAATGACTAGGGTTTTTACCCAGACATTTCGCTATGCAAGCATGGGAAAAAGCACACTAATTTTTCTTTTGTCATACTCTCTTAACCAGTCCTTTCCACTCTCCCCTCATCTCCTCATTTTTTTTTCATTGCAGTGCCTACATTTCTCAATGAACAAAGAAAAAGAGAGAAGGGTGAACAAGAAAAAATAAAAGCACCTGTTTATATTAGTATCCCCATTGCATTAAAAACTGAGAGAACTTTACTTCAGGTCTAACAGGGTTTGTATTATTTTTAAAGCTATCACACCTGGGAAAACCCCTGATTGTTTTCAGGGAGCAGTATGTCCTAGTCAATTTCTCTGTTCTTTTTTCTTATTTTCACTCAGCCAGTCCCCTTCCACAAGACTGTCTCCCTTTTCTCTTTATCAGATTGTCTCCATGGAGGCATGAAGACGAGCTGCAGAAATACTATTTAGTATACATGTTTGCAAGTGCCAGGGAAAAAAAACTTAATAATAGTCAATATTATTTTTCATTTACTTTCTATATCTTAAAGCAAAGGTCCTCAGTCAGTCATATTCCCATACAAGAATTAAAAAAGCACATTAATTTGAACTCTGTGATGTCCCCTTAACCAGGCTCCCTTTTTCTTTTTTTTTTCATCATTACATTGCCTGTGTTTCTCAAAACTGCAGAAGGAGAAAGAGAAGAGGGGAGAAAAATAAAAACAACACCTGCTACAATCCCCATTACACTCAAAAATAGCATGCAATGAAAACCATGCAACACAGATAAAATACTATCAAGCTAAATGTATACTTAGATTTAACGTTCTCCCTTCCCCAAAGCATTTTTCCGAGCATTAATGACATGAAGTGTATATACTTTAGAGCCCCCACTCAGCCAACAAAGTTAGAAGAAGTCCAATATTTCCAGATGTTCGTGTCATAGTTCAGAAATATAATTATTGCATTGCAGTCCCATATTGTTACTGATTTTATTACTGTTCTTTTCTATCACCCAAATCCTGTCTCTGCTTCATTTCCAATGTACTCTCGATTCTTCCATTCAACTCTCGGGGTCCCTTCCTTCTCTCTAACATTTTCCGTTGAAATACTGGAAGAGGTTTCACAGGTGCAATCTCACTGTGGTCTTTATTACCAGAAGAACAAGAAGCTGAATCTCCTCCTGTTTCACAGCTCTCTCACTGTGGTCTTTATTACCAGAGGAACAAGAAGCTGAATCTCCTCCTGTTTCACAGCTCAGTTTTTGTTGGACAAACTTTTGTATTTCCTCCTTAGCATGCACTTTATCAAAAAATGATTTTGTCCCTCCAGGGAAGAATACCTTGAATACAGCTGGATACAACAGTTTGAATCTCACACCTGCGTCTCAACATTCTGTGAATAGAGGCATGAATTTACTTCTCTTTTGCCTGGTGTATAATGAGTAATCATTCTCCACAAACACTCTGCTGTCACCTACTTTTAGTATTTTGTCCTTCTACCACAGTTTTAACAAAATCAACTCTTTCTGCTGGTAGGATTGCATCCTTACTATTAAAGGTCTAGGTTGCTTTCTTATAGCTAGATTTGGAGCATACACAAGATGTGCCTGTTCAACAAAGTCCTGCTGTGGAATACCAGTCCAGCTGCTTATTTGTGCTTTCATGAGTTTAATGCAGTCTGTTCCTTCCAGCTTCTCTGGTATAGCTGAAAATCTCAAGTTTTTCCTACGTGCTCTGTCCTCTAATTATATTATTTTTTGAAACGTCTCTTCCTGAGGAGTCTCATATTCACCCAGCCTTTTCTTCATTTTGACCTCTGATGTTTGCAGCTATATCATCTCATCTGAATATCTGTTTAAAGCTTCTTCCATTTGTTCCAGCCTTTTGTTGTTTGTGTTAATATACTCTATCAATGTTTTATTTTAACCAACTCTGTATGCAGTTGTCTTATATCATCCTGTAGGTTATTGGAAGTCATGTCTGGAGGTTGCATTACTTTTTTTCTGAACAGCTGTAGAACTCTCCCTAGTCAGTGTTTCTTCCTCACTTTTTGTAGCTGATTTTTTCCATGTCTTCTGTATTTCCTTATTCCTGGCATCCATGCAGTGTACTTACTATCCAGTTACTGAAATTCCCCCATAAGCACAAGTCTCCTGGCCTTCTCTGCTGAGTTTCTCTTTTCACACTGGGAGAGCTAGAAATAAGCTGTTATTCGGTGCACAGCCATCTTGGAACTCCTCTGCTATGGAAGTGTTCTCCTTTATTTGACCTGCAACATATATGAAATAGACACTGAAGGAAAATTTAGTAAGCTTATTACCCCCTGATGTTTGTGGGTTAAAATCATGGAAGCTGAGAAAAGTTTATTGTATTCTTTGAAAAATGGGCAAACTGTACATCAGCACCCTGATTGGTGAGCGCACGTTCTCCAGCAGGGTATTAATTTACAAGTAATGCCCACTGAAAAATTAGTCTGCTGCTTCACAGCACCATATCAAGCTAATGTGGAGCTCGGACTGAAAAAAAAAACCAAAACTAATGGCCACCATTATTTTACGCTCGCTAAGCAGCGCTTTTGCTGTTTAGCGAGTGTAAAAAAAATAAAGAAGCAGAAAAAAGTGTGTGTGTTTCTGTCTGTGTGTATGAAAGCAGAAGAGTTTGTGTGTGTGAGAGATCAAGAGTGAGAGCCATCTTGTGTGAGTGAATGCATGTATTAAAGCAGAGGAGACTGTGTGTGAGATCGAGAGGGAGGGAGCGGTGTTGTGTGCATAGCTATCAACTGTCCAAATTTTCTCAGAATGTCCAGTGAAGAGTGAATTCATCAGAGTTTTAGGCATTATATCTTTCAGAAAATGCATTGTAAGACAATACTTTTTATTCTAGCAACTTTCTAAGTTTATAAGAGCAATATTTAAATTTTGTCCCTATTTTTGGAACTTTGTCCCTTCCATTATTTTTAGCTTTGTCCAGATTTTGTGTGCTAAGAGGTTGAGAGTTATGCCTGCGTGAGTGAATGCCCATATGAAACCAGAAGAGACTGTGTGTATATGTATGTGGGTGTGAAAACAGAAGAGACTGTATGAGAGAGAGAATGGGCTCTCTGCAAAATTGTTGTAGTTTACTTATTTATTTTTAAGTACTATATTATTTTTTATATATATTTATGTAAAATGCTTCCTCCAACACCATTAACATATACTACATTAAAAATATATAAAAAATAGTACTTAAAAATGCATAAGTAAAACAACAATTTTGCAGAGATTCCATTCTCTAAGAGCAGTAATGCCCTCCAAGGTGTGTTTTAATGTGTAATTAATACCGTTCCAGGGGTGTAAAGTGTCTGGCCTCATAACACCCCTGGGTGGGCGTTATTGCTTACTTATTCATACATAGTAGTTAAAAAATATTATGTTTTCTGTCTACAGCTGACCGCCCCCACTGAACTTTAACTGTGTAAATATTAGAATGTAGTAAAGTTTCTTGTTTAGCATACATTTGGATTTTTTTCCTTTTTACCCCTTTTTCTTACAGCAGCAGTGTTTTGTTTTTTCTTCCATGCAGAGTACAACTGTGATTAAGTGCTTTGAGATATCAGTGTAAGACAAGACAAATTGCAAGTTTCAAACATTTGATATATATAAATACTGACTGCTATGAAAGATCATTTATTTTATATGCTTATAATGCATTTACCTTTATGCTAGAATGTTTAAAACTGGAGTGATGCTGGAAGTGAATTGCTGCATATTAACATCCCTATCATAAATTGTAAAGTAAAAGAAATATAGCTTCCTACAAAAAAAAAAAAAAAAAAAAAAAAAAAAACCCTCAAAGTGGAAAATTGTTATTGTGGCACTTCAATGTACATGTGATGATAACTGCATTATGGAAGATGTAATGATGCATGTATCCTTTTTTAAAGGTTGAAGATTGAGGAACTAGAAAGTGAACGAGCCCACTTGGAGCAGGAGAATGAATCTCTAAAAATGTCTTTGGAGAGGCTAATCCTTCAGGTAGAGAAAATGATTGAAAGTGAAATATTGGGGCTGCCTTCCTTTTTATTGTATGTATGTATGCATGTATTTATTTATTTTGGTGCTGCCTTGTTATGTAACTCTGGCATTTTACTCAGAAGGAATGGAAAAAATATAAAACAAAAAAAAGAGAGCAAAAATAAAAAGAACTACTGGCAGGAACCACTCAAATAAGATAAAAGGCTTTATTAGCAGCTTTCAAGAAATGCAAAAATTAGCCTGTACCATTTACTGCAGAGGTTCGCTTTTGTTATGGAGGGGGTAGTCTTACATACTTCCCCAATCACTGTGACTCTCTTGGAAGTTCCTTGCAGTTTCAGTGGATGGATTTCCATTCAAATGACAATATTTCAGCCACTTACATGATTCAAGGTAATATGATTCTAGCATGGTGTTCTCCCCATTTAGAGATCAGTGTGATTTATATGGTTCAGCTTTTAGTCTCCTAAAACAAATGGCTTTTAGTCATATTTAGTTTGTGGTTGATGTAATGACATGAGAATTCACCCTTGGGCAGGTTTATTTAGGCCTCATTCCAGGTTTCCCTCTATCTCCCCAGTTGAGCACATGTTGGTGTTGCAGTGTACTGTATGCTCTTGGGCATTCTTTCTGCTTTGTATTGACTTCTAACCACAGTCACTGACTTTTCTTGACAGCTGCCATTTTATTAACAGACTAGACAGCATCCTACATAGGGAAAGAGTGATGATTCAGTGGTCTGATTTCATCTGCTGTTTTTTTATGTGCCTATCTTCATTACTAGACTGGGGTCATTAGTGACATAAGTGGATATCATGTTTCTTTGTTTAAAGGCTGACTGTGGTTTTCAGACCTTTGTGTTTGCAACCAGTACCAGCCTTTTGGTTTGCCAGCACCCGGCAGTTAGTGTTAACATCACTAAGGTTCTACTAAGCCCTGCTGTAAACCTGCAGTTCTTAGTAGCATATGTGTAGTTCTGTTGAGTAATGTACACCAGTTCCAGTATCAGCACACTGCCAGTTATAAACTTCTAAGTGCTGCACTTCAATAGTTAAAGATGAACTTTTCCTAATTACTGGAGAGTTTACAAGTCCTTTTGAAATGCCAGCAGTTACATCATGGCAGTTAGCACGAGAGTTTTATTCCTAGCCTTTGATGACCAGCAGTAAAGCTGCTCTGCAAATGTTAGTGGATCAAAGTAACACACAAAGATCTCCCTTCACTCTACTATCCGGTGTGTGGTACACAGTGCTTAACTCATTGTGCTCCATACCATATCTTTGAACTATGATTCTGAAATAATGTGCAACATGAAAACCAGTTTTAGATAAAATAGTTCATGCCTCCTTAAGCAAACCTCATTAATTCAAAAATAATCTTTCTTATCCAGAGATTGTGGTGCAGAAGCCCATCCAGTACTATTCACTGCAAATGTTACTGATAACGAGTTGTCCATTCACTCAGAAGCAACTGTATGCATTCATGATAGGCAAAACAGCACTTTACTGATAGCTCAGTGGTACTTGCTAACAAGCTTGAATGTACTTCACACACCACCTGTCATTCTAAGATAATGCGATCCCATAAAAAAAAAAAAAAAAAATCAACTCATTGCACTTACTTTACTTCACCTAGTATGCTTATGTCTAATGGCAGTGAGTCTATACTCAGGTACATGCTGCTGATCCGTACTACTACTATAGACAGTAGCTATAGTTGTGTGCAAATTGCAACAGCATTATATAGAAAAATTCCCCATGCATCCAGTACTGTTTTTCATCCAATAGCCATTCTGCACTCTGTTATGCAGGAGTGCAAGATATAAATGCTGTCACGTCCCAGTGGCCACAGATTTTCTCCTAAATAAATAAAATGATATGCCATGATTTACTAATAGCCCTTCTCCGACATACCATTCCAGCTGGTGAAACCACACACTTTCTTTTGTCATATTTATTATTTTTGGGGACTTTCATCACAGGATTATTGCTACTTCATTTCCTCATATTCTGAGCCCATATTTTCAGTGTAGTATATGTAGACCACTATGTCGTGAGATGTGCTCTTGTCATTGTGTGAAAATGACAAAAATGTCATTTTGTACATCAACTGAAGAGTCAACATTAAAGATACGATTGCCTAGTGATAGTTCCCAAGTCTTTGATATTAGACCCTTAAGATGAGTACTTTGAAAATTTTTGTTTTAAAATGTCACTGATGCAAAATATATTATTTTAATCTAGCAAATATCAATATGTAAATTAAGTTCAACATCTGTTTAGCAGATTTGCAGAAAATCTTGTGTGACCTCCTCTTGTGAACCATTTGCATTTTCCCGGCACATTTCTCTTAAAAACACAGAAAGGTGATTTCAGACATGTAAACATGTTTATATGCAGTGAGTGGAAAACTACTTACTAAGATAGAATTGTTCATCGAAACTTCCAGGATCAAGTCAGTAGACCGTAAGTTTGGTATTCTGAAAGTTTTGTCTCAAAATATTACTAACTGCCAGATTTACAAGTCAATGTTCAGTCTGGTAGCAGTTTTTTCATGCCTTTACTAAATCTCAACATTTTTATATCAGATTTGCATTTTGTCTACATGGAATTTTACCTCCTGAACATTTGCACTGTTTTACATGCCTCCCAGCAAAATCTCCCTATTCCACCACCTAAATTCATTGTTCAGTGGTCGTTTTCTAGTTTCAACTTCCATTTCCACCTTTCAAATTAATTTTCAGTGTTTCCTACATAAAGCCATATTCTATACCTGTTGAATCCATGTTCAATGCTGATCTATTGTACTGTGTTACAGTAGTGATCTGATGATGTCAATTTTCATTCTGCCCTCAACTGCAATCCTTCAGATCCAACTTGGGCATTGCTAGAGCTCATGGCAACCTAAAACACTCAAACGTCTCCCTTACCCATAATTCACCAACCCCAAGTATCTCAGATCTCATTTGTTGCTTTAAGCGAAAAAAGTGGTTGACATTTATTCTTGAGTGACTTTCAGATAAGCGCTTTATTATTGCCTTTTTCCCTTATAACTTAAACTTTCTTCTTTACAGAGTCCTCCCTTACCTTTCTGTACAGTTTTCATACTCTAGAATACTATTACTAGTATTAGTTGTATCCCTTTTCTTTTTATGCACTTGTGTACCTCTGAAATACTATAGATAATAATTAAATTTCCCTCTACACTGTGTGTAGCTTCTTTTAATTACCATTGTTGATAATCTTTACTCTTATTACCTTTCTGTCCAAAAAAAAAAAAAAAAACTTTTTTTTACTGTTTGTTGTTTTTTTTTTTTTTTGTTGGAATATGGTAGACAAAAGGTCCCATGGGGTTCAAAAAATCTGAAAAGTGTGGGCATAAATTTCCGATGTCAGATACCCACACTTTTTGTGTATATATCCTGGGACCTTTACACCTTCAAAAAGACTGCTCTATCTGCCAGAGATTTAATCCCAGAGCAGTTGTTGAACACAAAAATAAACTTATTCTAAAAGGTTTGCTACCTTCAGCTTTCAATGAGGCTAAATCTGGAGATCAATCCTCTAAATCCAAAGGGACTGAAATTTCTTCTCCAAAATCTACTGTATTGGAGCCTTTAAAGAGAAGAAACAAAATGGATCCGGCCTCAACCTTAGATCCGAGAAAGAAAAAACAGAAAAAGTCTGAGCCAATTTTCCACTGATCCGAAGAAAAAAGATTTGGATCTTTCTACTTCTTCAGTCAGTCACTTGTAAAAATAAGGTACTCTCCTTCTGTAGATTCTGTTCCTTCGAGAGTACCCTCACCTTTCTTGAATAGAACTAGGTCCCCTTCCTTGGTTTCAACTCATTCTTCCAGGAGTTTAACTTAAAAAGATGTGGAACAAGTGGTGTGGAAGATTCTGTCAGTGCAGAGCCAGATGGGTATCCTGCCAGCTCCTACCCCTTCAGGTCAGAAGGTCCGTCCCTCATTCTCACACCCCCACTTTAAGTTCTTCCACTAATTCATGTCACTCTCTGAGTCCTTGGATCTAAGTAGTCTGGCTCCATCTGGCTCAGATTCGAAGATAACAAAGTACTTTGTTTCGTTTGGATCCAGAAAGCTCTTAAAGTCTAAGCTTCCTTGTTGGTTCCAGGATGTTGCCGTCTCTGTGCCTTGGAGCCTCGGCATGGGTAATCTTCTGCCTCAGTGGAATTGTTTTTGGAGCAGTAGGGGACAGTGGTCCAGAAAGCTTGTCTTTTTGGATCTGAGGTCTTCTCCCTCTCTGGGGCAGTCTGCCTTTGAGGCTATGGAGAGAGTTTTGTTTGCTTTGGCAGAACAGACAGATCTATCCCCCTTGGATCCCCAGTTTACAGCCTTGATGTCTCTGTGCATGAAGCCTCGCCACTCTGTTCTACAGGGACAGCCAGTATGAGAACCTGGCTTTCTCCACAAGGTATCTGGATTTTTTCTGACATCTCCCAGACCATCCCATTGAGGGGGTCCATATGAAGAAAATGTGCATGAAGAAGCGTTTGGACTCCCCAGAGGAGTCTGTCACTGAAGATACAGACTTCAGTGAAGGTGAAGGGTCCCTACAGTCACCTTCTAGAGATGTTTCATTTGGAGACATCCTTGAAATCCTATAGCAGAGAGGTGGCTGGACATCCAGCAGCCCTTCATCTGAGGAGTCTGTACTGCTGGAGGCTCTCTGTACTGGCCCGTCTACCTCCTGAGTGACTCCACACTCAAGGTCATTGATTTGGTCTCTTGGTAGGCGTGGAAGGAACCAGACAAAGTTTAACCCATACCTCAGAGACCAGACAAGATTATGCCATTACCCATGGACAGGCAATTTTGGGGAAAATGGGCCCCCCATGGGTGCCATGGTCATGGTGGCGGCCACCAGAAAGGAACTTGTCAAGGAGAGTTCCACTGTTGATTCCCCCAACAGGGAGTCGAGGGTGATGGACAGGTTTCAGAAAGGTGTCTATACTTCAGTGACCTTCACTTTAAAGTCCCTAAATTATTTGGGACATTTTACAAGACTAGAAAGGGATTTGATTAAGGAAATCTCAAATACCCCCTCAGGATCCGTTTCTGAAGAGGCCCAATCTACCATGACTTTTCAGTTGGCTACCCTGCAATGTATTTTGAATTCTTCTATGAGGCTCAATTTGCATGTAGCTGAAGGAACCTCAGTAGCAGCAGGCTCAGGTATTTCCATTAGAAGGCATGCCTTGATGTGCTTATGTGATTTTTGTGGAGCCTTTCAAGTCTTTGTTCATCACTGCTCCTTTTGATGGCATGTTGTGGTTTGGCCCCAAAGTAAAGGACATATTATCCAGCTGTGAGAAGGATGGAAAGACCATGTCTGCTGTGGGCTTATGTTTTCCGACCCCTCAAAGATCCTTTTCTAGGAATCGATGAGGTGGTTGAAAAATGTGATTCAAGAAATCCCAGTGTCCTTTCCAGGACACACATGGAGAAAGTCCCCCAGGGGTAGAGGGCGGAATTCTAATGGTTAACACCATGGCGGCGGCAAAGGAAGCCTGTAAAACCAGGGTTCCAGAGATTGATTCTTTGATGGACCCCACTGGCATTTCTTGAGGCAGTTGGGGGTCGATTGTCCCTGCACTGGAGAGCCTGGCTGGATTTAACAAAGGATACATGGGAGCAGAAGATTATTTCCAAAGGTTATATAATTCCTTTTTCCCTTCCTCCACCAATCTCAAGAAAAATCCCCGATGTTCCACCCAGTCAGAGGGAGCAAGCAGCAATTCAAATATAAAAGCTGCTAGAAAGAGTCATCCAACAGGTCCCATCAGACTAGATATAATCTGGAACTTACTCAAGATTCTTTTTAGTGCCAAAGAAAACAGGGATCTTGGAGACCAATTTTGGATCTCAGCAGTTTAAATCAGTTCAACTCACCAAGTTTCGGTTGGTCACTGTTCAATCCATTCTCCCTTTTCTGGGCAAGGACGACTGAATGTGGTAATGTGGTTGATAGGTCTTCAAGATGTGTACTATCACATAAAAGATGAACAGATGATCCAGACGGTGCTTATGCTACCGGCTGGGAGCCAGTCATTACTAATTCAGAGTTTTGCACTTTGGTCTCACCACAGCCCCCAAGGTGTTCACCAAATCTATGGCAGTAGTAGCAGCCCACTTCAGACTGCAAGGATTCTGGATGTTTACATATCTAAATGACTGGCTCATAACGGCCATAAGTAGGCATGAAGTAATAGAGGCAAGAGATCAGGTTCTCAAGATGTGCTCTTACCTGGGAAAAACCATAAACTATGAAAAGTCTCAGTTGAAGCCAACTCAAAATTTGGAATTTATAGGAGTACTGTTCAACGCAAAGTCAGTGATAGCTGCAGAGTGCATCATTCCTCAGTGTGTAAAAGCTGTGTCTTTAAAAAAGTTTAAGGAAGTCTAATTTTTAATTGCTTAATTAAGCAATGCTGATTAAATTTGGCGTCTTTTTGTGTTTAAAAACATGTAAAATTTATTCCTTTATTATACTCTGAAGAAGGCTATCTACTGTGTGCCGAAAAGCGCTTCAATAAAATTCGTTGACCAGGTTGGACGTGGATTTTTTTCTGTTTTTGGCTGTGCTTGTGGATTCTGTGTTTTTCTCGGTTTTATGGCGTCCTACCCGTCTTCACCTGACTTGGCGAATTCACCAGGTTTACTTTTTAACAAGTCTAACGCTGTGGTTAAATCCTTAACTGTGGTTAATTCATCGGACTCTGAAACGATGAATTTTGGACTTCTTTTGGGGAAAATTGATGCACTCTGCAAACGACTGGATCAGGTCGATTCTAATCAACGGTTATTTAAAGAATTTATGTCTTCTAAATCTACTTTTTCAAACGCGAAAGGCTTGAACTGTAATAATGCTCTTCTTATTGACCAGCCTGGTTCTAGCTCCAACAGTACCATTACAGCTACTGCCGATGACGCTAGTACGCCTCCTCCAGGGCAAATGTCACCAGCTAACACTGCGCAAGTGAATAAACAGAAAGAAACAGCTCCGCAATTGCGTTTAAATGCTGTTTCTCAATCTTGCGCTTTACAAGCTAACAATTTAACCACCGACTTTTTAGTGGAACACAATATTTCTTTGATGAACAGAAATTCGCCGAAACTAGCTTCCATTATTAAGGACTGTTTCGTCTTTGGAAGCAACTTGTCTGAACAAACTCGTCTTGGCACTACAAACAGAAACCCAGTTCAAGACACTATTAATACACCTGATATTGTAAGTAATTTAAAATCTTTGGACAGTTCTCTGTTGAAACTTAAAAAGACTCAACTAGAAATTGCATACTTTAAAGAGTGCCTGAATGTTAATGTAATCCCTAAAGGCTTAAGAAGAATGCAATATCCTACTGGTTTAGTTAACCAGTCTCCTTTCCACAAAGAACTTATCCAACTTTTTGAGCAACAAGGTGTAGAACTGCTTAATCTTATGATTAAACATTATTCCATCTTTGTATCTGAATTAACTGATACTGTTCTTGCCTGGATAAGTCAGTTACTAGCCATTCTGAGTTTTTCAGATATAAATTTGATTATTCTAGATCCATATCAAGCATAGACAAACATTTGCTTAAATTACAAGCTAACAAGTCCAAGAAACTGGAAAGAGACATTAAGGCATACAAGGAAGGTACAGCTTACCCTGTACCATCACCTGCCCAGGCTTGGCAACGACCATCTATAGTGAACACTGTTTGTAATGCTTGTAATGTATGTGTTTCAACTGAATGTATGAATTGCAAAAGTGTACTTTGTAATGACCATATTGTGGACAATGATGATTTTGATAACAATCTTCTGAATGATGAAACTGAATTTCCTACTCTTAGGAGAAGTGAAAGATTACAGAACAATTCTAAGAGTAAATTTAACCCTAATTCAAGGTATAACTACAATAATGCCACTGCCTCCGGTGGTACTTCCAATTCAGGATTTAATGGGGCAAGACCTAAACAACAAAGACCAGTTTACAATCATAATTTTAACACAAGGTCTAAAAATTTTTAGTAAAGGAGGCAACTGGTTTTATTGAATTTTCTAGTCAGCCAATATCCCCCTCCATTGACACACATGAAGCTTCTCTTGAAAGTGCTGTTAGTTTGTTAGATAATTTAGAGACGTTCCCTGATTCTTTAAAACCTAGCATTTTGTTGAATAAAAACAAAGATTTCAAAGTATATAATTTCTCTTCTTGTCCGTTGTCCCAAGATCTTGTAGATTTACTCTCTAAGGGGCAAACATATGTACCATATACTAATTTCAACATTACATCTGCTGTCATGGACCTTAAGAAATACACTAGGAAATTAAATTTTCAATATTTATTTGGTAATGTTAACAACATGGGACCTTCACAAGGGTTCAACATACCTAGTACTTATAATCCACCTGTCCACCCCATTATACAAACGTTTGAAAACGTCTGCGAATTGGATTTTAGAGCTTTGGCTAATAGGAGTAAGAAAACTCCTAATAACCCTGAAGAACTGGACTTAATTAATTTTGTCCACTCTCAAAAAATTAGATTATGTAAACCAGATAAGGGGGGAGGTATGGTGGTTTTTGATATAGATGATAATGATTGCAGAATGAATGCTTTGCTTAATAGCGAGTCTTATGCAATGAGTTCTAGATCTGAGGTTAATTCAGCCTACAGTTTAGTCAGAACATGTATTAATGATTTATTTATTGAAGGATATATTGATAATGAATTACTTAATTATTTGTCCACTTCATTCCCTATGTACCCAAGTTTTTTCGGGATCCCAAAGATCCACAAAGACTTACATGAGCCTCCTATGAGACCCTTGGTGGATGGTAGAGGATCACCTTTATATGTTTGTGCTAAAGTAATAGATGTTATATTACAAAAAATAGTAATTCAAGAAAAGCAGGTCTGTAAAGACTCCTGGTCCTTTTTAAACCAGATTAACCAACTCAAGTTTGATAGTAATTTCAATTTTTTAACGGTCGATGTAAAGGACCTATACACTTGTATTCCACACGACATAGCTATAGAATGGGTAACCTTTATGATGTATAAGTATAAGCTCCCCAAAAGGGAAATTTATATAGTGACTGAACTATTGGACTTGGTTTTATCCTATAACTTTTTTATTTTTGATTCGTTGTTTTATATTCAGAAAATAGGCATTGCTATGGGTTCTCCGTGTGGATCAAGTGTAGCAAACTTGGTAATGGCCTTTTGGGAATCAGATATAGTCTTTACGTCAGAGATCTACCAACAATCAGTTGTGTTCTATACCAGGTACCTTGACGACATTTTTATGTTGATTAAAGGCAACGAACAGACAGCTGCTTCCACAGTCGACTTTTTCAACAGGTCTACTGAATTCTTGAAGTTCACTCACATGTTTAATAGTTGTTCTATTCCATACTTGGACATAATGTTGTCAAAGAATTTAGAATTGCATAGTTTTACATCAAGGGTCTACAGGAAAATCACATACTCCAACGCATTTCTCCACTACTCGAGCTGTCACCCTTCTTACCAAAAGAAGGCCGTTGTTAAAGGGCAACTAGTTAGAGTGGCCCGGATTGTTACTCTCGATGATGAGTTCAATGACAAATGTCTATTTTTAAAGACAGCGTTTCTTAAAAGAGAGTACCCGGTTGAGCTCATTGATGAAATGATAGCCGAGGTTAAACTAAAGAGAGATAACAACCACTTTAGTCCTTTATTGGCTATCAAAACCTCTAGGGTTAAGGTCCCTAGCAACAGCCAGAGCAGTGAAGTTATAGAAGGAAATGAATCTGGACTTATCTATGACATCAACATTAATTCTAACACTAATGAAATATCTAATATTCACAATGGTAATCTGAGTAGGACTATTTCTTTTTCCACCACTTATGTTAAATTAAGTTCAGCATGTATCAACATTTTGAACAAAAATTGGAATTTGTTTAAAAATAATTCTTCTTTAATGAATAAAATAGGACACAGACCTAAGGTCACTTTTAGACGTGGTTTAAACTTGAAGGATTCTTTAAGATTTAAACCTGACTTGTCGAGGAAGTCGACTGGGATGGCTAAATGTGAATCTTGTAACATGTGTAAACAAGTATTTGTAAATAATTCTTTCACGGTTGAGAATACAACTTATAAATTACGAGATAAATTTAATTGTAACTCGAAAGGGGTTATATACGTCGCCAAATGCTCTCATTGTTCTGCTTTCTATGTGGGTAAGACTGAGCGTAGGCTCAGGGACAGAATTTATGAACATATTTACGCTATTTCCCACAGGAAAGCAGACAATGCACTGGCTAAGCACATTACAATTTTTCCTGATCATATGTTTAAGTTTTTTGTTATTGATAGATTAGGAAACAATCCTAGAGGTGGCCCCTACTCCCTGAAACTCTTGGAATTGGAACTGAAGTGGCAAATAAAATTAAATGCTAGTAATTTCCCAGGACTAAATGAAGCTCTGTCAATAGGGGTTTTGTTGAAATTGAGAAGCTTGCTGAGGTAAATAACAAACTGGCCTCAATGCTACTACTTTTTAAGAATTAGACTAATATAATAAATAATAGGCAATAAATAAGTAGCTGTTTAATGTTTAATAAGCTTTTAAAGTAGTCAAAAGCTACTTTTTATTACTATATATATTTTATTGGTTACCATGTTTTACTTTTTATTATTCATTGTTTTTTACTCACCTTTTGTGTGAGTTAATGTTAGTATTTCATAAGCATTTATAAGCATTTCATAATTTACCACTGGTAATATTTATTTTATTGTCCATTTCCTTTTTTGCTTATTTTATTTTTGAACTTTTTGTTTAGTTGTTGTTTATAATTATAATAACTAATTGGGTATTTAGTCATTTTTTTATAAACTTTGAAATTGTTTATATAAATGGCTTAAGCCTGTATTTGTTTGTATTTGTACACCTTTTAAACTAGTTTTGCAGAGTGCATCATTCCTCAGTGTGTAAAAGCTGTCTCTTTAAAAAAGTTTAAGGAAGTCTAATTTTTAATTGCTTAATTAAGCAATGCTGATTAAATTTGGTGCCTTTTTGTGTTTAAAAACATGTAAAATTTATTCCTTTATTATACTCTGAAGAAGGCTATCTACTGTGTGCCGAAAAGCACTTCAATAAAATTCGTTGACCAGGTTGGACGTGGATTTATTTCTGTTTTTGGATTTAACAAAGGATACATGGGAGCAGAAGATTATTTCCAAAGGTTATATAATTCCTTTTTCCCTTCCTCCACCAATCTCAAGAAAAATCCCCGATGTTCCACCCAGTCAGAGGGAGCAAGCAGCAATTCAAATATAAAAGCTGCTAGAAAGAGTCATCCAACAGGTCCCATCAGACTAGATATAATCTGGAACTTACTCAAGATTCTTTTTAGTGCCAAAGAAAACAGGGATCTTGGAGACCAATTTTGGATCTCAGCAGTTTAAATCAGTTCAACTCACCAAGTTTCGGTTGGTCACTGTTCAATCCATTCTCCCTTTTCTGGGCAAGGACGACTGAATGTGGTAATGTGGTTGATAGGTCTTCAAGATGTGTACTATCACATAAAAGATGAACAGATGATCCAGACGGTGCTTATGCTACCGGCTGGGAGACAGTCATTACTAATTCAGAGTTTTGCACTTTGGTCTCACCACGGCCCCCAAGGTGTTCACCAAATCTATGGCAGTAGTAGCAGCCCACTTCAGACTGCAAGGATTCTGGATGTTTACATATCTAAATGACTGGCTCATAACGGCCATAAGTAGGCATGAAGTAATAGAGGCAAGAGATCAGGTTCTCAAGATGTGCTCTTATCTGGGAAAAACCATAAACTATGAAAAGTCTCAGTTGAAGCCAACTCAAAATTTGGAATTTATAGGAGTACTGTTCAACGCAAAGTCAGTGATAGCTTCACTGCCTCCCCTAAGAGTTCAGACTGTAAGACCACAGGTCAGGAAAATAATCTGCAGTAAAAAGATTTTAGCCTGCTTGGTCCTTCAAGCTCTAGGATCAATGGCAGCGACAATAAGACAACGGAGTATTCAACTCCGGTACCACCTTTAACATTCCTATAAGAAAAGTGCAGTCCGGGTCTGAACTGTCTGCAAACAGCTACAGCTAACTTTGAACCTAACACCACTCTTAAGTATTCAACTCCGGTACCACCTTTAACATTCCTATAAAAAAAGTGCAGTCTGGGTCTGAACTGTCTGCAAACAGCTACAGCTAGCTTTGAGTATGTGTCTAACTGTTTGAGCCAATCTTCATTTTCCCCTGGAGAGCACTGTGCTTTGGCTCTAAGCAGCCCCCCCACCACCACCACCACCACCACCACCACACACACACACACACACACACACACACACACACACACACACACACACACACACACACACACACGTTCCACTTTATCTTATTCCCTTCTGTTAGCAAATAGTATCAATAACTGATCAATACTGTGTGTTTGTTTATTTAAACTATACCACAGTAGCCTACTGATACAAGGTTATCCTGGTTTTCCACCTGAGAAATTAAGACAAGACTTACAGTTTCAGAGCAGTCCTTGGTCAATTGTGATTGTTCTTAACACATACTTGTCTTGCTTTGGCTCATTAGCAGCAGTACAAAGAACTGCCTGCTCACACCCTTGTTCTCCCCTCCCCTGTTTATTACCTTAAGACAATCCCAGAGTTAATAAATATTACCTGTGGCAGGCACCATTTGTAAAACTACAATCCACTCTGCTACAGGCCCCATGAAGGCTCAGTGTCTCTCCAGTAAGTGTTTTACAACTGTAAATGCCTATTTATGTTGAATTGTATTAGACACTTTACAACTGTATATGTTTATGTTGAATTTCAAGCCTGTACTCCAGTCTGCTTACTTACACTATCAGACTATTTACCCCACTCATAGGACCAAAAACTGGGACTGGGTTAGCCCGCTCGCCCTGCTCGGGCTCGCTTTGCTCCCTTCCCTGCCCCCTTATCCCACCCGCCCCCACTGTGTCTACATTTATAGCCACTAGGCCACACCCCTACTTCCTCTCCAACCTACACAACTTCCTCTCCAATTTCCTCCCCCCCACCACTTTACTGTTTAACCACTACTATTCCTCTGAAGCACATTGACCCCACCCATTGATGACATATAACATGTCTATAAATAATTATAAACTCCTTCCTCTTATCTTACCACTCTTAATTCTGCCATACTTTCTTACTAGCTATGAAAATCTCACATTCGTAGGTTTCTCTTATCCAAAATGCCAAACCAAGACCCCTACCTCCAGTGATCTGGAACTTGCCCACTACTACACTACCCCAAAATTATAAATTCCAACCACTTGCTTCTAAAAACCACTCCAGTCAACACCAAAATCCAAATATGAACTAAAACTACTATTCAAAGTTATTAGACTACTAGCGATCTAAGAAAAACATAACCAAAGATGGGGACATCCATCCTAATCCAGGCCCAACCTCAACTCAAAATCCTACCAGCCCACCACTCTCCCACCGACTGGTCAACTCCTCCTAATATGCCACTTAAACATTAGAAGCCTAAACAATAAGATACATAGCCTGCATGCTGTACTAGCCACATACCTCCCCAACATAATGTGTCTATCTGAAACATGGCTCGCGCCATCAACCAAAGACAGTGAGATCCTGCCTCCTGGTTACAATATACTTAGGGCAGATAGAGTAAAGAAAAGAGGAGGTGGAATAGCCGTCTTATATAATAGCACACTTAACATCATAACTAACCCTATACAACCACCCCAGGTCTCTAACGCTGAAATACTAGCTCTAAAACTTCTACTAAATAATCATAAGGGCATTAACCTAATTGTCACCTATATTCCCTGGGAACAATGTAGAAACACTAGAGGTCATTCTACATTGGATAGCCAACAACTACCCTCAAGAAACCATTGTCCTGGGCGATGTTAATATTGACTGGAACCAATGCACAGCACAGTCCAACCCCATCCCTGTTAACCTACATGGATTCTCTCAGATAATATCATCTACCACACGTACAGGTAACAATAACCAAAAAGAGGGTATACTAGACTGGATACTCACCAACAGTCATCCCCAGAACTATATGTCTGGAACTCTCCCTAATGATCTTAGTGATCACCTGCTCACATACATCATGAAAGACAAAATTAATTGTACAAGCTTACCTATTTATAGGTCTATCAGATCCAAGAAAAACTTTGACCCAACTAAATTTCAACTTGAACTCAAATCATGTAACTGGACAAAACTAAAGTTCCTTCCCCGTGATGAGGCAGTGTCATCATTTAACAATTCATTCCTTACTATACTTGACTTGCATGCCCCTAAATGCTCAATAAGAATTAAAACTGAACTAGCACCCTGGCTAACAACAGACACCAAAACCAAAATAACAACTAGAGACAAAGCGTGGGATAAATGGCGCACTACCAAACCTACCCCTAGATCGTATCAAATTCCAACAACTTACAAATGAGACTAAAAAAGCCATCATACTAGATAAGAAAAATTACTTCTACAATCTGCAACATAAACATCAGAATAACCCTCAAAAGTACTGGGCAGGCATAAATAAACTTCTCCAACCAGGAAAATCCACTACTCCGACCCCAGGAACATTATCTGACAAGAGCCAAGAAGATATAGCCAATTCATTCAATACTTTCTTCACAGAAACCATCCAGTCATTAGCTAACCAACTTTCTCCTCCCCACACTTCTATAAACACTATACCCGACTCACCACTCTCTTTTAACTTCCAGCCAGTGTCCACATCCTTTATCAGATCCCTTTTGAAAAAACTGAAGTCAACCACCCTTTCAGCCGATCTTCTGCCGGCTGAATACCTGCAAATTGCTGCAGATGTCGTAGCCTACCCTATCTCAATCCTAATTAACAGAACCATAACCGAGGCCTCAATCCTCACAATTTGGAAAATATCCTATGTTATTCCACTCCACAAAGGAGGTTCATCCACAGAACTATCCAACTATAGACCTATAGCCATACTATCACCACTTGCCAAAATTATGGAAAAGTGCATGCACAACCAACTAATGCTCTATCTAACCCAAAATAAACTACTCACAGACTCTCAACATGGATTCAGACCCCATCATAGTACAACCACTGCCCTCCTCTCTTTTACTGAAAACATTCATCTTAACCGGAATAATAAAAAAATATCCTCCACTCTCTTCCTGGACCTATCGAAAGCCTTCGATATGGTAAACCATCAGTTACTTCTATATACTTTAAAAACCCTGTATCTAGATACTCCAGCCCTTGACTGGTTTCAAGCTTACCTCACTGGGAGACAACAAGCAGTAATGTGGCAAAACAAGCTCTCCTGCCTACTACCAAATAGCATAGGAGTTCCTCAAGGTTCCATATTAGGACCTCTCCTCTTTTCAGTCTTCATAAACGACATCCAAACAGTCATCCCTGAAGCCACCTGCATTCAATATGCAGATGACTCGACTATAATATGTTCCAATGCCTCTCTTGCAAATCTACTAACTACCACCCAACATAGCTTCACCAAAGTCGAAAACTGGCTTGCCAACCATCTCCTGATCTTAAATCCAAACAAAACCAAGTTACTTCTCTTCTACCCAACCAATAGATCTCCGACTGAAAACTTCACTATAAAATCCAATAATGGGACCATCATCTCCCCAGACACCTATACAAAGCTATTAGGAGTAAACATTGACAATAAACTCAGATTTGATTTACATATCAACCAAGCCATTAAGTCAGTCAACAAGAAACTTGGGACCCTATATAGAATTAAAGCCTTCCTTACCCCGAATGCCAGGGCAGCCACAGCTCGTTCACACGTTCTCTCTACCCTACTATATGCCTCTCCTGTCCTCACTCACCTTAACAAATCTGATCTGGCCAAGCTCTCATCCTGCTATAATCACATTGCCAGGTTCGTTACAGGCCTACCCTACAGAACACACCACTGTACTAACCTGAAAAAGCTTGGATGGATAGAATTCCCACACCTTCTTCACCAGTCCCAACTCATAGAGGCCTTCAAAATCCTTAAACAACCTGAGAATACCCCAGCACTAAAAAACTTAATGACTCCCTACTCCAATCTAAGCTGCCTTCGCTCAGCAAACAGACTCCTTGTCCAAACAACTAAATCTCTCAACCTAGGTGGTGGCGCGCTATTTGCCAACACCACTGGTAAAATATGGAACTCTCTCCCAAATAACATCACGCTTGCAACTTCTCTAAGTCAATTAAAAAATAGTCTAAAACTCCACTTCAAGTCACACTGGCTATGTCCTTGCTCAAACCCAGACTAGCTCTGTGCCATTAACTAAAACATAAACAACTAGCTAAGATGATAAGTACTTTGTATACTGTGATAAAGAAATATGTATCCTGTCTAACTCTATGTCATTATACTGCCTATCGTCCTTGCTAATATGTTATTGTTACATTTGTAGTAATCTCAGAAATAGTAATGGCAGTCTTGTACTTGTATGTAAATAGCCTATGTTTTTGTTAAGTTCTTTCAGCTCATTTACTGTACCTAATTATCAGTGTAACTCTGTTGGAGCTTTTCTCCCCGGGCCTCCGCTGAAAAAGAACATGTATCCAGTCGGACCATCCCGGTTAACAAATGTAAAATAAAATAATAATAACACTAGTACATTTAGCCAGCTTTTACATGAGGATTCTACGGTGGATGCTAGCCACACAATAGTCAATGCTTTATCAACCTAGGTCAACCCAGGTATGCAAGAGAGATCTCAGGTGGTGGATTCAGTCAGATCAGGTGCTATAAGGCTACCCGTTCATTCCCCCTCAGCCGAAGGCCATAGTGACCATGGATGCTTCCAAAGTTGGAGGGGCATTATTTGCAGAAAACAGTCTAAGTCACTTGGTCCCCCTGAAGAGGCCAACTTGCATATCAATGCCCTCGGAGTGAGAGCAGTGCTTTTAGTGTTGCAGGCCCGCCAAGATGGTGTACCCTTGGGGACAATTGCGTTTCAAAAGGAAAACATGTCAGTTTGGTACATCAACAAGCAAGGATGGGACAAGATCAATACCCCCTGTGTCGAGATGCACTCAGTATGGCAATGAGTGATCTCATCCAACCGCTTTCTCATATCAATGGATATTCCGGAGAAGTCCAGCGTGATAGCAGATGAGCTGAGCAGGTTCATTCTTCTACCTTATGAGTGATCTCTCAACAAGAACGTGACAGAAAGGATTTTCATTCAGTGGGGCCAGTCTTGCTGCAATCTTTGTGTCTCTCCCCTAAACAACAAATGTAGTAGCTACTTTGCTGTAATTCCCTCCATCAGGGAAATCACCAAGGGATGCTCTACTTTACGATTGGTCTCCCCAGTCTACTTTATGCCTATCCACCAATCCCGCTAATTTTGAAATTCCTACAGAAAGCAGCAATATTGAAGAGCAAAGTCATCCTCATTGCACCTTATTGGTCTTGTAGACTGAGGTTCTGCCGCTATCCAAAGATCCCAATTCCAAATAAAGAAGACAGATATAACGTAAAAGCAGGATAGGACCACCACTGCAACGTACATAAAAAAACTCAGAATTTTAAGAGAATAAGCGCGTTCACGTGCTAGACACTGCACACTTCTTCAGATTTCACTATAACCATAATAAAACACAGTCTTTAAATATATTAAGCAAATCAGCTTAATTATCAATCAAGCAATCAATAAAATCACATGAATTAAATCACCATGGTAACAATTAGTCACTAAAGTACTGCGAGCTCAAGCGTTTTGTAACAAATATACTGCTTACAAAAAACAAAACATGACATCCAGAATGTAAAGCTTAGATCCTATTTAAGCCAAGCTTAAAAATATATATAAATATAACAGTGTCAAATAAAACAAGTAAAACCAATGAAACAGATGAAACATAAGGTTATGAAAGTATGTGTACATAATAAGTATACAAATGAATTAATGTATACTGAAAATAAAACTGAATATAATACATTGGACATATATTTGAGATGTAAAATCTGAAAATAAAACAAAACATGTATACACTTATAAATATAAATATATATTAATATTTATGAGCAAGTAATGCTGGTTTGATACTGACAGATTGGTTCAAGCCAGGTTCTAAATGTGCTCGTAACTTAAAAATCCAACATAATTCAAAAGATTCTAAATAATTCTTATTGTTCCCACCTCTCCTATTTTTATTCACCAGCTGTAATACCTTAAACTTAAAAATATGATCTGTATGACTATTCACATGCTTAGCTAGAGCATTCTGTTGGTCATTTCTTCTTGTATATCATATAAATGATTGTACATCCTATCTTTCAATTTCCTAGTTGTCATGCCCACATAAAACGCCGAGCAATGTGGGCAAGTCACTAAATAAATAAGATTTTCATCTTCACAGCTCACATGGAATTTGGGTATGAATGTATAATTGGTAATTGGATGAACAAAATGTTGTTCCTGTGAAATAAACTTGCATAAAGTGCATTTATTACAAGGGTATGTACCTAACCTGTTTTTATCTCCAGTATATTTTGTAGCTTTATGATGAAAATGTTCGATACATAAAATCCTTCTTAGATTCTTACTGTTTCTATATGTAAAAGAAGGAATATTACCTACTAAGTTCTGAATCTTGGGATCAGCAGTGAGAATCCGCCAATTTTTCTTTATAATATCAATGATGTTTCTGTTATCATTGGTGTATCTAGTAATAAAAGTTACCTTAGCACCATTTACTATACTATTCTCACCTTTTTTATAGTAAGTAGCTCTTTTAGTCTTAATACCCTTGTCATCAGGAATGTTCATGACACGTTCTTTGATGCTGTTTAGCATAGAATCAGGATAGTCCCTATCTAGCAACAAAGTATGCATACAATTAAGTTTTTGTTGCATATTTAAAACATCTTTACAGGTTCTAATAATACGTATATACTGCCCCTTCACCACATTGGGGAAGATAAATCTAGGATGCATACTGCTGAAATGTAGTAATGCATTTTTCCAGCAAGGCTTCCTATATAAAGCTGTAGATATAGTTCCTTGACTATCCTTAGATATACTTATATCAAGGAAGTTAACTTTATTGAATGAAAATTAGAGAGAAAATCTCAAGAAATCAGTGGTTGATTCTAAATAACCAATAAATGCATTTAATTATTCTATATTACCCTTCCAAAAGAATAGAATATCGTCAACAAATCTTCTGTATAGTAATATTTGCTTATAATAAGGACTATCAAACAGGAATCTTCTCTCCCATTGATGTACTACAAGATTAGCATATGAATTTGCACAGAGGGTCCCCATGGCGACCCCCCATTTCTGTGCATATAACTTATCTCTGTAGAAAAAAACATTATTAGATAGCACAAGCTCTAACAGTATGCAAATCAATGTAATTTTTTCGTTACTAAAGCTACCCAATGTACATAAAAAATCCCTTATGGCTTCTATACCATAATCATTGGGAATAGAGGTGAATAGATTTCTTACATCTAAGGTCACTAATATACAGGATGATAAACAGCCTGTCTCATTAAACAAAGTGTTTAACTCATTGATTAATTGATAGCTGTCTTGAAGAATGACAGGTATATTTCTCACAGTTGGTCCCAGTAAACTTTCCAAATAATTGGAGATTCTTTCAGTGACCCAACCTTCACCTACCACTATGGGTCTCATTGGTCTTGACAGATTTGGTTCCCCTTTCTTTGACCTCACTTATTTCACCAACCTTGGATTCTGGATCTGAAGCTAGACCTCCTGTATCCCCCGACAGGCATGATTCATCCTAATATACCGAACTTCAGGGTGACCACCTGTCTTCTCCAATTCCATTAATAGCCAGACAACCTATGCTCTCTTCCCCTGTCTGACATATACTTTTATCTTCCCATAAACCTTCAACACATAAACTGTATTCCAGTAAATGGAAAGGTTTTGTGCAGCGGGTACATCAAAATCATGTTCAACCTTTTTCAGCCCCAATACATAACATCCTGGAATTTTTGGCCCATCATTTTGAAGAGGGAGCTAGTTCTTCAACTGTTCAAGTTCAGTTAACAGCAATATCAAATTTTCACATTGGATTTGAGGGTTCCTCTGTCACCTCTCATAAGTTGTGTAAAGCTTTTTTTGTAAGGCACTCTTATGGCCTCCTTTTAAAGACCCTACTCCTCCATGGGACCTTAATCTGGTACTGCAAGCATTTATCCATCCCCCTTTTGAACCAGCAGCTGTGTGTGACCTTAGATATCTTCCCTGGAAGACAGTGTTTCTAGTAGCCATTACTTCAGCTAGATGAATTTCAGAAATTCAAGCTTTGTCTTCAGAACTTCCATACTTGATCTTTCACAAAGGTAGAGTTACTTTACAAACCAATGCATTCTTTCTTCCCAAGGTGGTGTCAGAATCTAATATCAGTCAGTCCATTAATTTGCTGGTATTCTTTCCTAAATTTGCTAATGGGGCTGAATACATGTTACATTTATTGGATGTTCATAATTACGTTTTTACCTGCACAGAACAAGACACCAGAAAAACTGACCGTTTGTTTCTTTTCAAGAATTTAAATTGTGAAAACCAGTTGCCAAAGTAACTCTATCGATATGGCTGGCTGATTGCATTTCTTTTATTTATAACAGATTGGGTATTACCTTACCACAACCATTACAGGCTCATTCTATTAGATCCTTGGCAACTTCATGAGTTTTTCCATCTAGTGTGTCCCTGGATGATTTATGTGCAGCAGGAACTTGGGCTACTTCCCATGCTTTTATTACTCTTTACAAGCTGGATCTGGTCTTCAGAGGTAGCGCATCATTTGATGTTGAGGATAGAATGCAAATTGACAACATCTGATAAAGAAGTTTGGTACTTAACGAAACTTTCCATCTGTGGTGTCCAGTTTCATTCTTCCTCAACTCCATACTAACCAACCCCTATACTTTCTAAAGTTCTGGAAGAATTAATTGTTACAGGGTGCTACTGTCCCTTATATTTAGCTCCAGATATAGACTTCCTATATTTCTCTGTATGTGTATTCTTCTTTGTACCTCTTTATATAATCTGCTATCAAAATGTGGAAAATCAAAACAATTTTCCATCGTTTGATCAAATTCATTATCCTAATTTGGTAATGCAGAATTACCAAAATGTCAGAAATGGTAACCATACAATTCACATTCGAACACTGGAAGGTTCATTGTCGAAAATCCATGTTACTTATGACGGTTTTGCAGGAGGGCAAGCCCCCCCTGCACCCCCATGTGGGGGATTGTGCCCCCCAATACCCCCTGCATATTATATATTCCAACTCAGAATTTGCATTACAGTGAGGAAAAGGTTAAATTTCCTGATCCCCACTGTAGTACGATCTGTTATCAGAAAGTTGATCCCATATTAGTGAATGCACACAACCATTTGCTAATGAGGAGTCTAACATTTCCGGATCGACATTATGGAAACTGGAAAACACACATTCAACCATCCCAGTTTTGCTCAAGTGCCTTTCCACATTTTTTCTAGTATAATCAGCAAACAAGATCTGAAGTACTTGGGGTTGGTGCATTTTGGGTAAGGGAGAGGCTCGAGAGATTTAGGTTGCCACAACCTCTAGTAATGGCTGAGTCAGATCTGAGGTATCGGAATCTGACCCCATCAGTTCAGAAAGAATGAAAATGGACAACATAGATGGAATGTTATGGTGAATACATGGTTTCTTTTTATGGCCTCTCAACTCTCTGGACCAGGATTTGTTACATATGTATATCATGGCTCCATTGTCTTTCATTTGTTCCTGGTCATTATGAACTATAGTTTTGGTTTTCATGTTGTTCTCTGCCTTTTGCTGGTTTCATTATGTGCCGTTGTGTCTACCACCCAGTGACCTGCTGTTATTCTGCTTTACGTTCTGCTTTTATATAGCCTTTACCTTTTTCTGTCCTTGACCCGCTTGCCTGAAAAAAAAAAGTCTAAAAGATGAGTCCACTTACTGATTATAACATGAGCTACTAGATAAAGATAGACTTTGTGCAAAAGGTTTGGCACAGAGACAAAAAGGTCTCTATAGTGTAGTGATTTCTTGCATTTCTACAGGCAAAGAAAGTCTACATGGTAAACATAATCTGTGTGCACTATTAGTAAAACTTTCTTAGAAGAACAGTACATCTTTTGTTAACTGGTACATAAGTTTGAAATCCGTTATGTTATTGTATTCAGTGCAGTTTTTTACCATAGAGAAAAAAGGCTGTGTATTTGGTGCACAAAAAGCATTCAGTATGCTAAACCAAGCATAAAGACAAAATATCCATCTTTTCATAGAATTCCAAATTCAAAAAAATACTTACTATAATCTTGAATTTAAAATTTATAAGCAGTGAGTTTGCAGTGTTTGGGTGCTGATTTGACTCACCCATAGCATAGACTGTCTTTTTTTTTTTTTTAAACCGTGGCAGTTGTGTTAAAGCTGCATCTTTTCTGAACAAATGTATTGGTATTTCTGTGCTCTTTTTTTATCATATTACAGAATTTGATTTAACCATGCTTTTTGTTTAATTTTATATTTGTTCCCATTCCATTTCTATATGCTTTGCATTAGTATTTGCTGATCTAAAACTGAAACATTTGTTTCGAACATTGTTTTATTTTGTCTTTGGCAAGCATTCTTGCAAATGTACCAAGGCATGTAACAAAACTGCATTACTTGTTTGATTTTCAGTCAGTGAAACTCCAATGCAGGGCAGCATTTACCAGTGATAAATATCTAATTGCTTTTGCTTAATCATTTGTTCTGATATATCCCTAATGATTTTTTTTCTTTTGTCTTACTTGTTTTTGCACTGATCAAGCGCCCTCTTCAAGCAACATATAGCAAACATATTTCCAAACTAAGCATAATTGTCTTTGCATCTTAAGACAGTTACAAGTTGTCTAGATCAGTTCCAGTGGCAACAGGAGTATTTGTAGTGTGAACAGGAGTAGTTGTAGTGTGAAGATGCCAAGCTTGCATGTCCTTTAGATAGGTGCAGTTACTTTCCTGTCTTTGCCGCAGAAGGCTGACCACAAACAGTCACATGCAGAGTCCTTAATGCAAAACAAAAGTGTCTCTCACTGTAACATAGACAATATAACCAGGATCTTCCTGTTTTGTTGGAAGTTAAGCAAAACATACTCCTCAGTTTGAGGTTCAGCTAAAAAGACCAAAAGAGGCATGCAAGCCAGAAGACACTGACTTAACATCTGTTACTTGAAAGGTAATTGTAGTAGCTTTATGCTTGTATTATTTGGCAGCTGTCTGACCACTTATTAGAGCAGTGATATAGCACTTAATTTCTCACTTGTAGAGCCAAAAACAGGTTGTATCACTTATGGAGAAAACAGTAAATGTATTTTTATGTTGGAAACTACAACAGTTAAGACATCCCATCCCCAAGGACATTTCACATCGTTGTGGTACTTTTCTGCTTTAACATGTTTAAATGTTGTGTATCTGGGGTGAGGGTCTAACTATGGCCAAATGAATAGACTAAAGTACTGCAACTTAGGCTATGCTAGTTTCCTTGATCTTCATACTTTGCATTTAGGAGTTCTAATTAAGGCAGCAAATATGTTTCACTTTCTTAGAATTATGTCAGATGTGTTGCTGTAAGATCCTTTCAGCAGGAAAGGATTTCTGCTGCTGGTATATACGGATCTTAGGTAGGATGTAGGTAACTCTACAGATTATAGAATTACTTGTAGGATGTAGGTAACTCTACAGATTATAGAATTTCCAGAGTAGAAATTTTTTTTTTTTTTTTTTTTTTTTTTAACATTTCATGGAATTGACAGCAGTGTGAAAAAGTGGAGGGCCTAATTAGCAACACAGCTAAGTGTCTGGAAGCTATGATAGGAAGCAAAGTCCAAGATAGCATATGGAATATATGTGATCATTAGAAAAGTTTACAAGTACAGGATTTAAGATGTTTTGGTAAAAATTGTATGACCCCTTTGACAGGAACCCCTGACAAGGGCTTTTGTTGCCTAAAAACCTGAAGCTTGAGTAACTGCATTCTAGAACCTGTATTAGTCCAAAGAAAATGTAGAACCTCACCTCTGTGTTCCATATTTTTATTGTCAGTGAAGCAGAGCAACATTTTTCATTTTATCTTTTAAAGAAGGAGAAGATGATTGTCAGTGCCTTGCAGATCTTCAATATTATTTCAGGAAAATTAGATCATCAGGTTATGGGTATCTTATTACCAGATCTTGGAAGATCACAGAACCACTCATGTTAGTTCAGCTGCCATTTCTTTGGTATCAGAACTAATATTACAGGTTCCTTAATGGCTCTTCTTTTTCACTCCATCTTAACTGTTACCATTGTTTATATGATCTATGTAGAAACTCCAATTCAGTGTTGTACCATGTATAGTTATTTTTGTACTTTATTTAATCCGTCATCCAGGGTTTATACACCATTATTTGCCAAGTTGAAAAAATGTTCAAAACATGTGTGCACAACATCAGCTCTATCCACAAGTACACATATTTTACACTTTATAGAGTGATTAGAAAAGAAAAGAAAGCGTTTTATTCTTCTGTATTTTTATTGAGCACTTTTACAGGCGTTTGCTTGAATATCATCATGTGTCATGACCCCATTTCACATACCCCCAGTCCTTCCTTCTGAAATATGATATCTATTTAAGTACGTAGAGAGAGAGTGAGAAGGCATTCAACATCAGTTCAATAAATGTAAATAAACTGATCTGCAGATACCAAATAAAGGTCCATTTTGTAAACAGTGGCGGTAAATAAAATTACATTGAGTAGTGCCTTCCTTTACTAAACATGCAATTTATACCCAAAGATTGACAGGAATGTGAACAGTTTGTGTGTAAAAGAAAAAAAAACATTTTCAGTACACCGAAAGATAACTTTAATTTCTACCTGCCTATACTTTATTGACCATACATCTCTAACACCACCTCCTGGTGCACTTCATTTCAAGTACAAACCCACACTTTGTATTTGACAGGTGCTTTCATTTACTGCAGTAATAGGAGGTGTTTCTCGGACGTTTTCATTTCCTTTTATTCTTGAACACACTTTTTTTCCCTTCCATCTGTAAGAAAGAGTTAAGCTGAATTTCATGCATGCAGTTCAAGAAAGATGTAGAAGAGGAAGATAAAGTTGGATTCCCCGCTCTTTGGTGCTTTAAACGTTTCTGTATAATATAAGCTTATTTACGTACACTGGCATGTTTTCTGGTAGATCCCCACTTTGTTCTGTTATTTCCAGAAGCTATTTTTCAAGGTGTTGTGGAAGAATACCAAGTACTCTTTCCTGTCAAAGCTATAATACAGATGTCTCTGTTTAAAATCGTGGTGTGCCCTGTTAACAAAGGACATTTTTGATTGCTCAATGTGCATGTGAGATTCCTTTCAGTATACTGTTACTATTCATCATCAAAGTTTGTTTAGGTACATGTTTCTGATGGACTTCAGTAAAGAGCTTACCCTTCACCTTTAGTGACAGTTGACTTCAAGATAGAAAGATGCTGTGACAAGCCATCACTGCCAACCAGTATGTGATGGGGATATCCCACAACTCCAACCAATATGTGTTGTGGATATCCCACCACTGCCACCAATAGGTGATGACCCACCACTTCTAGACAGTTTGTGATGTGGATATCCCACCTGTGGGCCAGTAATCAAGGAGCCTCAATCCTCACCACTGGCACCTGTGAGGGAAGGTTCACAGGAGGATAACAGGTACACACCCAGTATTTCCAGATGCAGCTGCCTGCATCAAGTGCAGTTTGCGTGAAGAGCACACACAGACCACAGTCAGTCTGCAGCTGGTTTCTCACTCCTTTTCCAGATCACCAATAAGACTCCCCACTGGCACAGCTATAGAGTTGAAATCTCAGCCTTGTGACCGAGCCAAGACCTCCAGCACCCTCTCTGTCCAACCAGTGCTTTGTGTCCATGCCCAAGTAGCTGACATATTCTCTTTGAGGTTTGATTTACACACACACACACACACACACACACACACACACACACACACACCTACCTGAGAAAGGCTGGCACAGGTTTACTAGCTGCGCCCATTTTTGCTCAGACTGTAAGGTAGTTATCACTGCCACCAGCCAACTCCTTATCAGCTACTTTAAGGCCCTTAACAAAGGGTGTCCAATCTTACCATGTAATATTAATTCAAATGGTAGTTCGACCAAGAGCAAGCCTATTAGGAGTGGCCCAGACAGTGTCACCAAATAAATATCCAAGTACTCTCACACTCGAATATCTCTACAAAGATCAGCCACAATGAAATGTTTAAATATATTTAATAATAAATAATGAAAGAACAAGAAAATACTAAGTATATATTCACAGTGACATCAGAATTCAAAACACAGGAAATATTTAAAATAAAACTGCAGGACATGCTCAGATATATAAAGAAAATAATATATAAATTAAGCTTCACTGTATTCTTGACTGTTATCTAAGAGAATTACTATACCCTCAAAACTTAATAATAGAGCAAGGCACATGATGTGGTGAATTCTTCTCGTGTTGTTGTCAGGTCAAAGACAGAATGTAGAATGCTATCTCTCACTAATAGACTTCTCAAAATAATATCTAAACTATTACTGCTGGGATAGCATGCAGAATGACATCACTTCTTGTCACCTAACTTCTAGTTCCCAGGCAAACCCCCATTGCTGAAGCTGGCAGGACTTGGCACCTACCTGTTAAAATAAACATATAAGGGCTTTTGCTCATATCTTTGGCAGGTGCTGGAAGTCATAAAACAATTGCATTCATTCATGCTTTCAGAGTAGTAATTAATTTACCACAAAGACAATGAAGAAAGCCTCCTAGTACAGACTGTGTCTCTGGCTGCATTGAAATATGTGAGGTAGCCTATTTATGGCCTAGCCTATAAAATGATTTAATTTCAGATATTTTTCTAAAGTTTGCTTGACTGGGAACTTGTGGGTTATAAATGTACTTCTCTCAATGCAAAAATGTAGTCCAAATGCTTTTGTTATCAAGTTAGTGGCAATCTCAAGACAGCATTATTTAGCTCTAGCCCTTTATTCTGCACCTTATACAACCACTTACAAACAAATTCTACTCATTCATTACTGTGTCAGCACTGGAAAAAAACTCCCTACAAATTAAAGGCATTAGCAATTCTGCTATTGAAACAACTACCTCATTCAAATGTGCAGGCATCGGGCTTGATCAAACCCTGACATTTTGTATCCTCAAAAAAAAAAACAAAAAAAACCAAAAGAAAAACAAAAACAAAAAAAAAAAAAAACAAATTAACTACCTCATATTTTGGGCAAGGAAAAAAATCACATTTCCTTTTCTGCTTGGTCTGCCATTGGAAAAGTTATACTTTTTGCACAACATGAATATGGTCTTACTTAAACTGCTGCCTCAAACAAAATCTCCAAACCCTGTAAAACAGTTCATACAAAACATGTAGATTCATCCCTTTTTTCACAGACAAGAACATCACTGCCTTTTGACTATTATGCAAAATGCTGACGTGTATCAGTTTTTAAACTGTTACAGTCAGAAACCTTTCTACTACTAGCCAGAAAGCTAACCTCAAAAACACCTTCCTATAACTTTGCGGGACAGGCTCAAGAAGGACCTGTCCTACAGCCCCCAATATCAAAATTACAATGCTCCAAACACAGCTAGTCATTTCTTTGAGCGAATCTGTTGGAGTCCTGACCCAGAAGTTCAGACACTTGACATCTTACAAATGGTGATCTAAATGAAAATCAAGCCTGTTCCCAAGCTCATTGCAAGTGCTTCCCCTCAGGCCACATCACCAACACTCCTAGGTGTCATGTCCTCTCCACTTGTTCCTGTGTCCATTACTAAGGACTTGAATTACTGTTACACTAATTCCAGCACTTGTCTTGCTTTATAATCCCTCTTATTGCCCCAAGTCCAGTTCCCAATGCACTTATGTTTTACAGTATTCTTGGAATAATGTAATATAGGTCTTTGTATCATTACTGCTACATTTTATACTTTTCTACTCAAAAGGGTATACAAAGTTGTAAAGTCGATTCTTTAGATATAGTCATGTTTTACTGCTCATTTTAAGTCCTGCATATAATTATTTTTGTTCATTGAATTTCAATACTTTCTTGTGTGTTGATTTGCATGCTTTCAGTGAGGTGCAGTTTTTTTTTATATTTTCTAATGTTCTCACCTCTGTAATTTCAATTTTTTTACATTGTACATACGGCAAATTTGAAAATAGTATGCCTAACCGCTAGCCTAGTGCTAATGACACCCAATTTGCTGTTTTATTGTCTCTTTCACTTTTGTTATTGCTTGTTTGCTTGCTAATGCCTTTAATAATAACCACCATATAATTCTCATGCAGTATGCAAACCTTAGCTCTGAACTTTTGCTTTTTGTAAAAGTTGTACGTTATTGCAAAATGCTCTGTTCATCACTACTACTCATTCGGTGTAAGGTTTGTGGCTGAAAAGGGTCAGTAGTCCAGCCAATCTACCTAGTTATTAAAGTGGAAAGTAAGTAAATGTCAAACACAGACTGCTAGGAAGTCTTTACAGTGTTTACAGAATCAGTTAAACCAATTTTAGAGTACTCGGACCTTAGTGGAACTGTTCAGTGCATCATTTATCTATGAATTTGCATTTCTGTTATGTAAGCATCTCCTGAGTTGGAGCATAGTTTTACTTTGTTCTGAAAAATGCTTCCAGAAATCCTCCCTATGTATATTATAGCAGTAACCGATGATGTCTGTCTGGTATATTGACGATTTACCCATGGTTGGTGTGGTTTAATCATGAGGGTGAAGCAATTACAACTGTCATGTGTTCTTTGTGTGTAAGTTTGAGTTTCACTTTTATTTTAAATAACTTTTGACATGGTAGCTTCTAGAAAGTAACAAATTCTGTCCTGAAAAAGCTTGTTTATGATGTTCATTATACTGATTACCGCTGTAAAAGCCTTAACTATATGGGTTATAACTGCAGGCCAGTTTCCAAAGCTTCAGGGCACCTTCTACCTGCCCAGACTGTCAGGCAGTTGGAACGCAGCTGCCTAACACAAAACCTTGGGCACCAAGCCCTTCAGAGCATTACTACTGGAGAATATTATATACCTATGAGGCTTTCAAGGATTGATGGTCAGTTTGTGCCATTCCATTGCTGGAGAGCTAAGTTTGCTTTGGGGAAAAATCTTTCATTTAATAATTTGGCTTATTATCTATACTTTTCTTTTTAAGAAAGTTACTTTAAAGCTAGGAGTTTCTGTTTAAATGGACTGTCATGAGACTGTACTGTACTTTTAAACAGAAGCAGTCTTTTCCTGTCAGTTTAAAAGTTGTTTAAAATAACTGAAAACCATTTTCCTGTGTTTATTTTACTTTGTGTAGTTGGCATAGTGTTTTAAAGTGCTTTTTACTGTGTTTGTCTGGGAGAAAAGTGACATTTTAGGTACTATGATTGGTTGTCTCTTATCTACACCCTGTGACTTTTGAGATAACTTATTTGTATTTCCATCTCTTCCTTATATTTTCACCAGCCCTGTGTACCCGAGTTCCTGCCTTATCCACTCTAAAGAAGCCCTGTGGAATCCAAGTTAAGGAACAGAGTCCTGAATAGGATTTTTTTTGTCCTCCCCACTAAGACTTTCTACCCTGAACAGTCCTCTTATGAAAGTATGTCCTGCTAATGTATTTTTAACTTGCATCACTCCAGGCTATTTGACTTCCTTCCCAAGTTAACCAGTAGCCTACCCCCTCCTTTCGTAGTTAAATTACTCACTCTTACCCTCCCTCTGCATCTTTGTCCTTAGGATAACTCTCTCCTCTACCTCACCATATCCCAGTAGTTTGCTCTCTGCTTGCTCTGTCTCTCGTTATTTCTTAGTTTGGCCACTAGATGGCACCCTATTCACTAGTAAACTATATATCCCTAATGATCTCACTAGAGTTTTGTTTTTTCCTGATACCTTTCTGGTATTAACTCCTTTCTATCTCTCTACTACAGCCAACTTTACTACCTCTCTAAGCCCCCAAACAATTATTTTCTCTCTCCCAATCTACCTATTTTCCTCTCTATACTTCATCTTATAGTCCACTCTTACCTTGCACTGTACCCAGTGCTTCTTTCACCTTCTCACTGATTGTTTTCTGCACCTTGGTCCTCTCTCTGGCTCTTCCCGCTCCGTTCGCCCTGCAGGCTCACTCCGCTCCCCTACCCTACCCCCAATTCCCACCCACCCCCAGTATCCCTAAGCTTATACTTGCTCAGCCACACCACAGATTTTCTCACATCCTATCAAATTTCCTGCCTCGTTCACACTTACAAACTCTCTACTCCTGTCTGACTGCCACACCCCATTCCCTACCTTCCTAATACTACTAATTTCCAACCTTGCCAAGCTCACCAAACTCTACATGCCCTTGCCTTTTAAACTACTTTATCTACTCCTTCTCCTTAACATCCTTCTTTTATACTATATCCTTACTTCCTACGAGTACTACACCCTCAGCAGATCTCCTAGCTTAGCTAAACACACTAGCTCTGTCCTTCCCCTACCTGAACAAACCTATATTAATCTCCTGTCATCCTGCCCTTACCTCTCCCCACACTATCACAGAGTACTCCATAACAGGTATCACACAAGTAGAAAGTTCTACCTAATACCCTCTAAAAACTCAAAAATATTTCCACTCCCTCAAATACTCTTACTGTTACACGGGGACATTCACCCCAACCCTGGCCCAAATAATTCCCTCCTCCACACCTTCTGAAACCAAACTACTAACAATTTGAGTTCACCTTTCTCTTCTAACTCCCTTTCAATAGCACACCTAAGTATTCGTAGCATTAACAATAAAATTACACAACTCCATGCTTTAATTGACCTCTACTGATTTGATATTCTCTGTCTTACTGAAACCTGACTTAAACCAGGCACCAAAGACAACGAAATTACTCCCCCTGGCTATAGCATTTTAAGGCGGGATCGTCTAAACAAAAAGGGTGGTGGAGTTGCTTTACTCTATAAATCTGAACTACAGGTGTCCTCTATTGACTCCCTGCCTCTCTCCATTGCCAATGCTGAAGTACTCTGCAGCAAATTCCAAGTAAATAAAAGCAAAGCCATATATATAATATCTTCCTATATCCCTCCTGGCAATAATTTGAATACACTTGAAGACATTCTTAGCTGGCTCTCCTGTAGCTTTCCTCAGGAAACCATACTCCTAGGAGACTTCAGTATTGATTGGAACTCCTGCATATCCCCCAAACCCACCTATCACCTCAACCTCTTTAATTTTCAACAAGCCATAAACTCCCCAACTAGGATTCACAAATCTACCAATAAACAAGCCATCTTAGACTGGATATTGGTCAACAATAATCCCCTCTCATATAAAACTAGTATACGCCCTGACAATATCAGCGACCATCTTCTCACCTATATCACTTAACAAAAAAATAACAATCTCAAGCAGGCCAGCTATAGTACTATATGTAACAAAAACTACTTTAACCTTCCCATTTTCCTCAATGAACTGAAACAGTGTAACTGGTCAGCTTTAAAACACCTTCCACTTGATTAAGCAGTTGCCCATTTCAGCAACACATTCCTCCAAATTCTTGAGCATCACGCCCCCTCATGCTTAATTAGAACAGGATCCAAAGCTGCCCCTTGGATTTCTAAAGAAACCAAGCAAATAATGCTATTAAGGAATAAACTATGGACAAAATGGAGAAGTACTAAAAACCCAACTGACCATCAAAACTTCAAACCCCTTAGAAATACCACAAAAAAACTTACCCATCTTGATAAAAAAATTATTACCTTCAATATCAAGAAAATCAAAATCATAACCCCAAAAAATTCTGGTCAGGAATCAATAAACTGCTCCATCCAGGAAATACCAAAACACCTACTCCAGCTAACTTAGTACAGACCCCACCCAACTTAATAGCCAATACATTCAACAACTTCTTCACTGAAACAGTCACCTCTCTAGCAAAGAACATGACTCCCCACACTTCCCTTAAAAACACCTCTCCTCAAAATAACACCCCCACTCTAACATTTAGTACAGTCTCCACAACCTATATACACAAGTTACTCTCAAAACTTAAACCATGCACACCTTCAGCCGACCATCTACCAGCTAAATATCTGCAGCTAGCAGCAGCAGAACTAGCATGCCCAGTCTCCATCTTAATTAACAGAACAATAACCAAATCTACTATCCCTTCCCTCTGGAAAGTCTCCCATATCATTCCTTTGCATAAAGGAGGAAACACTAATGAACTTTCTAATTTCCGTCCTATAGCTATATTATCACCACTATCTACAATTATGGAGCGTTGTATACAGCAACAACTTTTACATCATCTTTTACATAATAGCCTACTTTCAGACTCCCAACATGGTTTTAGACCTTTCCATAGCACTTCCACTGCTCTTCTCTCCTCTCCTTCACAGACACTATCAACAAAAATCGCAATAACAATCTATACTCTTCTGCTTTATTTCTTGACCTCTCTAAAGCCTTTGATATGGTCAACCATCAACTTATGCTAGACACTTTGAAATCTCTCTCACTTGAATCTTCGGCATTGCACTGGTTTGACTCTTATCTGAAAGATAGACAACAAGCAGTCCTTTGGGACAGCCATCTATCCTCTCAGCTCCCAGTCACTATTGGTGTCCCTCAAGGATCCATCTTAGGACCCCTTCTATTCTCCATATTTATAAATCACCTGTCTACTTCACTCCCAACACCCTCATGTATTCAATATGCAGACGATTCATCTCTCATCTGTTCTGCTGTATCTCCAGCTGAACTTCATTCTTCCACCCAAAAAGTATTTACAGCAGCAGAAAAATGGTTCCAAGATATCTGTCTCCTCCTTAATCCCAAAAAAAACAAATTATTACTTTTCTCTCCAACCCTTAAATCTGCCCCTCTCTCCTTTTCTATTGTGTCTGACAATGGCACTATCATTACACCTGATTGTTCCACTAAACTACTAGGCGTTACAATAGATAATCAACTAAACTATGATTACCACATTGACCTAACCATCAAAGCAGTTAATAAAAAGATAGGTGCCCTCTATAGACTTAAGCCCTTTCTAACAGCAACTACCAGGGTGTCTCTAGCCCAAACTCATCTTATCTCTACATTATTATATGCCTCCCCATCTTTTATAAACCTTTCAAAATCTAACCTTCAGAAACTTGCCATAGCCTACCACAGCATTGCCAGGTTTGCCACAGGTTCCCCATTTCTAATCCATCATTGTGTTAATCTCAAAAAGCTTGACGGGCTTGAACTTCAAAATCTCATTCTCCTACATCAATTAGTTATCACCTATAAAATTCTCCATTACCCTTCTAATACACCCATACTAAATAACCTTGTTGTCCCTTACAGGAATCTTACTTCCCTTCACTCAGCTAACAAACTACTAGTAGCCACTCTCAAAACACACAACAAAGCTGGGGACTCCTTGTTTACAAATGCCATTGGCTCATACTGGAATAAACTTCCCATAGAACTGACCACTCTAGGCTCATCACAACTTTTCAAAAAACAACTAAGGAACTATTTTAAAACTTACTGGCTATGCCCTTGCTCGAATCCTGACTGACCTCAGCATCCATCTCTCTTTTCAGCTCTCTCCATTACTCTTCTACTTGTCCATATCACTAGTACTACCCCTCCTCTGTAGCTCACCTACCATCCACATGGATATTACTTTTTCCTATAAATTCAACTTCTCTATTCTTGTCGTATTACTGGAACCTTTATACTTATTATATTACTGCAACCTGTCATCTCACCTTGTATCTAAATCTACATGTTGCTCCCAGCTGATGAACTCCGCTTCTTAAAACTAGTGCCCTTGCACAAAACGTTTATCAAAATTGTTAATACTGTAAATAGTTGAATAGAGTCTTGTGTGAGTTACTTCTTTATTTCTTTTTTAATTGCACTATTCCTACTCTTGCAAAGATTTTGGAATAGAAATCCTCACTCTATGTTATAGTTTTGCTAAATTACTTTTGCACTGTTACTATGCTACATGGGAATAGTTCTCTTCATGCTTATAATTTGTATCTTATTGTGCAATTTTTTGTTTTTATTATTTACTAGTATATAGTGGAGCTTTTCTCCTCGGGCCTCTGCTGAAAATGAACATGTATCCAGTCAGACAAGCCCAGTCAACAAATGTAAAATAAAATAAATAAATAAGATAAATTTTAAAGACTTTTTATTTTTACTGGCATTTGCTGCCTCTTTTCCTTAGGATCGAGACACCATTTTTGACTTGACCATGGAACAAACTATTGGTTCCACAGTCATTCCTTCTTTCAGCCATAAAAAGAAAAAGTTAAGCAAACAGACTTTGCCACCACAGCAGACTAGCAATTTGCCTCAGCTGCAGATTGATGACTCTGTTGTGGCCATTTGATGTGCCTCAGCCTACTCCTCTTTCACCCGGAATCCCTCTGATGTATCATCTGCAACAACCATGATCCAGAGGTTAACCACACCCTCTGCAGCTGTTGGGAGTTCCCTCAGTGGGCAAGGGAGAGCCACTCTTCGCAGTCCTGGGACAGGGATTAAAGAAGGCTTCCTGTTTGTCAGAATGTTGTGCCCATCCATAGGGAAGCTGCTGCCTCAACTAATAGCACTGCTGGCCCCATTTTTCTTGTCAAAAATAAGCAGTAAACTAAGCATGTGTCTACTCCTCCACAAATTATTTACATAGGAGTACCTTACTGGTTCTGGCTCAGGGTTTAAATCAGGCTGTTTATCCTCCTTGTAAGATTTCTGGTAAAAGCAAGAGGAGTACTTCCTTTCCCAAAGAGATTCAAGATTCTTAATCTGAACAGCAGAATGAAGGGACAGATTTCAGATTCAGACTATGAGGAGAGCTCAGTTTCTGATTTTCCCTGTGAAAGTTTCTCTTTCTCTGAGACTATTTCTGGAATGTGCCAATGTTTTCAGTGGGAAAACACTGATTTTTCTCACTCCCTCAAAGTACTGTGAGCTGTTACAGAAGGATTTTCTAGAACCTGTGCACATCCCTCCAGTTTTGTCTGCCTTGGTAGGTGTGTGTGTATGACTGCCTGCAATTTTCCTAACATTCAGCCAGCTACTCTTAAAAATGCAGATAGGATGTATAAAGTTCCTTAGCCTTTTACATTTTTAAAACACTCTTTCCAAATCTCATCCAGCAGCTGTAGCTTTAGTTAATCTTTCTGCTGCTGAACCCATAGTTAATTCCAGTCTTACTTTTTTAATTTAAGCTCCATCCAGCAGCTGTAGCTTTAGTTAATCTTTCTGCTACTGAACACTTGGTTAACTCCAGTCCTATTTTTTTTTCATTTAAGCTCCTTTATTGAATTATCACTTAAGTCACAGGCAAATTTAAATGTATATATAAAAAAGTTAACCTATTCCCAGTTGTAAACATTATAATATCACATTATTCTGTATATTATCAATTCAAATTGGCTTTTTCTCATTCTATTACCTAACCTTTCCCTCTCCAGTTATTTGCTCCCAATACCCTGGTTCCTTTGCCAGTTTTCTTCAGTAAATTCCAACCCCCTTTCACCAATTCTCTCTACTTCTAATTGCAGCCATCCCTTTCTGCAATATCTCCTTTCTCCATTTGCATATTGGCTTAATTCTTAGAACACTATTACTTTACAAATATAATATTCTGTATAGCTACTCCTATTCTCCTTAAGGATATGCATCCAAAATCCCACTCTTAAAATATTTCTTGAATCCCCCTATTGCTTCACTGTTATCCCTTTTCACTTTGAATTTCATTTTTCTGCTTGTGTTACGTATATGAGCCTTGTGTAGCTCTGCAAATCCTTTCAAATCAGGTAATCCTAAACCACCATGTTCTGTTGGAAGGATCAGTTTATCGCACTTAACCCTTGCTCTTTTCCCCTCTCACTTAAAATCTTTCATCTCCGTACTGTCCATAACTTCTCCTCTGGTTTATAAAAAGATGTCTGATCTGTATATAAAACTAAAGGGACTATAAACATTTTCACTGCTTGTATATGACATTTTCACTGCTTGTATATGACTATCCTTTTTCAGTAAACAGGAGCCTCCAGTTTTTGTACTATCTTTCATTTATTCTTTTCCCACATATCCATAAAAAATCCTTTTTAAGCCATACTCCTAAGTACTTAATTTTATCATGTCCCATAAATATGGGAATTACTAGACCAATTCATGTGTGGATACATAGTTTTACAGCTATAGCCTTTGTTTAATTTCATTAATTTTTATTTCTCAGAAAGACTTGAAACTGTCTCAAAATGTTCCACAATATTGAGGTGTCCTGTTCTGGTTTTATCATGTACAAAATAGTATCTTCTGCATATAAAGCCAACTTTTATTGATTACTATACCAATTATATCCTTGAATTTCTGAGTCCATTATTTTCTTTACCAGTAGCTCCAAATATAAAGCAAGTATCAAACTGGAAAGAGGTCACCCCTGCTTGGTTTAAGATGAGAAGATGAAGTATACAGTAGGAAAAAAGTGTATGCTTCTGCAACTTTGGTCTTCAGAATTTTGAATTGTCAGGTTCATATGCTAAGGTTTGTCCTGACTAATTCTGAAAGTATGAGTAATGTTTTGTCTGCAGTTTCTTCTTGTGAGGAAAAATCTACTTTAAAACTTTAATTTATTCTATTATTGAAGTCACTATTCATTGTATAGTGTCTACAATGACTCTGTTGATACTTTTTCAGGAGCTGTGGCTACTGGTACTGTTTTGATGAGGTTTGCATGGCTGCATTTTCAGAACCTCCCAGATGATGATGAAAATGAGATTTTGAAGTCTCTTTTGGATAGAGGTTTATTTTTTTACCCCTCTGATTTAGAGGTGATGAAAGGGTGGTTAAGCTGATACAGGACATCTCTGTGATTTTTCTGCCTTCCGTTTCCAATTTTTCCAATGAATTTTCTAACTCCTCATCCAGTTGTGGTAAGAAACAAAACAACAGTCTCAACAAAATATAGGTAAACAGACATTGAAGAAGAAATGGCAAGGGGATTTCAAAAAGAATTCTAGAAACTCCCAAAATGAAGGGTAGTCCAATAAGTCAGAGTGACTAATAAAGAAACTCTCTTCCCCCACCCCTTTTGTCTTTGAGAAAGTCTGAATCTCCACTTTTCCTCTTTGACAACAGATAGTTTCAGAAAAATTTGTTCTGAAGATCACTCATCAAGGTTACATATGATAAAGGGAGAACATTCCTCATTTTCACTTCATCTACGAGGCATTCTTTATTTCCACCTGCCTTTCATTATATTCTTTCCCAGATTGTGATAGAACCAGTTCCCTCTTCCTAGGTGGTAAAGGGGTTTTATTCAAGGATGTTTTCATGCCAAATAAAGAAAATGTTTGGATATCCGTTCTGGATCTTTCTTTCATAAACCTGTGTGTGGTGGCACCCTAATTCAAAATTGTCACTTTACAACCCCGTTGCCTCTTCTTCCTCATTCAAGTTTCCTGGTAACAATAGATTTAAAAGATGCACACATCCCTATTCATCCAGGTTTCAGGCTGAGTTAGGTTTTCTTTGGATGACAAAAGTCCAAACTGGGAGTAAACAAACATGGCTCTCTTGATATTAAGTAAAAGACAAAACTTTTATTGAGGTACAAACTAGTGAGCGCTTTCATGCCTCCTGGCACTTCTTCAGACAATGCAAACACTGCAAAAATCTCAATAAAAAGGGGTTGCCTCACCCACATTATTTCACAGCAACCAGCCATATATCTGCAGCAATTAAAATTCACCTGCTGGCAGTAATCAACAAATGTTATGTGAAGTCAAAGACTTCACATATCAACTAGCTTAGGAGATCCTTACATGCAAAATAGAAAGTCTGAAATTACACATAAAAATATAAAATAAAAGCATTAATTCTCACTTTCACTACTATCAACAACTATATAACCATACAGAGAAGTGACGGCAGCAAACTTCAGTCATAAAATGTTTTACTCTCGCATATAAAACTACTGACATCAACCTTCTCACTGTTGTAATACTAGAGTATACCAAAAGATGGCAGTCATATACTCCATACAGAAATGTATTCCAAAATTCTTAAGTCAAACACCTTACACTCACATATCAGGCTAAAATTCAAAAAACAGCAATCATTAAATATCTTATCCTTTAAAACAACCAGGGGTACATCTATCAGTAAATAATATTGGCAGTTGTTGTTGTCGTGTCTTTCGGCTTTTCCTGGTTAGGAGTTGCCTCAGTGGAACTCCGGTCCGCTAATGATTGGCAGTAGATTTTTACGTGCCGAGTTGCCAGCCCTGACACACAACCTTTATCGAAGGTACGCCCATTCATGCATGTCTCCACACAGAAGACGCTCTAGCTGTGAATCGAACAGGACAACGTCTTACTGTGAGGCGACAACACTACCGCAGCACCACCACCGCAGTCAGTACATCACAAAAAAGCTAAAATACTAGAAGAGAAATAGTTGGATATACCCTAGTAGTAGCATTCTTAATGTTTCAATGGCCTCTCAGCTAAGTAAGGTTTCATGGACACTAGTTCATTCAGGCCATATTCTCTTATCTGCCTGCAATCTAATTATCCATCTAACCTCACATTTCTCCGTGTAGTTCTTATAATTTCCTAATCTAGTACCTCTAGTGGTCATTTCCACAGCTATAAACTTAAACTTATGTCTGGTGCCATATTCAAGTGTATGCCTAGCTAGGGCATTCCCCTCGTCTTCTTTATTGATTGCATAAATATGCTCTCTAACCCTTTCTCTGAGTGTCCTACTGGTTTTGCCAGTATAAAAACCTTTATTGAATTATCACTTGTGACATAGGCAAATTTACATTTATACAAAAGTATTCAAAATGGGATAGGTTATTTTCATAATAAAAAGAGAAATTGGCTAGAGTTAAAATGGCCTCAAGGGCATTTAGCTTGGTACTTATCTGTGGACCTATGAGAATAATTAAATTAAATGGGTTACTATAATTAGTGGATAGACAAAGCTGTACAGGGGTAAAACTTTCAAGAGAATGTTAAGAATGGCATGGAGAAATTTATTGTTGCCTTTTTGAAGTATATACATAGTAAACATGTATTCTGCAGTACAAGTCTGCCTTTTAAGTTTATTTCAGTCTATTTCAAACTTTGCACCTTTTGCCAGTGATTATTGATACGTTTTAAAAATAAATTGAAATTACCAATAGTAATGATGTGCAATAAGACTGTCCAATTGATTAGTTATCACAACCTAATCCAAAAAAGCTGTCCTATCAGCAAAAATGTATAAATTGTTTGCATCACTTACACTTAATTCTTTTCTTTCAAAATAAATAAATAAATAAATAAATAAAAGATTACAGACATTCATGATGCATCAAATTACTTAAAATTATTCTGAGCAGCAAACAGTTTCCTGTGGTGCACTTTATCAAGCATAATTGATTACATTAACATTTTAAGGGCAACTTTCCGTTAAATGCAAATGTTTCTATGTTAATAACTTTCTTACCAAACTTGCTTATTGTTGGAGAGGAAGTTCTCTGTACCTTCTCATGTCTTAATAAAAGAAAGAGGATTACTTCCATTGAAAAGTAAAATAATTTTCCTAGGAATCAAGAACTGTACGGCCATCACTTTTCTTTAGTTTATAATATCAGCAAAATATATTGCCTACATATCTGAATACGTGATAAAATGAAGCTTTGTTTATTGAATGGGAAGGAGGATAACTCTGCATTTTAAGAAGAAAGAAAAAGACTGTGTTATTCTTAGGCAGAAGCATAGAATCTCTCTACACTTAATTCAAGAGTGAAAATAGACTATAGCCCAGATCAGGTACATTTTTAAATATTGGTGATATTCTTTGGTGAAGTTAACGCAATAAAGAGGATTTGTATTTGACATGCATTTTCCAAAGAATTTGAAGTATAATTTCTGGCATTATGTACAGGTTTTAATTCTCACTGCTAAATAAAATTTATGAAATGTTATGATGAGCAGAACAGAATTTTGAAGCAAAATCAGGCACACTTGAGGAATACTTCAAAACATTTCACTGAAAACTTAAAAAATTTACATTCCATACTGTTTCAGAAGTACTGTGAAATTAATAGTATAGGGGCAGGGACAAAAATAGTGCTCAAGGTACCACCATCTCTGTAATGTATAGATCAGGTTTTAAGACTGTACCTGGGCATCAATGCATGTCTTGGATATTGCCCATCACATATGTGATCCCATAAATAAATGCCAGTTTTCCGTTTAGCAGTTTTTCCTACTTTTTCCATGGATTGTTTTGTTTTTCCTTGCTGCAGCCTGATGATCTTATTATTCTGGGTATAATGGTGCATACACTGCCACTGGTTGCTTTCCTGCATTATTCCTCAAAGTAGCAACCTGTGAAAATTCAAAATAGTAGTTGAATGTTGAGCTGTTTTTTTTTCTCTTGCCGATTTGTTTTCCATAATAGAACATCTCCTAAACAAAATCCATTTCCCTTATCCCTCATTTGTACTCTTTGAAAAATGGGTATAATTTGTTTGAAAAAAAAGTGTTGATGTCTGTGTAACCTGCAGACACTTAAGATATGCACGCACAGAGCTGTTAACTCTTGTGTTGTTAATCCCATCTCTAGGCCTAGTTGAAACCAGTAGGACTTGAAAGGCAGATTCCACATAGAGCTTTTGTCTCACTGTAAGTTAACTGTGGTACTGAATTTACATTATTCAGTGCTATAGTTAAGCATATTAAATCTGAAAAAAATATTTCAATTGAAAAAGAAATGCAAAAAATAGTTTTTCTTGTTCTGATGAAAACATTCTATTTAATATTCCAGATCCCTCACATTAGGCAGTTGCTATCCAGCTGCCAGCAGTCAGGAATACCACACTTCATTGATAGTTGTAAGTAAGTATTAAAGCAAGTTTATCTGTGTTTTATAAGTTATCTGGACTTATCTGGACTTAACTAGGTACAAGTGAATTAGCATTCTGCCAACCATCTAATTTCATATGTATATTCTACGGCGTAGGAGGTATAGAAGGTTGAGTTGGAACAGTGGAGGAAAGAAGTGGCAGTGTATATTTGGGACAGGATAAAATTCAGTATTGAGGGGAGTGAAGATGAAAGACAAGGAAGTAGTCTGAGATGTTGGCCTTGAGTTTAGTGGGTGAAGCAAGGATCCGTGATAGATGACCATATGCCCTTCAGACAACCAAAACATGCACTCAGACTCTGACCATGGTTACCTCAGACTTTGCTCGGGGGGCATACTCTGAATCTCGAAGTGCAGATTATGTGGAGCTCCTTGGAAAGAAAGTGACACACAAACATCAAAGAAATGATTGCTATCATTAAAACATTTGATGTTTTCAAGATAGTGCAGGGGTGCCTGAGATCTTGAATGTTATAGAGACAGTACCATGGTGGTGTGGTACATAAACAGTGGGGATGTGTTCCTATCACTTAAGCAGGTCTGGGAACAAGCATTGTAATCGCAGTGTCCCTAAGCGATACATACATCCTCACACAGCAACTACAGGGCATATCAGCTAAGCAGAACATCTAAGGATCCATATGAATGGTTGCTATACAGTTCAATATTTCTAGACCTCACAGAAAGTGTGTTACAGAGGATAAGTGTGTTTGTGTCTTAAGCAACAGACAACCAATAGAATTCTGTTCCAGAATAGCACACATGCAAGCTTTGACAGAGGATGCCGCCTTCCTGAACTGGGCAGGTCTGTCTATTTTTAGCTTCTATATATTTGCTTCCCAAGGTAATCCAAAAGCTGGAGGAGTAGAGGGTGGTGATTATTTTCTTTGTCCTGTCTGTCCCAGGCAATACTGTTTTTTTTCCTAGTTCGGATTTTTAATCAGACAATTTCTGAATGGCATCTTGTATCTCAGGTCTTCAAGGAGAAATCTGGCACCTCCTTGAGATTTGAATTTTCTACCAGAAGAATTGACTTCACCTCCTTTGAACTAACTGTTCTTACTCCCTTAAAATTGCTGCACTCTCCTCTTTACAGTAATGTCAGCTTGAAGGGTCTCACAACTTCAGGCTTTGATGTACAAAGCACCATCCCTTGCATAGGTTTGACCATGAAGCAATCTGGTTCAAAATAAAACTGAAAACAGTGATCCATTGTGTCCAAAGTACCTTTAGAAATTTCTTTAATACAAACTGCCTACTCCTAAGTGATATATTGCCAAGTTTCAAATCCCCACTAATCTCATTTAACACCACTTAGTACACAGAAATGTATACCAGCATGTAAACAGCTGCATGCATGCAGCTGTCCTCCCACCTTAATAAGTGTAGGACAAACCCCAGAAATTAAATCAACAAGCTTTATTATAAAAGTAAAATAATTTTGACCAAAAGTAAGAAGAGTAATTCCCAGAATGTTAGAGCGCTTGTCACTGAAATAAACATACAATTCAGGAACTTAATAAAATCCACCAAAGCCAAGTTTGAAGCTAAAACAGCTATCCAAACCAACGACAGTCACTGAGCATTTTTCAATTATGTTTATAATTTTAAAAGCACAATGCATTAATGGGTAGAGCTTATTGTGAATGATGTTGCCTACAGTGAGACTGAAGATATAGCTAACATACTGGCTGATAATTTTAGCTCTAACTTTATCCCCTCTCCCCTCCATTTGTCCCTGTAGACATACCTATAACTGACCCACCTCTAGCTGTCACTCAAGACTAAGTCATAAAAGTTCTATCAGTAGGTAAAAATACTGCATTGATGGGTCCTGACAGTATCCATGGATGCATCTGAAATACCATGAATCAAGATTTAGCCACATACCTAACAAAACTGTTCAGTCTCTGCCTCCATACAAGTTTTGTACCAAGTGAATTGAGAACAGCTGCAGATCTCAATTTGAAACAGGATTCCAAAGGCCAGGCTTACTCAATTGAATGGTTACGAAAGGTCAGGCAAACATAGGCAAACAAAATGGTACATAAAGCAAAGATTAATCTGGCCCAAGATTACAATACAATTCCTACTTAATGCAAGTTGAAATTGAAATCAACTTGAAATAAACCGTAAGTTACCCACTGGATTGTCACATGCAGCTAATCATGCAGAAAAAATCAAAAAAAGTACATACTTACTAGTCACACCAGTAAGTAATTAGTGTCTCCTCAGGGGAGGGTGCAGACTTCTCCTGTTTGGATAAACCTTTTAATTGGTAAAATCAGTACCAAAACCTCTGGCTGACTAAAGTTGCATCCTACAGATCTGAAGTTTTCAGTCAACCAAAATCCCCAAATGAGGTAGGTTTTTCTCAAACAGGCTTCCTGTTGTATCATAATTTTTCAAAAAATGGTAGGAATCTTTGTATGCCAAATCCTGCATTATTGTATCCTTTGAAAACCTTAATATGAAACTGTATTATAAACATGCATCTTGAGTCTAGATTGAGCCCCTTGTATTGTCCCTTTACTCATAAACAATTGGAATGATGAATAATATAATGCCCTTTTAGCGCGTGTCACAGCAACTTGTTGCACTAGTACCAACATCCATAGCCCCCACAAGACATGTCATGCATGTCTCACATGCGACTCAAGTCGTGTCACACTACTCTGTGTCCCCCACAACTACTAGAGGTGGCGTGTGTGTGTGAGCAAGGCATCCTCTGATGCGACCCACTGGCCCGTCAACAGAGTCAACTGGCATTAGGCATTTTCTGCCTAGGGTGATAAACCTCTTCTACAACAACAATAGAGTCAACTGAAGAGACAGATATATTTTTTTAGGGATACTACTGCTATGGAACTGACAGTATTCAATGGAACAGTTTTCACCCTGTGCATTTCAAACTCAACTAACTCAACTGGATGAAAACACTTACTTACCCAAACAAACCCCAGTACTACTACTACTAAGATGCAACTCTAACTGCCAATAGAATTCGATCTATACTAAGTTCACTGTGGTATGGTATGATCATTCTCATCTCCTATTATATTCAATTATTGACCATAGATCATTAAAGGAGCCAGCCAGTAACCAAATTCAATAGGTTATTTCTTAGGATTATAAATAAAAAAGGCAAGAAAAATGGGCAAATAAGGGCAGCTAGTCCAGTACTTACCTATGAACCTGTATGCTTAGGGAACAAGGTGAGTACCCTTTTTACCCTTCCTTTACCTTCCTATTTAATTTCTTGCTAATCTCTTTTAGCCACACCCACCCAGTATTGGTAGGAGAAAAAAATGCCCCTGCCCCTTTAATTTTTAAATCAAATGTAATTGTGATCACCACCATCAGATCAGTAAGCGTTTTTAAAGATGTAAATTGTGATTACTTGATAATTAAGGGCAGCCTATTCTACAAATGGGGAATATGTCTGGTTAGATACTTATGACATTTAGTGGTGGTGATGCTGCAGTACAGGTTTAGTTTCTAGAGCAGTAGCTTCTGCCATTGGTACTATTTAAGTGAAGGAGGTCAAAGCATGTTGGGTTATATTTAGCATGGAAGTTTAAACACAGATCCCCTTTAAGGAGTGTCTGTGGGACACCCCCATATACCAATATGATTCTGTCATAGTATATGTGAATAAATAATCTTAGACGTACGTCACTGGCCTATATGAAAAAAGACATATTGGATCAATCGGAATGTGTGTCACAAGTAGGTATGAGCTTTGCATAGAGCTCATACCTACCTGTGACACATAGGTAGGTATGAGCTTTACATAGAGCTGCATTCTGCCTTCACCAGGGATGATGCCACAATATGAACATAACATGATTGATATTAATAATTGATTTAGTTTCTGGTGTCACTCCAGGGGGATCCAATATCTGTCAGCATGGAAGAACATGGTCAAAAGACCACATTGCTTTGCCAGGCATGGGTTGCACCTGTTTCCCTTAGGCTTTTCGATACCGGCTAAAATATTATCCACCCCCTTAGAGCCTTTTTTAGGTGATAACAAAAAGACAAAATTACCAACATAGTGAAAAAGTCTACATGCAACCTTAAGGTGTTACTGCTCAATGCTCAGAGCATAAACAAAAAATACTCCATACACTTGAAGCCATCCTGACTCTGAGAATGTAGACATCTGTCCCATTAACAAGATTTGGTTTAAAGCTATAGAAAGTACTCCAGAAGTTCAAGACTGTGATTATTCCACACATTTAGACCAACAGCAGGACAGACTGGGGCCAAAGGTGGAGATGTTTTGATCTATGTTAGCAACAAACATACCTCTAGGTCGGTTAAACAAGATGATACCATGGAGCTCATCCATGGCAAGTCACCATAGGTAAGGTCTTTCACCATATCATGGTTTGCTACAGGTCACCATCTATGTCCCAAGAGTCTCAGAACTCTTGCCTAAACCTACTAGAGGCACTCTACATCCAACCAAACACACTATTCATGGATGACTTTATCTATCCCTCTATAGACTGGGAAATGCACATTGCCTCAACCTCCCAGGCACATCCTAGAATTTATTAACACAAGCACCCTGGAATAGATAGTGCATGCTCCAACCAGAGGATCAAGCATAGTGGATCTAGTGTATGCTCCGACCAGAGGATCAAGCATAGTGGATGTAGTACATGCTGCAACCAGAGGATCAAGCATAGTGGATCTAGTGCATGCTCCAACCAGAGGATCAAGCATAGTAGATCTAGTGAATGCTCCAACCAGAAGATCAAGCATAGTGAATCTAGTGCATCCTCCAACCAGAGGATCAAGCATAGTGGATCTAGTGCATGCTCCAACCAGAGGATCAAACATACTGGATCTAGTGCATGCTCCAACCAGAGGATCAAACATACTGGATCTAGTGCATGCTCCAACCAGAGGATCCAACATGCTGGATCTAGTGCATGCTCCAGCTAGAGGATCAAATATACTAGATCAAGTGCATGCTCCAACCAGAGGATCAGACATACTGGATCTGGTACTCGCCAACATGGGAAAGCATCCCCCCGTGTCATGTCATCACTAATGAGGCTGGATCACAAAGCAGTTGCACTTAAAGTAAAACTCAGTCCAGAAAATCCAGCTAAATCAGTAACAGAAACTATTTAAGGGCAAACTACATTCTATTATGTGATCGCAATTAAAGGCTCTCCCAACTCAGAGACCACAGCTACCTGTGCAGAACTATTTACCGAGTCACTATACAAATTTGAATGGCTGCATAGATGCTGATGTACCTACCAGAAATAAACCCAAAACAAACACTAAAAACAAACCTCACTGGTGGAATCCTTACCTAAACAGGATATATACTAAAAGAAGAAAGCTCATGGCCAAAATCAGCAAACCAACTCCCTTAAAGACAAGTGCTGTCTTATACAACTAAGTAAGAAACTAACAGATCTAATTAAGTGCAACAAGGCCAACATTGTGGTCAGGATAGCATCGCAGGCTAAAGACAATCTGAAGGCTACCTTCAGCTATGTCCAGAACATTAGAAGTAGCGCACACAGTAGTGTGCTGAACTGTTGGTGAATGGTACCACCTACATCGATCAGAGTGACGTAGGAAACCTACTGGCTGATAAATTCAGCTGAACACCCCCCCCCCCCCCAGCTCCACAGTGTAAACTTCCCTCCAACATACGTCCCTCAGCTATCAGAAAGGAATGGGTGCTGGCAGCACTTGCTAAAGCCAAGGCCACTGCCTCTATATATCCCAACAACATCCCTGGTTACCTTCCGAACAGTCTAAAACATGACCTATCAGGACCACTTGAAGCACTGTTCAGCTACAGCCTTGAAACAAGTGAATGGAGGATCACAACAGTCATTCCCCTCCACAAGGGTGGACCATCAATTGACCCAGGGATCTACAGACCTATCAGTCTAACAAGCATAATATGCAAAGCCATGGAAAAAATTATTATGGAAAGAAGAGCATTGGAAACCTTCAGACACTGGGTTCATCCCAATTTGGCTTTAAGGGAAGGCCAAGCCTATTTAACCTGGTAGACTTCTTTGAGAGGGTCACCAAGACAATGGATGAGTGTAAAATAGTTCAGAATGTGTATCTTGACCTGGCTAAGGCATTCAATAAAATAACCCATTCATTCATTGTTGACAAGCTGTTTGAGCTATGTGTAAACCCTTGCTTAACTCACTAGATTGCGGACTGGCTCACAGATAGAATCCAAGAAATTAGGATTGGTGAGACCACCTTCACAGAGAGACTGGTCACCAGTGGAGTACTCCAGAACTCGCTGTAGGTCTGCTTCTGCTTGGCATCTACTTCTTGCAAGTCAAGGCCAGCATTAAAGGCCTCTGGCCACCAAGTTCGCAGATGACTGTCAATTGGGAGAAGTTGTATGTTCCCTCAAGGTACAAACATCTTGCAAGTAGGCTTTATGCAGAGAAATGACTAGTACCAAAGCTGTGCCCTAAAACTCAATGCCCAAAAATGCATTATTTTTGTCCTTGGGAAACTGTCAATGCAAGTTAATTACTCTATCAATAAAATGCCCCTAAAAGTCAACCTTTTAGTAGGAGATCTGGGATCATATGATGACCGCAATCTGGCCTTTGACCAAAATATAGCTAAGATTATAAGAAAATTATTTTATGTCGTCTGACTTGTAGTTAAGGGTATGTGATCTATGTCCGAGGAAGTTATTGTTTATTTATATTATTTATTTACATTTATTTACTGGGAAATTCCAAGTGGCACAGGTCCTTTTTCAGTGGAGGACTGAGGAGAAAATCTCCACAGAACAATAAATGAGCAGCAGAGTACAAGAACAACAACTGAATATACATACAATAGCAAGTAATACATACTGCAGCAAACATTAGATATACATACAGTATGAAACATTGTATTGAACAGATATACCAATATCTAGCTAGAGGCTAGGAATAAAGGTAGGATGTATATACAGATAGTGCTAAGCTCAAACGGATACTGTTCTGAACTCATAAACCTAAGTCTTATATACAAATATTGCACTAAACTCAAACAGATATAAAGCAGATGCTCCACACGAAGGTGGAACAAGCTAGAAGGGCTAATGAGATGGAAGGGGAAGCTAGAGGAGTAAGAGAGGTGACTGAGAGAGTAAAGAGGAAGCTAGGTGTAAGTCAACAGGTCAACAGACTGAGAGAGTAAAGAGGAAGCTAGGTGTAAGTCAACAGGTGTAAGTCAACAGTCAACAGGTCTGAGAGATTGAGTGAGGAGGCAAGGGGGCAGGGTAAAGGGTGAGCCAGAGCCTGCAGAGGAAGGAATGTAATGATCAGATGGTGTGAGGCAGGGTAGTGAGGAGAGGGGAGAGGAAGGGGAGGTAAAAAGGAGGATTACTAGTCGGGATTGGTGCATGGACATAACCAGAGACTTTTTAAGTGAGTTTTAATGCAGTCTTTAAGTGATTGTAAGAAGGTAGTGTAGTTATAGAGGGGGGAAATTGCTCCATAATCTGCATGTGATGCAGGAGAATAGTGGTTCTCCTGCTGAGTTCTTGGATTTGGTCACTAGAAGTAGATTTTTGCTGCTGAAGCTTAGTGGTCTAGTGGAGCAGTAGGGCTGGAGAAGGTTTTGAAGGGATGGGACTTTAAGAGGATAGTTTACTAACTCGTGGGCGAGAGAGAGTTGATTAAGGTGAAGAAGTTGAGGGAGTTCAAGCCAGTCAAGCTCTCTAAGTGAGATGATACAGTGGTGGCTGTGATAAAATGCACCCGTGGCAAATTTAGCAATTTTATTGTAGCAAGCCTTGAGCTTGTTTAGGTTTGTTTGTCTAAGGTTGGTAAGTATAGGAGAGGCATAGAATAAAGTAGAGATTAGGTGGGAATTGGCAGCAGAAATTCTGGCTGTCTTGGTGAGAAGTTTGTGTCTGTACAATGCACCTAGATTTTTCTGAACCCTTTTTATGGTAAGAGAAATGTGAGTGTCAAATCTGAGATTATTAATCTCAACACCAAGTATTTTGGTGTGTTCTTTTGGGGAGATGACGGTATTGTCTTTGGCTAGAATATTAAAGTGGGGGATAATTGAGTTAGATTTTAGTGGGTTGGAAGATGAGGAATTTAGTCTTGCTCAAGGTGAGTAATAACTGGGCATTAGATAGCCAGCTTTTTACAGATGAAAAGGCTTCCTGTGTGATCTTGTCAAGTTCAGGTATAGTTGGGGCTGAGCAGATGAGGGTGGAGTCATCTGCATACAGTATGAGAGAGGCCTGCTTGGTGGCTGTGAATAGATCATTGGTGAAGAGTGAGAATAGTAGGGGACCAAGAATGGAGCCTTGGGGAACAGAGTGTGACAGGAAGTCGAGAAGATAGGTCATTATGCCAGACAACTGATTGTTGGCGGCCAGTTAGGTAGCTGTGAAACCAATTAGTAGTTGATTGGAAAAAGGATAGGTTAGTGACAACACAGTTTAGTACTTTGTGTGAGACCATGTCAAAAGCCTTGGATAGATCGAGAAATGTAGCAGAGGAGAACAGGCCATTATTTTTATGATGAAGGATAGCATTAGTGAAAGAGAGCAAGGCAGTAGTAGTGCTGTGGTATGGCCTGAAGCCATGCTGGGTGCTGGAGAGGAGGTTATTAGCTAAGACCTAGTTTAAGACTTGAGAATGGATGCATTTCTCAAGTTTCTTGGAAAGTGGAGAAAGGATGGCTGTGGAGCGGTAATTGGAAAATTCAGTGGAGGAGCCACCTTTATGTAGAGGAATGATGTGGGATATTTTCCACAGTTTGGGGACTTAGCTTTCTGATATGGATCAATTAATTAAGGTAGAGACTGGATAAGGTAGGGCTTTTGCTGCTATTTTAGGTATTTAGAGGGAGATTGTCGGCTGCAAGTTTTGTAGGCTTAAATTTCAATAGAAGTTTTTTTTTATATAGGAAGTAGGTACTGATGAAAAGGAAAAGACTCTGAGCAGAGGATTTGGTTTTGATGTGGGATGGGTGAGTAGAGGGTTGTGTTTAGTCAACGACAGAATGGTTTCAGTAAAGTGTTTATTGAATGAATCAGCAATACTGCTGGAGGAAGGGGGAGTGGTAGGTGGGGGATGCCTACTTTATCTGGCTGGAGAATGGAGTTTATTGTGGACCCAGACCTGCTTTAGGGTTGTAATGGGAGGAGTTTAGGGCAGACTGATAATATTGGGTTTTAATCTTCCTTTATTTGCTTTTTTACTTTATTGCGCAACTCTGTGAATGTCTGTGTAGAGGAAGGGGTTTTTGTTAAGCGCCTGTGCTGTCAGGCCTTCTCTCTGATTTTCATTAGTGCCCTGGTGCTTTTTCTCTCCTCTGCCCTTATTAGACCTCTTATTGAATATAGTGTCCATTTTGGCATGTATTTAACCAGACACTTGCTACTGGTGGAACATCAGCAAAGGTTTTTGAATAGAAGAATTCAGGGCATGAATACCCTGTTTTACACTGATCGCCTAAAGTCTCTGTCTCTGCATTCAGTCTCCTACAGCCTGCTGAGAGGGGATCTTTGCCTGGCTTACAGGGCTTCCTGAGAACCAGCCCTGATGAATTTGTTGCACATGTGCAAAACAAACAGCACCAGAAACTCCAGATCCACTGTTCTGGACTTTGCTTGTGATATAAACAGAACAGCCTGGATAGAGAGATGCGTCCTAAAGAATCCCCACACTGTGGAATAGGCTCCTCTTCCATGTAAAACAAGTTCATCCTTCACACTGTTCAAACAAATCCTTGACAATTCGATGGAAAATCATAAATTTACCACTCTGTCTGGCTCCCATGACCCTTATAGACAGATGCCATCAATAAGAAAAGTATTATACTAACACCCTCCTTACAAATCCTTAGCTACCTGCCACCCCATGATACATGAGAACCAAATGGTTTTGGGTGCGCAGCCAAGCTTGTATGGGCCCTAGTGGTCATTAGCCTGGTAACAAGCTATGAACCCTTGTGACAGGACTGTTGTTATGTAAGAGCAGCTGAGGGTAGTGAGATGTGAAATCTTTTTTGCTGAGAAAATGTTGGTTTAGATGCTTGGTATGATACATGCCAAATGGAGTAATTTATGTAGTTGTGTCTTTCAGCTTTTCCCGGTTAGGGGTCGCCACAGTGGAACTCCTGTCCGCTAATGATTGGCAGTAGATTTTTACGTGCCAAGTTGCCGGCCCTGACACACAACCTTCAACGAAGGTACGCCCATTCACGCATGTCTCCACACAGAAGACGCTGTAGCTGAGAATCGAACAGGATGTCTTACTGTGAGGCGACGCTACCGCATCACCACCACCGCAGTAAGGGGGGTAATTTATTTAGTGATGAGCCTAGTAACTGAGGAATAAAGTAGGAGTATGAATTCTTTTGACCTTGAGGAGATACAGTGAGGGATAAGTTGCACATAGTGGAAGAGTTTTCTAACTACCCCATAGTTATGGTAGTCAAAGGAGAGTCTGTTATTGGAATACGCACTCTGGTCTCTGAGTGTGATTTAAGTTGAACATTACCTAGATGTTAATTGGCATGTGATACTAGATTTACCAAAAAAAACGAATGCTGCTTTTCTTGGCATTAAGGAAAACCTCACTATTAAGACATAAACTATTTGTTTGGGTTAGCCTTTGTTGGAGGATATGATTGCTAGAATGAGATTTGGTAAGTGTCCTCCAGTTTGCATTCATTAGCAAACTTTTTTAGCCATAGTCCATTGAATCAGATTTCATGCTAGAGAGGTGTATATTAAAGAGGAGAGAGCCTGGACAGAGCCCTGTGGGAAATGTCTAGTGAGATTTTTCTGTCCAGGTAGCCAGTTACCCATATAGCAAACTGTCTGGATTGATAAGTTGCAAGGGTTTATCAGTAATCCCATCATACACAGGATGGTGTTGAAGATCTTGGCAAGATATCGTAGGCAGTGTGTACTGCATGCTATTTATATATGGTCTTTAGTAACCCTGTCCAAGATCTTAACCAGGTTGAGCAGGCACAACTGGGTGCATCCAGAGATATGAGGTCATCTGTAGTATTTATCAGTTTAGCTGTAATACATTCCATAGCTTGCAAATAATACCAGGAAGACTAACAGGCCTGTGATTCTCAGGGTCAGTAGAGGGACTAGCTTTATGGAAGGGGACCACAGCAGGTGTTCCCCACATCTTGGAGATATAACCAATGAAAAAACTCTGGTTGAAATGTTGATAGAAGGGGTTTTGTTAGATGGTAAAGTTGGAAGAGAAATTATCCAGAAGAATATTAACAATAACTTGGGGTCATAAAAGGAGATAACATTAGAGAGAACTCATTACAGAATTATAGGTTACTTCTAAGCTTCATAATATAGCTGAAGAAGGCCTCTGGATTTCTTTTGAATTAGTTGTGTCCTGAAGTTCATACACGGTCTTGAATTTCTCTTGTCATTTGTACTGTCTTCCTTCTTCTGTCCCCTTGTTTGGGTCCCTCAGTACGGGCTTAATTTCCCATATCTTGGGCTGCTGCTTAGGCACAACATTGACTTATTGTTGGATAAAAAAGACAGCACGTACAAACACCACTTGCATACAAGGTTCTTGAATACATCTGAGGTACGGAGATGCCAGGCCAACCTTGAGGAATGGTACTCATCTCTGAAAGTTGAGCCTGATGTTTGACCCAGCCAATGGCAGAGATCCCTTAGGTTATGTCTGCAGTAGCAACCATATTTGAACATTTACTATTATAGTAAGTTGCTTATGTGACTTATTGTGATCCTTTTCTGTGTGGCTTCAAGACCTGTCAGTAATGAGATGGCCTTTACTAGGGTTTTCAAATGGCCTACTGAAAATGCAAGAACTGGTTTTGCTCTAGTTTGATCTTCCTACATTTCATTTCACTTTGACTTTTTGATATGGTAAGCTGTGGGGTCATCATAGAATGTTTAGTCTGCTACTCCAGTATTTCAGAAAATATTGTAGAATGGTGTCTTCCACTCTTTCTTAATATTCTCATAGGATGTTTTTTGACACCAACTCCCTCCAGCTTTTCCCTGTAGAGTTTGGTGTGTTGCAGGCTTTTGGTCTTGTTTCTTCTTTTGACTCTTAGCTCATTGTGAATGTATTGGGGGCAAGGACTACTGTACTTGTCTTACATGGATGGTATAAAGCTAATAAGCTGCATCTCTCATTTTTTCCTTTTCTTTTAAGGAGAACATATTAGCTATGAATTCAGTTACTGAAAATCTTGAATGCATATATTGGTTGATGGTTAGCGATATTAAAAATTAGATCCTATGAACATATAAATGTACCACTGGTCTGCCATTTATGTCCCTAATAGAAAGAGGAAGCTTGTAAATGTTCAGTCACCCAATAGAAAGAGGAAGCTTGTAAATGTTCAGTCACCCATACCCAAGCCAAACACAAATAAGATGAGTAATATGAAAACCTGCCAGATACATTTGGGAAGCATGTCTAGGCTTAAAAAGGGCACTTAGGCTCATTGGCCTAGTAATTACCTATGAACCTATAATTAGGTTTAGCTTAGTAAAACCAAAACAGTTGTCATAGTTATTCTGTCCGCTCTCAATGACTCTACTCTTAATTGCTTAACTCTTGTACTAACTACACAAGTGGTAGTTTTAATTTTGTGTCAAGGAGCATGGATTGGATGCAGCCCTTGATGACAGGCTAACATTCAAGGACCAAGTGTCAGCTGCATAAGCTTTGTTTATTTTCACTTAAAGGGTATTTCCCTGCTGATGCACCTGCTGTCATTTGAGGATCTGGCCATGACTGTGCAGGCCTTGATTTCTTCATGCTTAACTATTATAATTCCTAGATCCATAATGAAAGTAAAACATGAAATACTCAACACATTTGTTTCCTTCACCTAGCAGAAAACACTGGATCATAAAATAGTAAAAATAAGTTAGCTTTCCCCAGTCCCCATGATGCAAGACACTGCCGCACATCCTTGTCCTCCTTATGTAGTATCTCCCATGTTGCACAAATGCAGAAATGGAAAAGTTTGAAAAACTCACGTTTCCCTTCTTTCTAAGTTGTGAGATATTGGGGCTCTCACAGTACAGCACCTGTAGTGAAGCACTGTTTGCTGTACTGAAGTATCATCACCACCAGATGTTGACTGAATATTTATGATTATCTAATTGACAAACTATAGGGCGGCCATGGTGGTGCAGTGGTTAGCATTGCCGTCTCACAGCAAGAGGTTCTCCAGTTCGATCCTCGGCTGAGGTGCCTTCTGTGCGGAGTCTGCATGTCCTCCCTGTGGTCGTGGGTTTCCTCCGGGTGCTCCGGTTTCCTCCCACATCCCAAAGACATGCTGCAGGTGGATTGGACACTCTAAATTGGCCCTAGGTGTGAGCATGTGCGTGTGTGTGCCTTGACACTGTAAAACTCCACTGCCAATCATGAGCGGACAAGGTGATCCGCTGTGGCGACCCCTAACCGGGAAAAAAGCCGAAAGAAGAAGATCTAATTGACAAACTATGTTACTCCCATAGCTCTTTTTAATTTGGGCTTCCAGGATGTGTACTTGACAACCTGCAACTTTTTTCTTTCTTTTTATTAACAGCCTGCAACTTGTTCAGATAAATGCGCAATGGTCACAAACTATCGCTTCTTTTCTTAAGAACATTGTCATTTTAGTGTTGTGTTTTCTGTGACAGTCTAGCTCATTTTTAAATGTACAAATCATGGGACTTGCACCTCCACCTGAAAAAGTTGCTTATACAAACATTTTCCAAAGTCTCCTTTTTTTTTTTTTCCTTGCTGGTTGGGTGCTGCTGGTGGGTCTGAAGGTGCAACTTGAATTGTCAGGAAACAGTTCTTTGACTTTCATGGGCTTACTACATAAGTGATTCTATGGAAAGGGAGTTCAGTGCTTAGTACTTTTAAGAGGCCCTTTAAGATATATTTATTTGTATCTTGCTTTTAATTATCATAATGATGTGCCTCTTTTGACTTGTGTATGTTTTTATATTATGTACTTGTGCATTAGTTTTTATTTTGCCACTGCTTAGTTTTAACATAACATAAACTATAAACTTGTACACTGAGGAAAAATCCACTAATAATTCTTGTGGCCACATCATTGGATTTATTTCCCCTTGACTGAGAATCTCATTTGTTGGACTGGCAAGTATCTTTGCTACTGCCACCTTGATTCCTTTGTCCGTCATGTCCCAGCTCATGGCATCACTGGTGTTTTGAGTTCTGGAGAAGAATTTCACTCCCTGCTATATTACAGGTTAAAAAGCCTTCACAGAAGCTGCTCTTCATATTCCTAGATTTAAATGCGACTGTGATGGCAGTATTGACATAGTTATGACAGGAACAGAGCTTCAGCTAGATCAGTTGATGCCCTAGGCAGTCCCCTGAAAAAAGATTCCTCTTAAGTTGATACCCCCCAAAAGTAATAAGTACTAACAAGTTAAATATTACAAATTAATTAATTAATGCAGGTGAAATGTAATGCAATTTCAAAATAAAACAGTACTATATTGCTAGCATAAAACAACTCAAACATCGTGAAGCTTACGGTCATTTACAAAATACAGCTGCTAAACAAAAGACCAAATAGTCTAGTAAGTGTGACTGTCATTTCACTGCAAAGTTCACTTTGTAGCATTAAAATGTTAGGAATGTAGCACAATAGGCTGGAATCTTTGTAATGTAGCTAGGTCCATCATTCTCCGTGAGTGCCAAATGGGTCCTTGAAAGTTTCCATGTTGGTTTATACAGCCTACATACCCTTCTCAAGTGAAGAAAGCTGTCCATTTGATTGAAATCACCAAGTTGCCATAAATGACCATGCAGGTGGCCCAGCTTGAGACAAATGCTGTGTTCCACTTGAAAACAGTCTGTCAGCAAAAAAAAAAAACACTTTAATATCTGGTGCTGAAAACTTCACCACATGTATTTCAATAAACTGGATCAACAGCAGCAGCAGCATATAGACTAGCTGCAATGTTTCAGATTAAACAAAGTAGTGAGCATACAGCATTGACAAGTTAGTAAAGAAACATGACCAAATATACCACAATAACCAAAAATGCACATATACTTGTCCCAGGCAAACACAACAGCTGCTAAATTTGGAAAGTGGAAGGATAGCACAATAAAATGTAAAGCTGTATGTAGTTTGTCCTAGACAGCCATCCTCCACCATCTTGCACTGGAAGATAGTGCATAAGCACCATAAACTGAAGACAGCATGTTTAGAAGCATGTGCCCACAGCTGTTAGCATTTAGTGGAAGTAAGAGCACTGATTAAACATTTTAGTTTTTTTTTTTTTTACTTAGTAAGTCCCTCTGGATATAATTGTTCATTTTCAGAGACAACTTAGGAGCACGATCCAGTTAAGTGACATGCCCAGAATCACAATAGGTAAATGATGGTTGAAGGAATCGGTCCCCGAACACTGGACTACAGAAAGTGGATTGTTTAATAGCACAGAGTCTTAAAGCTCTTTAAGCATAAAACTATGATGCCACTGGATGACCGTACCACTTCAGGATCTCAGCTGTCACCCAGAGGGTAAGGGAATGATAGAGTTAATGGTGGGTTGGAGGAGTCTAGATGGCCAAAAGTGGAAATCAGATTTAAAAAAAAAAAAAAAAAAAAAAGAAAGAAAAGGTTGGATGCCATCTATAGGTAATTTCTGGCATGACCATCAGAAAAGAAGCAGCTGTGCTGTGAGCTAGGTTGTTCCACAGTATTAAATGAGCTAAATCAGCTGCATACCTATTAAACCAAGCTTGTTGTTTTTTGAGTTAATTGTTTTGAAATTGTTTGCAAGTATCATTTTGCATATTATATGTTCAAATAATAGAAAACAGAATCTGCAGGTTTATTACCCTTTCCTCAAAATGCAACACTGCTGCAAAATCCTAGAAAAGACAAAGTGGTTCCCAGTCCAACAAAGATGTCACCTTTTTCCAGATTCTCCATTATTTATACTTTTTAACCAAGCTGTTTTTCACCTAGCTGACAAACTAGCAACACTCCCTCCCATATACAACCTCAGAAACCACAATAACTCAGCACCCTGACTACAAGCTTCTAATACCAAGTTTCATTGCAGACCACATTTTGTCAGTTCCTGGTCCTAGACTATGGGACTCTCCCATCTCCCCATATTAAAGAATAAACGTGCTACTCTCATTGCTATCTTTAGCCTAAAGCTCATTTTAAACTAGCAGCCAAATTCCATCAACACCCTTCAAACAACCTTACCTGATCACTTCTGCATCTGTCTGCCTTTTACTATTTAACTTCCTTCACTGCTTACACCCTAACACATAGCTACACATAGCTTTTAACAATTGACTATATTTGCAAACAGCATATACACATATATATGTGTGTGCATATGTGTATATATATATATATATATATATATATATATATATCTGTGTGTGTATGCTGCTCTACTTACAATTATCTATGCTTATGCTTTATTTTCCCCTCACTGTATTTTGCCTGTGTGTTCTCTTTGTATTTATTTTTTAGTTGTATAGTTGTACACTATTTTGCTACTTTGCCTGAGCTGAGACTGAAATTGTGATCAGTGCTCTACCTCAGTTAACACATTCACATAAAATAATACACTACTTAATTGTATTGTGGTTTAGATTTTTAGACTTAGCGCACCAGTTTTTTAAGTCGTAGTGCCTGCTAACCATCTGACTGATCAAAACCAACCAAAGGCACAAATGACAAACCATCAATCCAACAAAATGGTGAATGACCAGCAGAAAAAGCAGCAGCAAGTCCTGCACTGATAAAAGTTCCTTCAGAAGGTTTATTAACAAACTCGCACTTAAAACCATAAAAAAAAAATCATTAAATAAAGTGAGATACTAGCACTTTCATCCTGGTACCTTCCAGTACTTCCTCAGATAAATCTAAACAGACTACAGACACCTTAGCCCTTAAATAACCTCTGTTGAAGCCACAATGCTTCCTCTTCTCCAGATTTAAAGAGAGAGTGCTCAAAACTATTACATATTACAGCTTTATTTCCTAAAATCTAACAAGCATAAAATTAACTTTTAATTACTTAAAAAACAACTATGCCACAATAAATAATTTATAAATAAATATTTAAAAATTAAATGGACACTTATATAAAATATATTACTACTAGTAGACCATAGATGAAAATTAGAAGCAAGCATATTTATAAATTCATTCATTCCCAACTCGTCCTAATATGTTAAACAAGGTATTGCAAGTATTATGCAAGGGTACACAGTAAAACTTAAAAAAAAAACAAACATCAGAAACACAAAAAATCCATATTGCCTCTATAGGGAACTGAACCCAAAACCTTCTGCATATTAGATGTAATAACCACTACACTACAATCATCTTTTAATGGCTTTCGTTCTCAACAAACAGCCTATATTACAGTTAAAAGCATTGAAAAAGAGCTGCCAGTTCAATTCCCTTATTTCTAGCCATACATGTCACCCCCCCCCCTAGTTTCCCAGTGTCCACTTTTTCTAAAATGACAAAGTTGGAGTGTTCAGGGTGAAGTATGATTGTTGCATAATTGTTTTTTTAAGTAATTAAAAGTTCATTTTATGTTTGTTAGATTTTAGGAACTAAATTTATAATGTGTCGTGTTTTTGAACGCTGTGTCTTTAAATCTGTAGAAGAGGAAACATTGTGGCTTCAACGGAGGTTATTTAAGGGCTAAGGTGGGTGTAGTCTCTTTACATCTATCTGAGGATGTTCTGGAAGGTACCAGGCGGAAAGCACTAGTATCACTTTATTTAATGATAACTTTTTTATGGTTTTTAGTGTGAGCTTGTTAATAACCCTTTTAAAGGAGCTTTTATCTGTGCTGGACTTGCTGCTTTTTCTGCTGGTCGTTCACCATTTTGTTGGACATCTGGCTGTGACCTCCGCCTGTTTGTTTCTTTAAGGATGAGAGCCTGTTGAGGTACAGCTGTAATGCTGTTAGCCATCAGAGGATTTTTGTATGCAACTCTTAACGTTCATTTACATGTCATATAACTCACTTAGGTGTGGGGGACATACAGTTAGTAAAGGACATGTCACCTGCTTCATCAAGTAATATATCCCCTCAAACAGCTTTACATCCTAAGTAGATGACTTCCACTAGTTCTCATGCCTGCATCTGAGATTTATTAGTGAAAAGCATCCAATGTGACATGCTTTTAAGTCTCTCCCTTCAAGCAGGTGAGCAGGCACTGCTTTTTACTCCTTTTCCTTCCTAGCTGACTCCTCCAGGGTTAAGCCTACAACTTGAACCCTGGTTTTAGCCAAGGCTCCATCCCTGGATGCCATGGAGCCAGCGCTGAAAGTTTAATTTATGACATGTAGCTAGTTTGCAGCATTTGAAAGTGTATATGTTATTGTGTTGTGTCTTTCGGCTTTTCCCTGTTAAGGGTCGCCATAGCGGAACTCCGGTCCGCTAATGATTGGCAGTAGATTTTTACGTGCCGAGTTGCCGGCCCTGATGCACAACCTTCAGTAAAGGTACTCCCATTCACGCATGTCTACACACAGAAGACGCTCTAGCTGAGAATCGAACAGGACAATGTCTACTGTAAAGTGTATATGTAAGGTATATTATTTTAGGTTTGTTATTTTTCGCTTTTACTTAAATTTTTAAAATGACTTACGCCTGTCATTTTAGTGTTTGACTTTCAAGATGACTATTGTAGCAAGAAGCAGTACTTTGTATTTTTAGAACAAGTGATGTATGTACCTGAAGGCCTGTAAATTTAGAAAGGAGTATACGATTGATGCCCCATTTAGAATATATCATTACTGGTGTTTATTTGACGTTTTAGGGGCAGATTGCTAAACAAGGTAAATTGCTAACTGACTGCTGCCTACTTATTTGATCTTTGGTAAAGCACATTTTCAAAATACTAGAGCAATAAAGAAAGGAGGGATCATGATGGTATGTAAGGAAGAGAAGGGTGTAAGCTGTTCTGAAAAGGGAAGGAGAGAATTAGTTAAGGTGCTAAGGGTGTGGGCAGGGGATTTGCTCAAGAAGCTTTGGGGCAGCAAATGGCGTGAGGTCTGTAATGAAATAAGGACCTTCAGGAGTGTATGTGCGAGGGGCGGAGCCTAGATGGCCAACTGAGAGCAGTGAATTTTGAGAGCTTCATAAAGTAGTATAATAATATAGGAAAAGTTTATTATTTTCAAGTTTAAAACATCAGAAATCTATAGATAAACTATCCATAAAGTAGTATAATAATGTAGGAAAATGTTATTATTTTCAAGTTTAAAACATCAGAAATCTATAGATAAACTACATAAATATCACTTTTGGTGGAGATATACAAAAATGTTCCTGTCAGGTAACTTGGAGATGTATTGAGTCACTGAATATGAACAACTCAAGGAATTCTCATCCAGTTGCTGTTTTGAAAAATAACTGCAATTGATGACATCTACCTTACAGGAACCATCTTTGAAGATGGATGTCTTTAAAAATTACTTAGGAAACCTCAAATTAAATTCTCAAAAACAGACTGACCTATTACAGCAACCATACAAAAATAACAAATATAGAGTCTTCTCTAAATGACATTGAAGGGAGACTCAAAGAGGAAGAATTCCAAAAAGAATTTCTGCTTAAACAGAATACATGGCTGCTTAACAAAATAGATGACTTAGAAAAACAGGGAAAGGAGAAACAACATAAGGATCTTTGGTCTGCCTGAAAACACTGAAGGAGAAGACATTATTTCATTCTTAACCTGGATTCCTGAATTTTTAGACTTGAAAGAGGGACTGAGGAAACCTGCTTCTAACTCAAGAAATCCTCCACCTAGATCCATAGTTATAAAATTTCTTTCATTTCTGGACAAGGAACTAATATTAAAATCTGCTTGGAGAAAATCACTCTTAAAATGCAATCAAAGCCTGATAAGGTTTGACAATGATTATTCTTCCAGAATACTAGAACAAAGGAAAAAAGTCTGGCCAATAATAAAACTGTTGAAACACAACAACATTAAAGCACGGCTGGCCTTTCCAACCAAGATAAAAATACGTTTTGCCAATGAGATGAGAACTTTAATGACTTAGAAGAAGCTACTGTATTCATCAAAAACAACAACATAGTGTATATCCCAGAAGAAATTGAATGGATGGTCCCTACTCTTAAAGAATAAAAGAAACAAATCATTGGACTGATACTAGAAAGAAGAAACAGAAAACTGATTCCAAGATAGCTGTCCCAAAAAAATAACTCTTACAACTACATCTCTCAAAGTATCAACTGATACATGGTCCATCACTCGTCCTCTGTTTTTATTTTTAAAAAAGGTGGGATTCTTAAACAACTGAGAAACAGTAATGATTTATTCAGAATGTTCAGAGAGTCCAGTAATTCTTCACAAACAAAAGTAGGTCAAGATGGGTTACTATTTACATTATATACAAGCCAAACAAAGCAACATATAATACAAACATAGAAGTTTTTATTCCCCTACCTGAACTCAATGAATACTTATCTTGTTCATTTTTCATTGATTTTACTTATAATTTAAGTAATTAATTAACTAATTCAACAAGGTACCTTTCATCAGAGTTCAGACTGAAAAGTAACAAATTAATATCATATATAATAGCAGTAACAGTAGTGTTTTGAAAAAAAAACGCTGTCATGGAGACTAAAGCCTTCTTCAGTTAAAGTATGATTTAGAAATGTCATGTATATCCTGGTTAAATAATATTAGCAAGCTGTTAGTACAAATGTCATCATTATTCTATCTAAATATAGTTAATATCAGTTAGGGCAGGTACCACCGCTACGAGTGCTGTTTGATCAATCCTGATATGGTGTGCGCGGATGCAGCCGTGTTTGGCAGCTAGTACAAATGTCATTATTATTCTGCCTAAACATAATTAATATCAGTTATGGCCGGTATCGTAGCTTCGAGTGCTATTTGATTAAGCCTGACATGGTGTATGTGGATGCAGCTGTGTCTGGTAGCTGTTGTATGTTTCTGTTTTTGTCTCCGGGAAGCTGTGGGTTGCTGTTTGTGATCGAGGTTTATTGATGCTTGTGTATTAGGAAGAGACATTTAGTGTTTTAGCCTGGATCCATGGGAAGGGGGTAGATAGAACTGTGATTTGGGATATTTTGGCAGAGAATGGTTTGTTTGTACGGCTGCTGAGTGAGAGTTGGAAGTCTGGAGGAGTGTGTTGTCTCTTGTTCTGAGTTTTTTTTTTAAATCTCTCTGCTCTCTGTTTTTTTCCTGGCTGCTGCCTCGCTGAAAGGGAGGGGATTTAGGCTTGAATTTGCAGTGTGTAGCTATGCTTCAGGTGCATCGCAAGCCTCTGTTATGCAGTACACAGACACACTAACAGAAACAGATGCTCCCAGGTTGCTGTGGTAACGGAGACAGTGTGACAATAATGCTTAACGACTCTGAGGAGCCTCCAAGATGTTTCTCGGCAATGACGTTTTTGGTTTGGCACTTGCGTATTATTGCAACCACATTTTCGCAGTTGCGAAAAGTGCCTACCTGCGGATAAACGAGTGGCTGAACCATTTCTAACTGCTAATTATAGTCCTTACTACTGACCAAAAAGTGTAGATTACTTTAAGGAACAGGAACAATTTAAGAAATACTATTCCTGTTTTGCGTGCATTACAGATGCACGGCCGAGTTGTCATGGCTGGTGTCGTACTGTCTATACAAAGAACTGTTAACATTTACTCACCCACATGTAGTGGTCTGTCAGACAGGTCAGACACCTTAGTAATACCTATTTTAACACTTCCCATAAAATCAACTGGCTTTTTTTTCACATGGTACATTATATGACATGAACCTTTGTCCCACCGTCTAATGGCACGTACACTTGCCTGGTTTGCATTGCTTTCTGCATATTTTTTTGCATACGTTTTCAACCAGCAGTGAAACCGGAGAAATGGTCACAAATGTGGATAATTACAACTTCAACATGGCTGTGAAGGTTTAACATGTAAGGATATGTAAAAGTCGTTACACTTATTAGCAATGCTTTTTGTTATCGAAAGAAAAAAGGGAGAGCCCGATACTTTGTCAAATAACTGCAATCGGAGATGTTTCAGAAAATCTCACACTATCCGTATTTTGCTTTTGGGCACTAGAAATGACAGCAATTGCTACCTGCCGTTAAACCAATGTTAACTTACCAGTTTGAATCGTTTACATCAGCAGAAAGCAGGATGCAAGATTTGAGGCATCTGTAAGGCACGCAAAACAGGAAAAGGATTTCTTAAACTGTTCGTGTTCCTAAAAAGTAATGTGCATTTTTTTCCAGTACTAACCGCTTAGAATAACCATCTCAAGTGTTTCCTGCACTCCTATCTGTGCAGGTATGCACTTTTCGCAACCACGAAAATGTGGTTGCGATAATACTTAAGTACCTTTGGTTTAAAAAAACATATATAATAAAAGGGCTGTTTTAAACCACATATACACATATTGATGGTCTCCCAACACTTTGTTTAGCTCATTAAGTTGATTCTTGATAAAAAAAATAAATAATAGTAAGCGCAATTTTATAAGACTTACATAAGAGTGGAAGTTTGAGTTATTGTGAAAGACTAAGAGCACTTAGTCTTGTGCAGTAAGTACCCTTTGCACTGGTCTGGGAGGTGAGCTTGCTCGGACTTGTTGGGAAAATGTGGGGATAGCTGATTCTAGGGGTGTTTGAGGTTGGCGGGAAGTGCTAGAGAGTCATCAGATTTCCTTTGTGGAAATATCTGTGGAACAGGACAAATATTGGTTTGGATATTTTAAGAATAGCCTGGAAACACAACACATGAACTAGCGAATGGTATTCTGGCAAAACTGGATGGGCATTGTTGACCGTGCTTTTGAAGTACCGATATGTGTGTGCTGATATGTGTGTATGCAAGGATGAAAATATACTTATAACAAATAAACTAGAAGTGTCTCATAATTTAAAGTCTATGGACTGTCTAAATATGCTTGGAAGGAGCTAATAATAAGAATAAACATTACAGCTTGTGGTCTCTCAAATAACTAAGCAACAGCCAAAAAAAAAAAACACACACACTAGTTATGTAATGTATGATTTTAGTAAATCTAGACCTAAAATATATAATAGTCATATAAGATGAAGCAGTCTGCTGAATTTAGATATTAAAGGCAGGGTTTAATAACATGGGCTTGTGTATAATAACACTATTATCTTAACTTGTCATAAATGGCATGCACTACATTGAACATCAAGGGGAAGCATGATGGTTTTCGTATATAAGTAAATATGCATAACAAGTCATATAATTGCTTTAACTTGAATTGTAGTTTTTGTAACCCATCTTGACCATGTATAATACTTAAGCGATTACCAAGGTAACTAATGTTTATACATGACATCAAACTGACAAAGTTGTTCAAGAGAAACAATAGAAGCCTGAACTTGAAATGTCACAGAATATAACAATCATATTCTGAACAGATAGTATTAAATAGACAATAGACACTCAGTTTAATAACATGGGCTTTTGTAGAACACTACTGTTTTAACTTGTCACCTACACCTACACCATAGTTCCTTCCATATATTTCACTACTATCACCTGGCCAAGTTCCTTGTGCTGTAGCTCCCTTGCTGGGCTGATTGGCCACGCTCTCTCCACTGATTGTTTCTGCCCCGCTCCCCTCCCCTCCCTACCCCCTTATCCCACCCACCCCACGCACCTCTACATTTATACCTCTTACACCACACCCCTTCCTACACCACACCTATCCTAACTACCTCCCATTCCGCCTAACCCCTCCTACTTTACATTACCTACTACCCTACATACTCTCAATTCTCCCTATTCATCCCTACATAGTTCACTTATATCTTCTAATCTTTCTCCTTTTCTCCATTATATACCATAGTTTCTATATTTACTTGCTTTCCTTAGTTATACCATAGTCTTAGTGTCTACCTTTGTACCTAAGTAGCCCTCACTTACCCTTCACTATGTCATTCAAACCTCATACTACCTTATCCAAAACCCCTAACACTTCACTACTAAACTACTACTCCTGTTTATTCATTTCTTACTTCTCATACTACCCTATTTTCTTACCTCTTATGAACAAAACAATAATCACCACATTGGGGTTGGGAGGGTGGCCTAATGGTTAAGGTGTTTGCCTTACAAACACAAGGTGCAGGGTTTGAGTCTCACAACGGATAATTGGCTAAGCTTAAAATGGCTCGCAAGGGCAGTTAGCTTCGTAAGAATCTATGAATCTATGAATCTATTAACTATTCTGTCAAACAAACAGCCTCGGATCTTGCATGTCACAAGATAACTCACTTAAATATCACATATACTTCTTCTTACCTCCTAGCCAAATATCATCGGCTGTCCCATATAAAATCTAATCATCCCATCTTGAAATGACTAAAATACCTATCTATCTTCTCCTGTAAACCTCATTCACCATATATCCCCTCAACTACTAAAGATGGAGATATACACCCTAACCCTGGACCCTTTAACACCTCTTCTGACAGTAATCCCATTACTTCAAGCCCCACCCTTCTAGCATCTAACTCTAGTTCAAACTCATTACTAATTGGACATCTCAATATCCAAAGTGTCAATAATAAACTTACTCTTCTTCACTCTCTTCTTGATTATTACTCCTTTGACATCTTCTGTCTATCTGAAACCTGGTTAAAGCCCCATATCAAAGATAGCAAAATTATTCCCCCAGGCTATAATATCCTTAGACTAGATCGCACCACCCACAAGGGCGGAGGTGTAGCACTGCTATTTAAGACCAAACTACAAGTATTCTTAATACACTATGATCCTATAGAAGATACTAAGGCCGAACTCCTTATTTCTAAACTGAAACTAAATCCTCACAAATCAATCTATATCATTTGTATCTATCTACCTCCTGGAAAAAACTCTACTACTCTTGAAAACATCCTTAATTGGGTATCTTCCACATACCCACAAGAAACTATCATACTAGGAGACCTTAACCTTGACTGGTCCGCCATTAACTCAACAAACCCAGCCATGCATATTAATCTACATGGCTTTACTCAAACAATTAATACCACAACTAGGATCAATAAACCTAGCAAAAAAGAAAGTATACTGGACTGGATCCTTATTAACAAACCACAACTAGCATATCAGACTGGCACTTTGCCTGATGATATTAGTGACCACACCTTAACATACATCATAAGACAAAAAAGTAACACCTCTATTACCCCTATGGTTAGAATCACACGAAGTAACAAACACTTTAATCTTCTCTCATTTAAAGTCAACTTAATGCCTGTAACTGGAACCCTCTAAAATCCCTCCCACTTGAAGAAGCCGTTAAATACTTTAATGACAAATTCTTATCAATCCTTGATAATCATGCACCAAAGCGCACCATCCGAATTAAATCAAAACCAGCTCCCTGGCTTACTAAGGAAACAAGACAAAAACTACTACTCAGAAACAAATCCTGGAGCAAATGGAGAACCACTAAATCTCCCTCAGATCAACAGACCTTTAGATTTTTGCGGAATAGCACCAAAAAAGAAATACTCTCGGACAAAAAAAAATACTATAGTAATCTTCAGCTAGTAAATCATAACAACCCCTGTAAATTCTGGAATAACTTAAATAGACTTATCTGCCCTGGTCAAACCACAACTCCCCATCCCATTAACTCAGACAATATATCAGCCTCTGAAATTGCCAATACCTTTAATTCCTTCTTTATTAACACTATTAACTCTTTGGCCTCATGCCTCTCCTTTGATAGCTCTAGCATCCCCGATCTCTCATCCGCTACCTTACCAACCTTCTTATTACAACCTATCTCCACCACCTTCATCCAAAAGTGTATCCAAAAACTTAAACCTGGTACCCCCTCAGCTGACCAGCTTCCATCTGAATTCCTTCAAAAAGCAGCTAAAGAAATAGCCTATCCTATATCCATTCTTATAAACAGAACTATTACTGAAGAAACTATCCCTGATATTTGGAAAATTTCTTATATCATCCCCTTACATAAAGGTGGAAATTCAAATGAATACTCCAACTACAGGCCCATAGCAATCCTGTCACCAATAGCAAAAATTATGGAAAAATGCATACACTACCACTTAATGGATCATTTAACAAAACACAGTATTCTAACTAACTGCCAACATGGTTTTAGACCATTTCATAGTACTACCACAGCACTCCTATCCTTCACTGACGTCATCAACAAAAATCGAAATACCAATATTCTATCATCAGCTCTGTTTATTGACCTGTCCAAAGCCTTTGACATGGTCAACCATCCTCTTCTCATAAAAATCCTTAAATCTATTTCCCTAGAACCTAAAGTTATCCATTGGTTTGCTTCCTACCTCAATAACAGAAGGCAAGCAGTCCTCTGGGACAACAAACTCTCCTCTCTACTCCCTATCTCTCTCAAGGCCCCCAAGGCTCTATTCTTGGACCGCTTCTATTCTCATTATTCATAAATGATCGACAAGAAGCCATACCCCAATCCACCTGCATACAATACGCTGATGATTCCACACTTATTTGCTCTGCTAAAACTATCTTTGAATTACAAATAATTACACAAAATGTATTTCACACAGTAGAGGCATGGTTCTTAAATCGTTGTCTACTCTTGAATGCTAAAAAAACAAAACTCCTTCTCTTTAAACCCACTTCTAGATCTCCCCCACTTCAATTTTCTATCTCTTCCAGTGATGGTACCCTCATCTCACCTGACTCTACCACCAAGTTATTAGGTGTCACAATCGATAATAACCTTACCTTTGACAGTCACATTAATAATACTATCAAAAAAGTAAACAGAAAGTTGGGCTCCTTCTACAGAATCAAAATGTTCTTAACTCCTACTGCCAAAGCTTCACTAGCTCACTCCCACCTTATTTCCACTCTTCTCTATGCATCACCTATATACACTAACCTAAAGAAAAACAATCTCTCTAAACTGGCAAACACTTATTATAGTATAGCCAGATTTGTTACTGGAAATCCATATAGAACTCACCATTGCCTGAACTTACAGCAGCTTCACTGGCTAGAACTAAGAAACACACTGTCTCTTTCTCAACTTACATTTGCACATACGATTTTCTATAATCCAAACAAAACACCTATACTTTCTAACCTATTTACTCCTTACACCAACCTTACTTCTCTTCGCTCCCCTAATAAACTTCTAATAACCTTAACCAAAACTAATAACTCTGCCGGTGATTCCCTTTTCTCTAATACAATTGGTAAACACTGGAATCACCTTCCAACTGAACTAACTTCCATTCCATCCTCAGTTCTCTTCAAACAAAAACTTAAAACTCACCTTAAAAAACACTGGTTATGCTCTTACTTTAACCCAGATTAAAATTATGATTACCACACCTTCTTCTCACTCTCACTTCTCCTCTCCTAATTCTCCCTCTCACTCTGTTAATGGGATTCTACCTATGCCTAACTAGGTTTTTTCTCTTTTCTACTACTACCTCTATTTATGCTGTATGCATATTAATCTATCTTTACCTTCCTTCTTTTCTACTGCCCTGTCTTGCATATCTACTATGAATGTCTTTCTTTTTCCTTTCCTCTTTTACCTTCTAAATGTTTTTATTAACCTTTGTTTCTCCATAGGTTATGAATTTTATAATATTTCCATGTAGAATTTTTATACTGAACCAGTACTCTATTATTTACTATTTTTGTATTATAAATTGCCTTTTCTTCATGTGGAGCTTTTCTCCCCGGGCCTCTACTGAAAATGGAAATATATCCAGTTGGACTAGCCCGGTTAACAAATGTAAAATAAATAAAAATAAATAAAATTGTCATAAATGACATACACTATATTGAACATCAAGAGGAAGCATGATGATTTTCTCATATAAGTAAATGTGCATAACAAGTCATATAATTGCTTTAACTTGAATTGTGGTTTTGTAAACTATCTTGGCCATACATAATACTTAAGCTGTTACCACGGTAACTAATGATCTGAAGTAGTTTACTTCATTTGATCTTCAACCTGTGGGTATCGGATGTGAGCTGGCAACTTCACAAGCATCTACTCCAAGCTCATACCCATAATATACCACCACTAACCTTCCAACCCTCAGATCTCGTTTGTCGCGGCTTCCAACGCATCGTGATTCCTGAGCTCTGAGTTGTGAGTAGGTTTTTCTTGAAAAGTTTATTAGTGTTTTGTGTGTGTACTGATAGCATAGATTTCCTCCCTTCCTCCCCTTTGCTGGTACATTGAGTGCAGATACTTTCTTAGTTTTAGGTAGTTTGTAGTAGTTAGACTTTTCCCCTCCCCCCTCAGCCTTCTCTGTGCTTGTGGTTCTGAGTCTGTGGTGAGTGGAGTGTGTCTCTCAAAATCTTTTCTTGTTTAGTGAGTTATGGCTGATCTTCCTAAACAGGTCTTTAAAAGATGCACTGAGTGTGGCCACAAACTGTCGCCTGCTGATGGCCACACTCTGTGTGCTTTGTTTTAGTGCTTCTCATTTGTCTACGGACTGCAAAATTTGCACAGGTGTTAACCCTCACACCCTTAAGGATCATAGGGCGAAACTAGTTATGAATGGCCTGCTCCCTTCTATGGAAGCAGCCGCCTCCTCTTCTGTTTCTGTCACAGCTGCGGCTGTGACCACCTCTCCTTCTACTGTTGTCCTTGCTTCTCCTTCCCTCCCAAGCTGGGACTCATCCTCCTGCCTGTAAGCCTGTGGAAGGGAGGGTGGAGAAAAGGCAGAGAGAAGGAGAAAGAGCATAGATCCGATAAGAGAAAGAGGTCCCTGGACCTTTCGGCTCCCACCGGGCCTCCAACCAAAATTCAATCTAGGCACTGTGACTGTCCTCTGCCCCGATCTCCTAGGTTTTCTCCGGAGCCAGAGGAGCCCAGACCACCTTCTAGAGCCTCAGTTCTTCGACCCACCAGGTCTCCCCAAAGTTGACATGGATTTATTTATTTATTTATTTTACATTTGTTTACTGGGAAATTCCGACTGGACGCATGTCTTTTTTCAGCGGATGCCCGGGGAGAAAAACTCCACATCATGTGCATGGCAAATAGAGATGCAAAGTTGCAGCAATAATAAGCAACATTACAGGTTGTTGACTTTAATACAATAACAAGATATTGATTATCAACAGTATATACAGTAAATGTTGCAAGTTAAGAAAATGATGGGAAGATTTATTCGCACACAAATTCAGATGGGAGTCTTGCCTGCCCCCTCTCCCTCTGCAGGGGGAAGCTCGCTTCCCTTTTTTACACCTATATCTCCTTTTCCGATCCAACCCCCGGTTTTGGAGTGCATAGATCTGAGAGTTCTCCTAGTCAGGGGGTTGGCGCAGACTGTATCTGTTTCCTCGATGCCTGCAGCTGCTTGGAGCATGTCGGATCTGACTAGTTCAGATCCAAGTGTCTCTTGGAGCTGGAACCTGGGTGTCAGATCTGAGGGGTGGAGCTTTTTCTGTCAGCTCCGACCTTGGGTCACAGCCACATCCTCGGAGCTCTGGCTACTTCTGGCCCGGCTCTGATTCCTGCGTCGGATCCTGGGAAAGTGGTTCCCTTAATGGTGTCCCAGGAATCTTGCTCTCCCTTGCCATTAGACATTTTGGAAAGGGTTCTCTCCAATGGATCGAGCCCCCTGACCATATCTTTGGACTCTGCCTTGACTCCTCCTGCTTTGTGTGTGAATGCCATCATTTTACCACAGGGAGAGCCTGTGCTCGAGGAGCCCCAAGTGGTTTCCCCTGAGGAACAACAAGTGGTTTGCGAGCTCCCTCCGGAAAGCCCCATCGGAGAGGTTCCTCGCAAGCCTATGTGCAAGAGGAGGCACTTGGACTCCTCTCCAAAGTCTCTCACTGAGAACACTGATTTGGATGATGGGGAAGGTTCCCCCAGATCACCTCCTGAGGATGTCTCCTTCTGAGACATCATGGAAATCTTGTGCCAGCGGGGAGGTTGGTCTGCCCCAAAACCTTCCTTGGACGAATCAGTGTTCCTGGAGGCTTTCAGCACGGGCATGTCTACTTCCTGGGTGTCCCCTCCCATGGATCCATTTGTGGACTTAGTCACCTCATGGGCTTGGAAGGAAACGGACACTGTGGAAGCAATCCCTAAATGCCCAGGCAAAATAGAGTCCCCCTGCAGACAGACCGGCTTGGAATAAAGGGTCCCCAGTAGACGCTATGGTGGTAGCAGCCACCACCAAGAAGGAACTAGCTCGAGAGTTCCTCGGTCCACCCTCCTGACCGCAAGTCTAGGATGATGGATCACCTAGGGAAGCGGGTTTATGCGTCAGCAGCCATTTCTATCAGGGAGCTGAACTATCTGGCCTATGTTACCTGACTACAGTGCGACCTGGTTGAGGAACTGGCTAAGTCTCCCCCAAAGTCCATGTCGCAGGAGGGCAGGGCTACATTCTCTCTGAGGATGGCTACCTTGAAAATGATTTCAAATATGTCTATGCGACTCCTCTCTCACGCAACCAAAGGATCAACTAGGCCGGCTGGGTCTGGCTTGTCCATGAGGCATAACGCGTGGCTCAGATAGTGTCCGTTCACGGAACCCTTCAAGGCGTGTTTTGCGAATGCCCCATATAACAGCTCTTCCCTCTTTGGTAAGACTGTCCGTGAGACTTTCGTTCAGAGTGAGAAAGATGGAAAGACATTGTCTGCTGTCAGAATCTGCTTCTCTAACTCTCAAATATCCTTTTCCCGGACTCAGTGAGGGCAAAAGATGTGGTTCCAGAAGTCTCAGTATTCCCAGGACACTCAGGGCCCTTCTTCCCCTAGAGGCAGAGGGGGGGGGGCGAGGAATTTCGGGACTCGAGAACCGTTCTTAGGCAGGCCCGCATAGCAACCCTGAGGAGTTGCCCGACTGCTCTGCTCTGGAGGCAATCAGGGGTCACCTGTCGTTGCACCTGGCGGCATGGGAGTCTGTCATCAGACCATTTGGTGCTTCGGATAATTTCCAGAGGCTATTCAATCCCGTTTGTAATTCTCCCTACACCTTACAAACACCTCCCAGATGTACCACCCATGCAAAAGGAGGCCGCAGCACTAGAGGTTTCCAAGCTGCTAAAGAAACGAGCCATCAAACCCATACTCCCAGATCAGTCCGGATTGGGGATCTACTCCAGGTTCTTTTTGGTGCCAAAAAAGACGGGGGACTTAAGGCCCATTTTTGGACCTGTCTACTCTGAACATGTCAGTTGCCAAAGAGAAGTTCTGGATGGTCACCTTACAGTCCGTCCTGCCGTACCTGCAAGAGATCGACTGGATGTGCTTGTTTGACCTCTAGGACGCCTACTATCACATAAAAATGCACAGAAGCTCCAGGAGGTTTCTCCACTTCTGGTTAGGAGCCAACCATCATCAGTTTTGAGCCCTACCCTTTGGTCTCACCACAGCCTCCAGGGTGTTCACCAAAGTGATGGCAGTAGCGGCTCAGCTGAGGCTTCAGGGGATTCAGGTCTACCCTTACCTGGACGATTGGCTCTTTACTGCTCCCACGAAGCGTTTACTTGTTGGGTTTGACTGGTGTAGTACTTTTTAAGCGTTTACTTTGTTGGACCAGAGACTTTTTCCTACATCTTGCACAGTATCTAGGGATTGCAATCAGCACAGCCAAATCTCTTCTGAACCCTGTCCAGGTTATAGAATACATAGGAGCACGGATAGACACATTACAGACAAAAGTTTTCCTGACGTCACTTTCATTTACCGATCTCATCTTCCCTCTGCAGAGTCGGTTTTAAGGGCCCTAGGTTCTATGGCAGCGACGATACTTTTTCCATGTACTCACTTACATATGCAAGTACTACAGTGGACTCTAGTAGTGCAATGGTCTTGGTTGGATCTTCTGTTGTCGCACCCGATACAAATCAGCAGAGTCTGCAGGTCGTCCCTTCAATGGTGGATGCAGTCTTCAGAAATCTTGGAAGGACGACCTTTTGCTCCAGTTCCTGCCTAAGCCACAGCGACCATGGACGCCTCCCAGCTAGGGGGGGGGGCATTGTTCGGGAAGGACAGTCCAAGGCATGTGGTCCCCGATTGAGACCAATTTGCATATAAACATTCTGGAGATGAGGAAGGTCCTTTTAGCATTGCAGGCCCTTTCATGCCTTTCTTCCTCTGGGAACCATTGCAATCCAGTCAGACAACATGTCATTGGTCTTGGTATATCAACAAACAGGGAGGGACCAGATCTTACCCCCTTTGTCACAGGGCCATGAGAGTTTGGGAATAGGCAATCTCCACCGGTCATTTTCTGGTATTAGTGCATATTCGGGGTGGTCCAACATTTTGGCAGACAGACTAAGCCAGACTATTCTGATGCCTGATGAGTGGTCTCTGAATCCTTCAGTAGCGGAGTAGATCTTTCTAGAGTGGGGTCGGTTTTGCTGCCATCTCTTCGCATCTCCTTCCAAAATGAAGTGCACCGAGTTCTTCGCTCTGAACCCCCCCTCTGGGGGAGTCCACCAGAGATGCTTTAGTCCATGTTTGGCCTCCCAGTCTTCTTTATGCTTATCCTCCTGTACCCCTTATTCCAAAGTTCCTGCAGAAGGCTTGTCGGCTGGGGGGGAAAGTGATCCTCATTGCCCAATTTTGGCCTTGCCAGGTATGGTTTCCCTTCTTTTGGTCTCATCTTCTAGTTCCTCTTTGGATCTTGGATCCCATTCAGGATCTCATTTTGCACCCCTCGAGGGTCCCTCATCTGAATCTGGACAGTCTGAGGCTCACAGCTTGGCTGCTCCAGTTCCCTTGAGGGTTGAAAGGTAGTGGTGATGTATTATGGTTGGGCGGAGGAGCTTGGAGCTCAGAGCAGATGCTTGTGAAGTTGCCAACTCAGGATCCGATACAGATCTGATACCCACAGGTTGAAGGCGAATGAAGTAGAACTACTCAGATGGAATGTTATAGTGAGTACATAACTTCTTTTTTTTATACTTGACATCAAACTGACAAAGTTGCTCAAGGGAAACTATAGAAGCCTGAATTAGGAATGTCACAGAATGTAGCAATCACATTCTGAACAAATAGTATTAAATTTACAATAATCACTCAGTTTAACCTTTGCTGATTATACAAAATAGAAAGTTGCCATTTAAATCTTAAAAACTTTCAGTATATGCCATAAAATGGCAATTTATGAATATGGAAAGGGAACTTGTAATCATTAATCACAATAAGTGAATTTGTTGTTTTTAACATATAATTTCACTCATTTCATAATAAAAAATGACAGATATGAAAATCCTTATGTGTAGGAAATGGGGGGGGGGGGGAGAGGGATGCACTGATAATTAAAATGCACTAACTTTCAGCAGTGTTCACATAAAACAAACTTGATGTTCAAAATAATATAAATATTGTTTATTCCTATTACAAATATTCTCCATATGATAATTCAATTTATAGAGGTCAGATGTTCTGGATTGTCAAGGTATGAGCGATAATCTGATGGACTTAGGTTTATCCATCAGATAGGAATGCTTTTCATTCCGTGGCTAGTGCAGATCTTAGTTTTTTTTAACATTTATTAATTTAAATTTATTTCACAAAAACATTTTTAGTATGCCTGACCAAAACATTACTTTATTGGTAAACACTAAAAGTATAACGCTGATAATTTCCTTTAAAAGCTCAAACATTTACTTTATAGTTATCAGAGGAAAATGTTTAATAGTCACAATAAAATAAAAAATACATAGTCTAAATAACCTAAGATGGATTTAACTTTATCTTTAAATACCAGTGGCTTAAACAAACACTGCAAGAGATCAAATCTACTGAAATATTTAAAACTGAACAAAGCACAAATTGTTTTCCTTCAAGAAACTTATTTCAAAACAAATGAGAATTGCAAATGGAATCCTAAGGAATATATGATATTGGTACAATCCACTTATAAGACAAAGACAAAAGGGATAACAATTTTATGGAAAAAAAAGTGATTAGCCCAGAAATCTTTTATAAGTATGAGGATAAAGATGACCTTATGGCATTAGTAATAGTTAAATATAATAACAGAATATGGACCCTAGCCAGTTTATACTGGTTCCCAGGCATTGGATCTGGAACTGTTAAAAAACACTTGGATTTCATTTCCAATAATTATAACGGCAACTATTGAGATTTTAACTGTATATTTGATATTTCTGAAACTACAAATAAAAGACCGCTGCGTACATCTGCTATATCAAAAGCTTTAAACAAGTGGGTAGAATCATTTCATCTTATAGATACTTTTAGATTTAAAGAAGATACATCTTTGTTGTTTTCCCATCAAGATCACAGATTTGGTTACCCAAACTAGAATAGATGAAATATTTGCTGCACATGACTTACACTCTAAAATCTTTAATTTCTGAATCACTCCCTGCCCCTTTACAAACCACAATTCATCGATACTAAAACTTCAAAATGGGTACAAACCATTAATCTTTAACTCCAGAATTCCAGCATATATAACTAAAATTAAAGAGTTCATACCCTAGTTATTATCCGAATTACAGTTCTTCTTAGATATTAATTACACCACAGAGATAAATAAAATAATGATATGGGGCTCGTTAAAAGCTTACATATGTGGTAAAACCCTAACTTGGTATAAAAAAATCAGAGAAAGGGATTCTGAATTATTAGATCTACAAGCTAAACGTTTGTCAGTAAAAGCTGAAAAAAATCAAAATCATTTGGAGATGAAAAAGAAAGTAGAAGTATTAAACAATAAACACAATGAAATTCTAACACAAAACTAGTTTAGCTTTAGAAAAACTAAAAATTAATACCTTGGCCACTTCTCCCAAATATCTACATAATTTATCCACAAGAATCAAAATGCAATCAAAAGCTAATAACATTAAAAGTATCTTCCATGAAAAGAAAGGGAAAAATGTCTCAGATATAGGTGACATTCTTGATTCCGATAGAAATCACTATTTGAAACATTTCCAAAAAGGAAATGTACATATTGATCAATTAAATCTAGATAAAAAATGTTCTATTAGAAAAAAAAAATACTAGAAAAATTAAAACTAGATTTGCAAGCATCCATATCCTACAAGGAAATTACAAATGCAATAAGAGGGTAAAAATAATAAAGCTCCAGGTATAGATGGCAATTATGGAAATATATAAACTTTTTCCTTCAAATATACTATCCCTCTTTCATAAAACTACATTAGAATTTCAGTCACAAGCTTTAATACTCTTGGAGATATTCCTTAATCACACCAATCCTAAAGGAAAACAAATTCCCAAACCTCTGAACCTCATATAGACCTATATCATTATTAAATAATGACTATAAGCTATTTATGACAATATTAACTAACAGAATGAAAATACCACTATCCAAAACAATAAATAATGATCAAACTGGATTTATATATCATAGACACACACATGACAATATTAAAAGGATACTTTCTCTTATAGATTATGTTAATAAAGAAAATAAAGAAACACCCATAATTGGCTTAGATATAGAGAAACCCTTTGATTTCCTAAATTGGGACTATTTATTCAAAATTCTGGTGTTTGAATTTCTTCCTTCTTTTGTTCATCTACTAAAGAATATATATATATATATATATATATATATATATATATATATATATATATATAATTTAGCATATGTTAAGTTAGGTCCTTTCACCTCTGAATCTATACATATAACAACGGGTACTAAACAAGGATGTCACTGATTCTGTTTGCTTTGGCTATTGAAATATTGGCAGATTCAATACTTAACAATACAAAAATCAAAGTAGTAGATGTTTATGAACAATACAATTCTAAAGTAATGCTCTTTGCTGACATATTAACATTATCCAATACAAAAGAGACAGAAGAATTAGATATTTTAATTGGCACATTTTACAGGACTTCAGAACTCCATTTCAATAAATCAAAATCAAAATTTATATTTTTAAATAAAAAAAAATTGCATATGAAGGGGAATCACATTATAGGGAAACACGAATCTACCTTAAAATATCTAGGAATTGAGTTATGCAAGGATATTAATGAATTAGTCTAAACATTACAGTAATATCAATACAGTTAAAATCTCTGTGGAAAAGTGGAACAAAATAATATTAACATTTGAAGATAGACTACAGTTAATAAAAATGGTTTTACTACCCAATATTCTGTATATAGCTTTGGCAATATAACTGTTATCAGAAAAGAATATACTCAGAGAAATAGTCATGCCTAATAACATTTTTATGGTTTCCCAAAAGAAGAAGAATAGCTTTAATACATCATATCAGATCTTGGAAACAGGGAGGATTAAACTTTCCTGATAGAGAAACATATATAAAAGCATCAATATCTAAAATAATCTGAGATTGGATAAGTCCAAATTATTCTGCAAATTGGAAAGTATTACTAACTGTAATATCAATAAATTAATTTAATTTACAAAAAAAAAATTAAAATAATAGATAAAAACAATTTGCCATGGCACATATGTATTAGTATGCAATATAACATAACTAAGCCTACTAAAACTCGTATGATTATTTATTAAATTGACTCATTTAGAAAAATTATTAATGCAAATATAGATTTAAAAATCTGGTTTGATCTTTTAACGCCATTCATAGTTGCAAAGAGCTATCCACATAAAATATACAGATAAATAATTCCTGGGAACTGATTTGTTTGTTGGTTTCAATGTATCAAAGAAGTAAAAGTTCTGGATATGCAAACAATAGAAACAACATACAAAATTCCACAACAAGATTGGCTAGCTATGCAAAGCATTCTGACGTATTCACAAGATCTATGCAGAATAATTAGTAATTCTTCATTTAAAGAAATACCTAAACTTATGAAATACCTATATGAAATCATATATAATGATTAGGACATGGGAAATAGTATTTCGAAATTTTACAAGATATTGATAAATTATAAAACAACACCCAAATCCTCATATTGGAATTGTATAACAAAAGGACACTCATTACAGCTAACTGAAGAAATTAAATCAAATATTTTATCATCAGTAAAACATAATTCTTTTACACAATACTGGAAAGTTTTTAATTGGAAATGCTTGCACAGAGCATTATTAACTCCAGACAGAATTACTAAAATTAAGCTTTCCATAAAAAGATACTAAAAATTAAGCCTTCCACAAAAGGAATATGTTGGAGGTGTGAGCAAATACGCAATGCAGACTGGAATCACATTTTTTTCGACTGTGTTAAAATTGAGCCATTTTGTACTGATATTAAAAACTTTTTACAAGCTTTATTTAACTTGTCTAAAGCTCTAGTATTATTAAATGTGTACGAAGGTCCTCATTTGAATGAGTCAAATATGTATCTAGTATGGACCATACTTGCAATCTCATGGAAGTGTATAACAAGAAGATGGAATACAAACACCATGCTGACTTTTGAAGACTTCTACAGCCTACCATAGACCACAGCATTGTTGGAAATCAAAATTAAAGAATTAAGGATTCATCCTAAGCCGTTTATTAACAATCCATGGAAAAAAGTCTTATAATTGATTGACAGTTTACAATAACTGAACAGATACACACTGATAACTGGATTGTTATACATATAAAGTAATTGTATATATTGAGCTCTGTTATAGTGTTAGGCTGATGTAAATAGTGTGGTGTACATAGTTATTTAAGATGTATACAAATACTATAGGATTTATTTAAACTGTATTTGAAAAATAAAAAAAATGTTTGTGAAAAAAAGAGTATGTGGGAGTTTGGAACTGGTTGTTTTACTCTGATAAGAAAAGTCAGAGAGAAATTGGAGATGAGTGGACAGCATGAGTTCAGACATGGGTGGGAAATTCTGGGAAGGGGACAGCTATAGAAAAGGAGCTAGGAGTGGTAGTCTGGGGATTACAAGTTAATGTTAGCAGACAGTAATGTGAAGAGGAGGAAGAAGATAGTGTGTAATCAGGAATAAAGGAAGAAAAGTGGAAAAGATGAGACAAGCAAGAAAAGACAGAGAGAGCCATAATGACTGTGGTAACAGGTAATGAAGGGGGAGGTAGAGCCAGTGGTGATCATTCGAATGGCAACATTGGACAGATAGCAGAAATGAACTGGACAGAGAAGAGCACTCACCCAGAGCTAAGGAAGGTTTGAAGAGTTTGAACTTGTGATGACACGCAGAGAATAAATTTGGGAGCAAGAAGCAGATGGACGCTGCCTTGAAGAGACAGAAAACTTGATCATTAGGAATATCAGGTGGGTGGCGGGAGGAGGGTTTTCTGACAGTGGTTGGAAGTGGACATGGAAATTATGCTTACTGAGGGACAGAGCAGAAGAGGAATTAGTACGAGAAAGTGGAAAGAATAAAATGAGTAAATTACAGATAGTGTTGGGGACAAAGTGGAATATGAAGACAAGGATTCAGGAGTAAAGAGAAGTGCATGATTTTTATGTAAAGAATACAGCTAGACTACGAAATTGATCTGGTGCAGTGTAAGGAGGGTGATTGTGACTAGTGAGGAGTGCTGAGGAAGGGTGGATGTGGAGTGGATTGTTTGAAGGTAGGACGTGAATCAAATGTGCTAGGATATCGAGAGGTGGTAAGTTATGGGAACAGAGAAAAGGTTTTTGGTGTTTTATTTACTGGGAGAAGTCTGGGTTGACCAGTGGGACAGAAATGACTAAATTACACTAAGACTAGTGTCATAAGTCATGAAAGGAAGTAGAAGAGGTTGTTTATCAAGTGGAGTGATATGTGTCGACACTATAGAATCATTAGAACACACAGCTGAGAGTATGTCAAGCAGTGCCAGGGAAGTGCCTAAGACAGGCCCGATAGGAAAATGAAGGAAAGATTCTGATGCTCATGCTCCGGTAAAAGGAGAAAATAAATAGAGACTACGGCAATAGAACAGACAAATGCAATTTCAAACATGTCTGGGTAGCATTACAGCACATTGCAAAAAGTTTGGAAAGTGAGATTGGGGAACTCCAAACAACCTTGCAGAAGGGGAAAGGACATTGCTGGCATTACAGAAACATAGGTCAGTGACAAGAGAAAATGGGGCACAGGGATGTCAGAATACAGGTTGTTTGACTGACAAAAAAGGGAGGAATGGAAGGGAATAGCAGTATTTGTTATGGCATTCATCAAATGAGCATCAGAAAGGAAGAAGACTGCTACCTCATGATGAGAGCAAGGGAATGGGAGGGGCAAAACCTCGGCGTAAGCACACTAATGATTAGTAAGTGAGTGTGATAGTGGGTTCATACTGTGATTTGCCTCCATGTATCTGGGGAGGAGGATGGGAAGACAGAGTGGAAACAGTAAGAATTGCTTAGGAGGAGATGGTTATGCTCATGTGTAATCTTAATATAGTAGCAGACTCTGGACTCCAAAGCACCAAGTATAGAAAAGAGTAGGTGATTGAAATCTGGCCAGTGTGAGACTTTACAAGAAATTATAGAATTTTAGATATAGCCCTAATTAAGACAAAAGATTTTGAGATGATTTGGTGTTAGTGCCATTATCCATTACTGCTGATGCTGTCTCTGTGATTTGAAGTGGGAGACTTTGAAAGAAATCAAAGACAGCTTTGTGGGAAATCAGGGGGTTGTTAGTGCTGAAATTGTTGGGGAGAGGGAAGGTCAGAGATGAGTGTGGGGTGTACAGATGAATTTAGGTGGTGAATAAGCACTGGGGATGGCTAAAGAATGAAGCTTTCAAGAGTGTGGATATGTATAGAATTATGAGGCTAGTAGTTGGGGCCAAATAAAGACCTATAAAAGATGGAAGTGAGGGTGTGGAGATGGTGGTAGGGTACAGTACAAGGAGGCAATTGGAAGGGCAGCAAAGACAGAGATCAAAATGAAATTTTCATAAGGAGTCAAGAAGGTATACAGAGTTTGAAGAAAGGAGGGACAGACCTGGCCAAGCTGATAAAGGATGAGATGAGGATCATGACTACTGTGAAAATGCAGAAGTATTAAAGAATAAATGAGTCACCCTGGTGTTTATAAAGAAAGAAAGGGAGGATGGGAGAGGGTTTGATACTGGGAGGGCACTTAGGCACATAGAGCGTTAGATGGACACCAGGAGAGATGAGAATGGAGAAAGAAAGGCATCCTGCTTCCTTAAAATCAGAAGAGGGTAAGGCATCATGTCCAGATAATCTGCTTGCCATAGTTTTTTGGAGTCTATCTAGACCGTGACACAGTAGATAATTTTACAACAAATTTATTATAAACTGCGAAGGTGAAATACTTGGCTGATATGGAGCGCTGTCACTGGTATATTGAACTTGTGTGCAGCTGATCACTAGTCACTGCTGAAATATCCAAGGAGTGGTGGATGGCAAAACACTTCACCAGACTTTTCTTGTCCTCCACCCTTGTATGACCTACAGTTCTGTTATCTAACAATGGTGGTTGGGATTGGATATCCTGTTGAAATTGTGAAGTCCATAATTGCAATTCTTTGAATAATGGAATTAAAAGTATAAAAAGAATAAAACTGTACAACACCTAAGTGAATATATCCTTAAGTTCTTTGTCCTTTTTTGGAAGGAAATCGATCAAGGAGAGGTAATAGTGCTAGAAGGGCTCCAGAGTAAAGCCACCAGAAGGATGTTATGTGATGGCAAAGAAAGGGAATGACTGGTAAAGGTGGAGTTCTGCTCACATTGTCAGCCAAGAATGGAAGGACATGATGTAGGTGCACAAGATTATATTAGGAGATATGAAGAACTCACTCTGAACACGGAGAATAGTTGGGAGAAGGGCCAGAGACAACAGATTATATAGACCAACTATTCCCTTGATCTGCAAAATTAGTACTTTCTGAATCTACTGCCCATTCCACTTTAGAGTAATTTAAGAAAGTTTGGGCAAGATGGAAAATGGATAGGGGAAGTTCAGGATAGAGGAGGTTGTAAAATGTTGAATGCGCTTAAAGGGTAGAGTAGATAGTCTTATCTTCTTCAGATGTCAGGCACAGGTAATGCCTGTTGTGAGCAGCATAGTTTAGCAGTATGTCCCCCTATATGGTATATTGAAAATATGACTGCATTTAAAAAAAATAGCCAGTTGAAGGTCTTTTGATAAATTCCCCATTGAAATGCTTGCATTTTAACACATAATGTAGTTTGCAGTCATACTTCAAAAGGTCAAAATACATTTGTAGTGTAAGGGGGGAAATGTACTAAAGCACTGAAGGGTAACTTGTCATTTAGTGGCTGTGATGTTTGTAGCCAAAAGGTGGTAAGATAATGACAAACAAAGACTTGGAACTGCAGATATAGTGGTGGGATAGTCTGATGTTCTTCCAATTGATCACTGCTGCAGTATCTTAAGCTATATGGATTATATCCTGTTTGGGATGTAACAGCCGGACAGCTTCCAAAGCTTCAGGGGAATCTTCCATGAGCCTAAACCATTAGTCAGTTTGAGCTGAGATGACTAAAAAGACAGGTTTGGGTGCCAAAACATCCAAAGCTTTCTAGGCACCAAAGAGAGCATTCCTGCGTGTGCTTTTCTGGATCACCGATAACTTATGCTGTTCCATTTCTGGGCAGATAAGTTCCCTTTGGGGAAAGCCTTCAACGAACAGTGTTTATTGTTTAAATTTGGTTTCCTGTTGAAAGTATGTTTTAAGCTAGGAATATGTATTTTTATTAACTGTGACTTTGCTGTACTTTTAAGAGGGAGCACAGTTTTGTCTTTGACAGTTTAAAAGTTTATTTAAACATTCTAAAACCATTTTTCTGTGGAGCAATAGTGTTTTAATTACTTTTTGGAACTGGTAACAGTGTGTGTTTTACTTTTTTTGCGATAAAGTGACATTATACTGCTTTTAAAATTTTACCACCTTGTGCAGTTTAGTTTCCCCAGGAAAGAAACCCCATTTTTGTCTTGACCACAGAGCAGTGGTCAAGTTCCACTGTCAGTCTTTCTTCCACCCACAAAAAGGAAAAAGTTGACTTAAAGTCTTTGCCACTAAATCAGCCTAAAAATTTGCCTCAGCTGCAGGTGGTTGACTCTGCTATGGCCAAATTTGGCTCCTCAGACCACTTATCTTTTTCCCCAGATTCACTGATGTAGCATCTACAGCCACTATGGATCAGGGGTTAACCACATCCTCTGCTGCTGTTAGTGTAATCTCAGTGGGTAAGAGAGCCACTTTTGTCTTTGTTGGGAGAAGGGGCAAGGAAGGTGCCCCTGCTTAGGGAGAAGGGGCAAGGAAGGTTCCCCTGCTTAGGCAGAATGTTGTGCCGATCTCTGGGGAAGCTATTGTTGGCATTAATAACCCTGATTGTCCTAACTTTAGTTTAAAAAAGAAACAGAAAGCTAAACGTGTATGTTCTCCTGCTCTAGTTTCACTTGGCAGGAGTAATTAAGTTTTGCTCAGGTTCTTGTGCAGGCTATTGACTCTTATCAGGTGGTTTCTGGTAAGAAAAAAAAGGATTCCTCTTTTCCTGACAATTTGTCTATCTACATTTGTTTAGCAGAATAGTCCAGCTAGGTCAAAAAGAGCCTATTTTTAGTGGAGGCCCCTGGATAAAAGCTCCAGAACAGACAAACAAGCAATAATGATTAGTCACATGTAATACAATAAAATCTAAATTAGAAAGCGAGTCAAAACATAAAATGAATTTGGAGAATAATGTGATGGGACAGATACAGGTATCTTTTACTTGGAATTCAGATTCAGATACACAAGAGAGCATGTTATCTGAATCTCCCTGTCAAGGATTCTCTCTTACTGAGATAATTTCCAGAATGTGCCATTGTGTAGTGGGAGAACACTGAGGTTTCTCATTCCCTCATAAAGAACTATGAATTGTTACAACTGGAGGCTGCAGAACTCCACCTTCTCTCCAGTTCTGTCAGCATTGGATTATGTGTATGTCACAGCCTGCAGTTTCCCTGATAACCATCCTGTTGCATCTAAGAAAGCAGAGAGAGTATACAAAAGTCCCCTCAGTATTTCACATTTTTATGCACTCATTCCAACCTGACCCAGCATTTATAGCTTTAGCAATCCAGCTTCTGACAAAGCATTTTTGTTAATTCTAATCCTTGCCCTTCTAAGAAGGTGTTTAAACAATTGATAAGTTTAGGAAAAAGTGTATGCTTTTGCAACTATAATTTTTAGAAATTTGAATCGTCAGGCTCATATGTTAAAGTTTATTCTGACTCATTGTGAAAGTATGAGGCACGTTTTTATCTGCAGTTCCTTCCTTTGAGAAAAAAAATCTGCTTTGTGTGGTTTAGTTTCTTCTATTTCTCGCATAAGTACTCCTTGTTTAAAGTGTGTTTATGACTGTAGAGATACTACATCCAGGGCTGTTGCCACTGGTACTGTATTGAAGAGCTTTACCTGGCTGTATTCTAAAAACCTCCCAGAGGATGAAAAATTAAGATTTTAAATTCACTTTTGCAAAGAGATTTAGTTTTTGGACTTGTTATAAGAGGAGTAAGCTGTTACACCTCTCAGTTTTTTCAGCCATCCTTTTTGCTTCCTCATCCAGTTTGACAAGAAACGGAACAAAACAGTCTCAGCAAAATCCAAGTTAGCAGATGTTTAAAAAGAAATGACAGGAAGGTTGCAAAAACTATGCAGGAGCCCTTCAGAACAAAGGGCAGTCAAGTCAGAATGGCTATGTAAGGGAATGTGAAGCTCCTCTCACCCTTGGCAGTCCCTTATCCCAAAAAGCCTAAATCTCCATTTCACTTTTTGTCCACAGATTGTTTCAGACAAATGGGTTCTGAGACTGATTCACTAGGGTTACAAATGGCAGTGGGAGAAAATCACCCCTTTCCAGGGAAAATGTTCACATCCATCAGGCCAAACACTGTTTCATTCTATACTACAGCACATGCTTTCTTAGGGGTTAATAGAAACAGATCCCCCTTCCCAGATGGGAAGAGTTTTTATTCAGAAATGTTTCTGGTGCCTAAGAAAGAAGATGCCTGGAGACCAGTTCTGGACCTTTCTTTCCTAAACAACTTTGTAATAGTGCACAAGTTCAAGATGTTTTCAGTTCTCAACCTGTTACTCCTTATTCCTCATTTGAGTTTTTGGTGACCTTAGATTTTAAAAAAAATACTTATCCCATTCGTATTCTTTCAGACTTCAAATGTTTCTTAAGGTTTTATACCTCTGGATCACATTATCAGTTCTTTGTGTTACTCTTAAGGCTATCCGCTGCTTCAAGCGTGCTCACAAAGTTTCAGATGTTAAGTTGTCAATCTCGCCTTCATTCTTGCTGGATGGGTTCGGAGCCGATCCTCGGCTCCGACTCGGCACTTGCTTTAGCTCGAGAACTCCTTTTACCAGCTCGAGGCAACCCTATATCCCATGATGCAAGGCGGAACTACCTCAGATCTCGTTTGCCGCTTAGCGAAAGAGGTCTCCTTTGCCAGCTGAGGTAAGTTTTTCTTTGTGAAATAAGAAAAAGATTAGTTAGGGGTTTATTTTTCCCTTTTAGTGTCAGTTTAGTCTGTAGTTAGTTACAGCCCACCCTATTCCCTTGTTTTCAAACTTTTTATAATCTTTAATCTAAAGTTTTTAGTCAGGCCTAATTCCCCATTGGTTATTCCCTTCCTGTGTGTTTGTGTAAGGGATTAATTTGTGTGTTTGTTGGGATTGTTTGTGTTTCCATCCTCCTAGGATGTCAAAGGAAGGCAAGGTCTCAGGCTTCAAGAAGTGTGACCAGTGCTGTCAGAAAATGTCTCTGACAGACGGTCACACTTCTTGTGTTTATTGCCTGGGTTTGCACCTGCAGGACTCCTGTGCTTTGTGTCATGCTTTTAGCCAGAGAGTCCTGCAGGAAAGGAGGAATAAGCTCATCCTCCGAGGCTTACTTAAGCCAGAAGGTTCTCCTCCTAAATTAGGGTCAGGAAAACCTCCTAAGCCACGAAGGCTCAGGCTACAGTGTCCAAGCCTCCTCCGGTGGCTCCGGCTCGGCTCCGGCTGGAGCCGATACATCTTCTGTTCAAGTAGTGGGTTCGGCGCCGACCGGCTCCGATACCCTGACTACTGTGGCCTTGTCGGCTCCAGCTGGAGCTGACACTTTATCCAGCATCGGAGCCGAGATATCCTCGGCTCCATCTGGAGTTCAAGGGACTTCGGCTCCGATGGCTTCCACCCGTAAGAGATCTCGGTCCCCTTCTATCATGAGTATCCACTCTGCTCCGGGGTCTCATCTTTTGTCAGAGCGGAGCCATCGGAGCCGATCTTCGAGATCTTCCAGGCTGTCTGACCACGATTTAGAGAAGGTGGTAAGCAGGCTGTTGAAGTCTCAGGCACTGGCCCAAATGCTCCATAGCCCGTCTCAACAGACTTCGGCTATAGCCCCAATCCTTGAACTTCCTCCTCCGACTCCACACCGCAGTTCGGAGCCGGAGCTTCTTGGGACAGCGACTGTTTTGATGCCGGAGCCGATACATCCTTCGGCTCCGTCGTCCTCGGCTCCGATCTCCTCCTTGAGACCTTCCTTGGAGGGATCCGGTCGTCGGGTTTCCACTGTCGGCTCCGAGGGGGCTAGTGGCATCGGACCCTTGTCCGACCCCGCCCTCCCTCTCGGGGCTTCGGCTTTGGTAAGCTCGGCGCCGACATCGGCCTCTGAGCCTTCTCTCTCTTTGAGCCGGCCATTCCTGTTTCTTCGGAGCGGGTGTGTTCCGGCCTCCCGGGGAGAGGAGCCTTTGAGGTGATGAGGAGTGTCCTGGCCTCTGAGCCTGGTCAACGGTCCATCCCTCTAGCTCCTCCCTCATCAGTGCCTGCAGACGCCTCTTGCCAGCCTCTTGCTCTCAGGCCCAGGGATCCATCGCCCCAGGTTTCCCCACTGGGAATTTCCTCCTCTTCCGAGGTTTCTCCTGATCCTGCAGGGGAACCCCTCGGAAGAGGACGGTAAGAGGAAACACACAGACTCCCTGAGTCTACTACATCTGATACCAACTTAGATGAGTCGGAGGGTTCCCCACGGTCCCCCTCTGAGGATGTCTCCTTTTCAGACATCCTTGAGCTCCTCAAACAGAGGGGGAATTGGCCCTCCATTGACCCCTCCGAGGATGAGTCGGTATACCTGGAGGCTTTTGGATCCCGACCCTCCACCTCCTGGGTGTCTCCGCCTTTCAACCCACTTATGCAGGTAGTGGCTCGGAAGGCGTGGGCGGCTCCAGATTCTGTGGAACCTGTCCCCAGAAGACCATCCAAATTCATTACGGCCCCTTCGGACAAACAGTTCCTTTCCAAGGGTGTCTCGGTGGATGCTATGGTGGTGGCGGCTGCCACTAAGAAGGAACTGGCGGATCCTTCAGTACCTGTCCATCCTCCTAATAAGGACTCTAGGACCATGGACAGGTATGGAAAGCGGATGTTTTCTTCAGCGACCTTTGCTATGCGTTCGCTGAATTATCTTTGTCACTTCACCAGGCTTCAACGAGATGTTCTCAAGGAACTGGGAGTAGTAGTCCAGGATCCTTCTGCTGCTGGGGCTCAGGAAAAGATTGCCTCGCAGCTTGCTATCCTGAATTCCATATCTAACTCCTCCATGCGGCTCATATCCTATGCGGCCGATGGAGCGAGCAGGGCCGCAGGCACAGGAGTTGCTCTTAGACGCCAAGCCTGGATGCGGCTTTGTAATTTTTGGACCCCTTTAAGGCGTCCTTCACTAATACCCCTTTGATGGTTCGGCTTTGTTCGGACCTCAGGTGAAGGATACCTTGACCAGGTGTGAGCAGGACGGTAAAACTCTTTCTGCCGTTGGAGTCCAGTTTTCCACTCCTTCTAGACCATACCCCAAGGGTCAGAAGGGGGGGAAGATGTGGTTCCGTAAAGCCCAAGGAGCTACACCGGACACACGTGGTCAGTTTACCCCCAGAGGCAGAGGGGGTAACAATAATAGACGCCCTAGAGGCAGGGGGGTCCTCAGAACCAGGGCAACAGGGAGTCTCTTCCTGAGAAGCCCTTTCAACATCCCTGAGGTGTTGCCCGACTGTCCACCCTTGGAGGCAGTCGGGGGAAGGATTTCGCTGTACCCAGTAGCCTGGCAATCCCTATCTCAAGAGATGTGGGTACAGTCGATCATATCCGAGGGTTACAAAATCCCCTTCGAAAGGTTTCAGACCTCTACAATCCCTTCCAGACATCTCACCCGGTCAAAGGGATTTGGCAGAACAGGAGGTTTCAAAGCTCCTAGAAAAAAGAGCCTTCCAGACTGTGCCAGCAGACCAGGTAGGATCCGGCGTCTACTCGAGATTCTTTTTGGTCCCCAAAAGGACGGGAGATTGGAGACCAATATTAGACCTGAGCAATCTGAACAGATTTGTCAAGAAGGCAAGATTCCGGATGGTCACGCTTCAGTCCATTCTGCCCTTTCTGGGCAAGGACAACTGGATGTGCTCTACAGACCTTCAGGATGCGTACTATCACATAAAGATTCACAGACGCTCCAGAAGGTTTCTCCGCTTTCGGCTAGGAACCAGTCATTACCAATTCAGAGCCCTGCCCTTTGGCCTCACTTCAGCCCCAGAGTGTTAACCAAATGCATGGCAGTGGTCACAGCCCATCTGAGACGACGAGGATTCCAGGTGTTTCCCTATTTGGACGACTGGCTCCTCTCCGCCACCACCAAGTGTCAGCTTCTTCAGTCCAGAGACTACACTCTACAGCTTTGCAGGAGTTTGGGAATTTCAGTAAATTTGAAAAATCTTCTCTGCTGCCTTGCCAATCTATCACCTTTATAGGCAGAATTAAACACCATCAAAATGTTAGCCAGACTAACAGATCAAAGAATTCTGGACATCCAAAATTTGTTCGGCTTCTTTGCAAAGCAACAAGATCAAAGCCAGATTTATACTGAAGGTTCTAGGTCTTATGGCTGCGGCCATTGTTCTTCTACCACTGGCTCGCTTCCACATGCATCTTCTGCAGTGGATGCTATTCACGCAGTGGTCGTACCACAGTCTCCCGATGAGGCACGAAGTCTTGGTAACACAGTCGTGCCGAGCTCATCTGAACTGGTGGATATCTTCCCCTCTTCTTCATCAGGACCGACCCTTTATTCCCCCTCCTCCAGTTGCCACAGTCACTACGGATGCCTCTCTGATCGGGTGGGGGGGGCATTATCAGGGCAGGATGGTCCACGGGATGTGGCAACCCATAGAATACCATCTGCACATAAATGTCCTGGAGATGAGAGCAGTGCTTTTAGCGTTGCAAGCCCTCAACGACTTTCTTCCCACAGAGAGTATTGCAGTACAGACGGACAACATGTCCGTAGTCTGTTACATCAACAAGCAGGGCGGGACCAGGTCCTATCCGTTATGTCGAGAAGCTCTCGGACTTTGGCAGTGGGCGATCTCTTCTCAGCGGTTTCTGATAGCAACGCACATCCCCGGCAGGTCCAACCTATTAGCGGACAGGCTGAGCAGATCCATTCTGATGCCTCACGAGTGGTCTCTCAATCAATCTGTAGTGGATCAGATTTTTCTGAAGTGGGGCACTCCTTGTTGCGATCTTTTTGCTACTCCTCAAAACAACAAGTGCCCCGATTTCTTCACTCTCTTTCCCCTTCCAGGCCAACCTCTGAGAGACTCTCTAACCCAGGATTGGCCCCGGGGACTTCTGTACGCTTTTCCTCCTTTTCCCTTGATTCCACAAGTCATTCAGAAAGCCACCGTTTGAGAGCCAAGTTGATCCTCATTGCCCCATATTGGCCTCGACAAATTTGGTTTCCGTCTCTGCATCGTCACCTTCTGGTGAAGCCCTGGCATCTGGACCCAGTTCCGGATCTCTTGATCCACCAATCGGGTCAGCAGCACCGGGCCATTCATTCTCTCAACCTCACTGCTTGGTTGCTCCACTTCCTACCCTAGCCAGGCTACCGATGATTTCGGACTCAGTCAGAGACATTTTAGTCTCTTCCTTGAAGTCGTCCACTAGGACTGTTTATGCTAGCAAGTGGCGACGTTTTTCTATTTGGGCTAATTCCAGAAATATTGACCCCTTTACTGCTCCTGTACATTCGGTTTTAGATTTCCTGGCGGAGGTTTTTCATTCAGGATCCTCGTCATCTACAGTCAAAGTACAACTGGCTGCTATTTCTAAGTATCATGTTGGCCTGCATGACAATAACATTATGTCTCATAGGTTATGCAAGGCCTTTCTGAGAGGTGTTTTCTCCTAAAACCACCTATAAAGCATCCTCCTCCGCAATGGGATCTAAACTTAATGTTGGCATCCTTGATACTACCTCCCTTGAACCGTCTGCTTCATGTTCTTTGAAGTTATTGACCTGGAAAACTATATTTTACTGGCTGTCACTTCTGCAAGAAGGGTTTCAGATTCAAGCTCTCTGCATTCGTTCCCCTTATTTGGTTTTTCATAAGGACAGGGTATCATTAAGAACTAACCCTTCCTTTCTCCCCAAAGTCGTATCTCAAACCAACATTAACCAATCTATAGACCTACCAGTCTTTTTCCCAAACTATTCCGACAGAGCTGAACAGAAACTGCATTTTTTGGATGTTCATCGTCAGCTCAGGTACTATTTGCATAGAACTAAACAATTCAGAAAATCGGACCAATTATTTGTCTCCTATGCAGAAAACAGGATAGGTCTTCCAGTATCTAAAGTGACCTTATCCAGATGGTTGACTTCCACTATTTCCTATGTGTACTCTCTCAGGGGCAAACAGCTATCTTCTAAGCCAAAAGCACACTCAACTAGGAGTCTATCCACTTCTGCAGCTTTTCAGGATAGACTACCCATTGATACCATTTGTGCAGCAGCTACTTGGGCTACGCCCCATACCTTTGTCTCTCATTACAAGTTGGACTTGGCCTCCAGAGATAGGGCCAGTTTTGGTTCCACAGTTCTCAAGAGTCTGTTCCATTGAGCCACCACAGGTGCTAGGGACGCGGTCCCATCCAGCAAGAATGAAGGCGAGATTGACAACTTAACATTTAGAAGTTATGTACCTACCATAACGTTCCATGTTAGTTGTCTTCTCTCGCCTTCTTTCTTGCGTCCCTCCCTCCTTCCCCCTGGCCTGGACAGATCTTGGAGAGTTCCTATTAGATTGTTTCCTCCGGTACGTTGTTAGGAGGATTTCTTTTAGGAACCATGGTTCCTAATTCTGTTAGGATAGTCTTTAGCAGGGTTAGTTAGCTGCCAAACGAGATCTGAGGTAGTTCCGCCTTGCATCATGGGATATAGGGTTGCCTCGAGCTGGTAAAAGGAGTTCTCCAGCTAAAGCAAGTGCCGAGTCGGAGCCGAGGATTGGCTCCAAACCCATCCAGCAAGAAAGAAGGCGAGAGAAGACAACTAACATGGAACGTTATGGTAGGTACATAACTTCTAATTATAGCCCATTGCTGGCTACATGGTATCCATATTTAGACAATTTGCTTACCTTTGTAGAGTCTGAAGAAGTGCCAGAAATCTTTCACTTGCATGAGAGGTATCCTATGCAGGCTGGGATTTCAAGAGAAAATTCAAAAGTCTGTTTTGACTCCATCACACAGGATTGTGTTCCTGGAGTGTCTGGTAGACACCAAAGTACAAAGAGCTTTTTTTCACAGAGAAACAAATAGATCTCTATTTATATATATTCCAAGGATTTTCCATTCAAACTTCAGTCACTGAGAGGGAGTACCTCAGGATTCTTGGTCAAATGGCATCTGTCATTCTCAGGATACATCTTGCAGTTTGAAGTCACTTTGTGGTGTCTTCAAATATCCCTGAATCCAAGTCTGCCCTCCATCTCCAATGCAGGCAGTCACAACACACATCTCAGACTTAGCGTGGGCAGCAGTGTCAAGGGAGATAAAAGTGCAAGGTGTCTGTGACAATACCACAGTGACGTGATACAAAAACAAGCAAGAAGGAACCAGTTCTTACTCCATACGCAGACTAGCTATGTTAGCATGGGATATAGCTTTACAACACAGTCTCACTCTCTTTGGCTTCCTTCATTCCTTCAGAGCAAAATTGCATGGCAGAGAAGCTGAACAGGACAAAGGCAGACCCTCACGCATGGAAACTAAATGAGGGAGTCTTCTAAGATGTGATCCATTTGTGGAGAGCTTCTCCTCTCTGAACAATCTGCTGGCAAAAATAATGCTCCATGACTCCATGCAAGAAGGCCTAGAATATTAATTTATTTATTTTTTGACATAAATGTTCCTGTATGCTTTCCACCCTTTCAACTGATATCCAGGGTACAGCTGAAGATTCAGAAGGAATGTCCCATGATCATTGTGGTGACTCCTTTCTGGTGTACTCAACAGTGGTTCTGCCTTCGTTTGGAACTGGCCAGGGGAAATTACCACAAGCTTCCTCACAGACTGGATCTACTCAAACAATAACGGGTGTATGATACATCTCGACATCAAACAATTTCAACTGACTGCCTGGATGATAGAGTCTTAATACCTTTTAGGAACCTGTTTACTAATGGAGACAAGAAAGCCTGCTATTAAAAGAAATCATATACTAGCAAATGGAAAAGGAATGTTTTTGAAAGAGGTATTGCATAAAAGCTCTCCAGCAAAGCCAGTGGCTCCTTGTTGGGATCTTAATTTTGTGTTAGAGAAGCCAGTACTTTGTTTGAACCAGCTCATTTGGTGGCTTAAGGTTTTCAACATGGAAGGCAGTTTCACTGGTTGCTTTGACCTCTGTAAAAAGAGATCTGAGCTACAAGCTGTTATAGTGGGTCATCCTTATCTCATTTTCCACAGGGACAAGGTTTCCTCGAGAACTAACTCTTCCTTTTATACCTAAAGTGGTATCTGAGTTTTCTTTTTATAAGAGACTCTTGAACAAGACCTTACTTTAATGAACAAAAAGGACAGCCCATACCATCAACACAGAAATCTACTCAACCCATATGCATGAGCATTATGTACTCAAAAGACTCTGGGTCCATTTGTGAGATTGTCAGGAAACATTGGAGTGTCTTGACTACAGACGAGAAATGTAAGGGTCTACTAGGAAGTTCCCCCTCATTTTGTTTTAAGAACCGACCATCACTTAAAAAGATGCTGTGCTATAAACCACTGACTAATAATAGGTAGAGTGTACGAAGTGAAAGATCAGGTACGCCCCCTGCCATCACTGTATTGCCTGTAGGTTTATAGATACAGATGACCAGTTTATACATCCTGATACAGGAAGAGCATATCATCTGAGATTCTATGTGGACTGCAGCACTCAGAATGTTGTGTACTGTGCTTTCTGTGTGATTTGAAAAAGTTTCTGTGTGGGGAAAATGAACCAGTGCTTAAGAGACCGGATTAGGGAGCATGTGTAAAACATTACTAAAGAAGATGAAAGAAATGCTTTGTCCAAACATGTTAAAGTAGCAGGGAGTAATCATTGGTTTAAGTTCTTGGTTTTGGAAATCTTTTCACCATGACTTAGAGGTGGTGATATTAAGGCCCAGACAGAATGTGTGGAGATTGTGGATGCACTTGTTTAGTGCAAATGAAGGGAGAGGGTTAAATGATGTCATCCCTATTAAACCAATTTTGAAATTACGTGACCTTAGACACTGATATATAGCTACTTGCGTTTTGAGTTCTTTTAATGGTGGATCTGATGAAGTACCTGTGTGTATGAAAGCACTTATCCAGTTTGAGTTTTATGTTATTGTTTTACAGTTTATTACTTTGTTTTGCTCATACTCTCATTGCCTAGCCAGCTTTTTTTGATATATCTGAGTTTTCTTTAAGCCAAATTGTCCATTTCCCTGTGATCTTAACTGAACTCCAAAATGTGGGAAAATGTTACTTCATACCTTGGATGTCCATAGATACTATCTTGACAGAGCTAAATCTTCCAGAACTTTCAATCAGTTGTCCATTTCTTGTCAAGGCAAGAAGAAAGGACAGTCTGTGTCAAAGCAGGCCTTTTCCAAATCATTGTCTTGGGCCATTACATTTTGTTAGTCCTACTTCAACAAAACTATTCCAGGCAGGGTCAAGGTACATTCTATCAGGGCTTTGGCTTCATCTATGGATTTTTGGAATGAGTCTGACTCTAAGTATACTAAAAGCAACAACCTAGTCCACTGTTATTACTTTTAAAACATCGACTGAAAAGGTCACACAGATAACCAACTGGTTAAAAAACACAAAAAGAAAAATCTAGCAAAGCTAGACTTCTAACTGTGTGATACCTTAAACCTCTTGCATCAGAGGTCTCATGGGATATATGTAAATCACCCTTTAAGGATATCAGGTGTTTCAGCTAAATGGCAATTCTGACTATCCATGACTTTTTCTTTTACTTTCATTTTTAAGTCTATTTATGGACAATTTCAGGCCAGGGGTTTGGCTTTAATGGCCTGAAATTGTCCATAAATAGACTTAAAAATGAAAGTAAAAGAAAAGTCATGGACATTCAGAATTGCCATTTAGCTGAAACATCTGATATCCTTAAAGGGTGATTTGCATATATCCAATGAGGCCTCTGATGCTAGAGATTTAAGGTATCAGACTGTTCTTACTTTTACAAAGTAGTACAAGCTAGATGTCTTCTCCAGGTCTAGGTTGGGCCAAGACCATTTTCAAGGGCTCCTGGACCCTTCTCCTTCCACCTTCCAGTTGCAAGCTATGATACTTTACCTATATAGTTTAGGCTTCTGCAGTAGTGATGACTATGAAGAACATAGTATAGTTGTGTAAGTAAACTTATCATAACAGCAGATGTTTGAATGATCACTGCTACAGTAGCAGCTTACTCCTACCATCCCCTTTGTTTTTTGGTGTGGTTTTTTTTTTTTTGTAATTCCTAGCAATGTCCTGCCATGGCTCATCCTCCCTCTGTCAGTTGGCATGAAATATCTGAAGAACTTGGTGCCGAAACATGTCTTTAGTTTGCCCAGCTCAAGCTGATTAATGGTTTGCATGGAAGGTGCTCTGAAACTCTGGAAGATGGTTTGCTTGTTCTATCCCTTGCAGGATAGAACATCTACTGTTATAGTAATCCTTGTGGGGCGATTAGAGCATTGAAAAGACCCTGAGTAATATCTTGCCATTCCTGTGTGGATCATTAGCCACAGGAGCCACATGCATGGTCTGCTTCTGTTTTTTTAAATGAACATCACCTTTAATAAATGTAGGAAGTTCAGACCCCCACCTAGATTCAATGAGGGTACCGGGCACCTCTTCCCTAATAAATATTTGGGGAATCACCATAGGCCCAGCAGCAGACATAGGTACTGCCACAGTGGGCATGTGGGTACGCATCCCCATGTTGATCTCCATCTGGTTTATTTGGAGGCCTCTTATGCAAACCCCCTTTCAAGAACATTTTAACATGAGACTGCCTTAAAAGAGAGGAGGATCCATAGGCAGACATGCTGAAATGGCTGATAAATGAACCTTGATTGAAGAATAAGAAAGGCCATAGGATAGTAACTCACACAAATATTGTAAATCCAGAGAACAATTAGCCCGGAATGGGTACTGGATATGTTGTTGGCACCAACTAGAAAAACACTGCCATTTGCTTTAATATGATTTTTTAGTAGAAGACTTTCTTGTGTCCATTAGTACCTGCTGCATGTCTTCCAAAAACAGGTGCCTAGAAGGAATTAAGACCCTATCATCCAGACAGTTGAAAATGATTGATGTAAAGATGTATCAAACACCCCGATTCTTATGTTAGTAGATGTATTTTGTGAGTAAGCTTGTGGTATTTGCCCCTGGTCATTTCAAAAAGATGAGAAAACCATGGTTGCCTGTGCCAGAAAGGAGTCACCACAATGATTATGGAGTATTCCTTCTGAATCTTCAGAAGTGCCCTGGATATTAGTGGAAAGGCATGCAGGAACATTCCCATCCAGAGAAAAGAAAAAGTACATGTCTTCCAGGTCTTCTTGCATGGAGTCCTGGAACAGAAGTTTACTAGTTGATTGATCAGAGAGGAGGCCAAGAGGTCTGCTTGAGAAACTAACCACAGATGGATCAAATCTTGGAAGACTACCTGATCTAGTTTCCATTTGTGAGGGTCTACCCTGGTCCTGCTCAGCTTGTCTGCCACACAGGTTTGCTCTGATGGAATGTAGGATGTCTGTAGAGTAAGGTTGTGTTGTGAAGAATTATCCCAACATAGCTAGTCTAAAAAAGGGGGTGCAGTCTGGATCCCTCTTGCTTGTTCATAGGTGTGTACTAGGCTTATGGCCCTGGAGCCTTTTACAAGCCTAGCCCATAGGATTACCCTGGCATTATGCCACCCGACCTTAGTTCCCAGAGCCTCTGTTAAGTAGAGCCACTGCAGTGATCCCAGGATGAATTTTCTGTTTCCCATCCACTCATCAAGATTTCTCTTGAAGAGGGCCAGTGAGGCACTCCGCTTGACATGTATGGGAAGCCTATTTCATAGCATGGGCAGTCTCTGGGTTATGAACCTGTCCCTCCAGCTTGTTCTGTTGATTGTGGTAATGAGGTTGAGGTCTCTGGAGTGTGTAGTGTGGAGGGATTGGAATTTTTTTAGATGTAGTATTTCTAACAGAGCTGGGTCAGACATGGTTTTGTAAGTTAAGCAGAGATCACCTTTAAGTAGGCGATATGAGACAGAGAATAGTTGGAGTTTTTTGAGTCTATCCATGTAGGACAAGTGTTTAAGACCTAGGATCCTCTTTGTGAGATACTTTTGTGGCCTCTCCAGTTGTGTCTAGTGAGGTACATCACAAATGGGGCATTGTACTCAATGACTGGCCTAATGAGAGAAGAGTAGAGGGAGACAATGACTTCTTTCTTCCTGGATGCAAAACCCTTAGTAAAGTAATGAGATGTGCCACATAGAAAGACTTTCTGACCACAGTAGCAATGTAGTGGTCAAAAGAGAGGTTGCTATCAACCTGTGTTCCTAGATCTCTTATGAAGCCTTCTGTGTTCAGTGGACTGCCATTGATGTGGTAATTCATGGGAACCAGGTTTTTCCCAAAGGGGATGACAACACATTTTTTGGCAATGAGCTTAAGGAAATTCACCCTGGGGATCACATCAGTTGCCCTGCTAGACAGGGTTCCAGGGAAGTAAATAGTGTGGGAAGAAATAGCCAGGAAATTGTTATGGCTAGGCTTGTATAGGCCCTAGGGTCGATAGTCTAGTACCAGCCTATGAACCTATGGTTCTGACACCAGTCATTGGTCTCAGTGAGGCCTTGCTGTAGGATGTCAACATCACTTAGGGAGTTAATTATAGCTCCCAACTTGCAGTCATCTGCCAACTTTGTCAGCCAGAGTCCATTCATGTTGGCCTGGACTTAGAAGTAGATACCAAACAGGATAGGACCCAGGACTGAACCCTGTGGGACTCCACTCATGGCTGGTCAGCAGTCTGACTTGGAGTCCGCTACTTTCACACTCTGGGTTCTATCTGTGAGCCAGTTTGCAACCCACCTAGTGATAGAGGGGTTGATGCCTAGCTTAGTGAGTTTTTCTATGATTCCTGAGTGTGGAATGGTATCAAAGACCTTGGCCAGATCAAGGTAGGCTGTATGAACCACTTTGCCTTCATCCACAGCTCTGTTGACTGACTCACATAAGTCAACCAGGTAGAGCAGGCATGATCTACCCTTCACAAAACCAAACTGTGTGGGATCCAGAGTTTGGAGATTCCCTATATCCTTGTTTATTAGGTCCATGATGATGCGTTCCATAGCTTTGCATATCAGACTTGTCAGGCTAAGGGGGCAATAGTTCCCAGGGTCTGTAGACGCTCCTCCTTTCTGAAAAGCGATGACTGTAGCAACGAGCCATTCAGTAGGGACAAAGCTTGAGTTGAGGCTGCGATTGAACAGGGCACACAGGTGAGGTGCCAGCTCAGTCTGTAGTTCATGTAGACCACAGCCAGGGATATTGTCAGGTCCCATAGAAGCTGTATTCCTGGCCTTGGGCAGTGCTGTTTTAACCTGTGCAGCAGTAATTTATTTATTTAAATTTGTTGACCGGGAGTGTCCGACTGGACGTTGGTCCATTTTCAGTGGAGGCCTGGGGAGAAAAGCTCCACAGTTAAAATAAATAGACAGTATTTACATTGGATTACATAGTGATTAACAATTTACATAGCAATTTCTTACAACATATTTACAGATGAAGAACATAGTACATCAGTAGACAACTAGAATCTTTATCTGTGAAGTGCATACCAGACATTAACAAATGTTACAAGAAGAAGAAGTTCGTGCTGTATAATAAATACTGGCTTATGAGCATCTGAGCTTGCTATAATCAAGGTAGTTAGTGGAGTGGAAAGAAAGGTAGTGGTTGGATGGGGTGGATGATATTAAGAGTGGGAGTTGCAAGGGCATAGCCAGCATGTTTTCAGTTGTGCTTTTAGTAAAGTTTTGAAGTGGGTGCATGATGGTATGGAGGTAATTGTGGGTGGGAGTGAGTTCCATAATTTGGCTATGGTGCAAGAGAATAGTGCTTCACATGCAGAGTTATTGGCTTTAGTGATCTGCAAGTGATTTTTGCTGCTGGATCTTAGTGGTCTGGTGGTGTGATAGGGTTGGAGTAGATTCTGGAGGGATGGGACATTTAGTGGATGGTTTACTAGTTTGTGGGCGAGTGAGAGTTGATACCATTGAAGGAGGTGAGGGAGTTCAAGCCAGCCCAGTTCAGCAAGTGAGAGACAGTGGTGGCTACGGTAGGAAGCCCCTGTGGCGAATTTGGCGATTTTGTTGTAGCAGGTCTCTAGCTTGTTTCGATCACATTGCCTTAGGTTGGTATATATTGGAGAGTCATAAAGTAGGGTGGAGATAAGGTGGGAATTTGCTATTGAAATCTTTGCTGCTTTGGTGAGAAATTGCTTATTTCTGTACAATGCTCCTAGTTTTTTGTGGACTTTTTTTATAGTCATGGATATGTGAATGTCAAATTTTAGTTTATTGTTTATTTCCACTCCTAGTAATGAACCAGTAATACTGGGTGCCTGGCAATCTACTAGTATTGTGATTGGTTCTTTGGGGGGGGGGGGTACAGTTGGCACTGAATCTGTCGACCAGTATATTGGCAATATCTGTTGAGTCAGTATAGGAGGTGCCATTGTGCAACAGCTCCAAGCAAGATTCTTTACATAACTATAGAAGGCCTTGTGGTTGTCTTTACTATTTTCTGCAATTCTGTTTTCATAGCTAGCTTTAGAGGATTTGATGACGGATCTCAACTGTTTGTTGAGGCTGATAAGGGAATTTTTCCAGTGTTGGGACTTCATCTTATTTCGCATTAGTTTCCTCCTCCTCCTGTTGTAGAGTTTGTTTATGGCAGAGGACTACCAGATTGGCTTCCTTTTTTTGGAGGAGAGCATTTTGGTTCTATTGGGTATGGTGAGATCCATGCATTTGTGTACATACAGGGCATTAGTGTATGATTTGGTGGTCATGCAGCTGTTCTCCAATTGCATGGGTGTCGTGAAGTTAGCCATCTCTGTTTTTAGGAGCCCAAAGTTAGCTTTGGAGCAGTTTTTCATGGTGGTTACCTTTGCGGGGGTGGGGGGTGCAGTGATGTGGATTTCCAAGGTGATTGTTTGTGGTTGGATCTAACCAGGGAGGAGTTGACTATTGGTAAAGAGCAACGGTGGCCCATTTTAGTAATGACCAGGACAAGGATGTTGCTACCTCTAGTGGGGGTAAGAATGAGCTGGTCCAGGGCATTGGACTTAATGAGTTCCAGGAAATGTTTGGCAAGTGTATTGGTACACGAGTAGTTTTCCCAGTTAATGGGGAGGGTAGTTGAAGTCACCCCTTATAAGAATGTTAGGTTGGACCCTAATATTCTCCAGGGTGCTTGGGAACATGGAGTGCAAGTCTTTGGTCATGGTTGGGGACCTATAGAAGGCTATGACCTGAATCGCTGTCTCACCCAATGTTAGCTGTACCTGAAGCATTTCTAATGCGTTATGTTGGGCTACCAATCTGGAAGTGTGCACATCCTTTATGAATATGGAAATACCACCACCTTTGGAGCTTTGGTCCAAGTTCTGGGGCCGAAAGGTGTGGAATGAGTTATAGCCTGGTAGTGCAGGGGTGCTTTCTGCTGCCATGAACCAGGTCTCTGTTACAGCACAAAGGTCAATGTTCTCCATTTTAAGGAGTGTTTTGAGCGAGTGCATTTTGAAATTTAGACTTCTAGCATTGAGCAGCATGACCCTCAGATTGCATTTGTTTGTAGCTGCTACGATGGTAATTGGAACACCACCTAAAAAAGGCACTATAGGAGTGGCAAGAGCCTTGGCCAATATCCAGAAGCCCAGGGGTGACAGATGCAGGCCATCTCTGGCAAACCATCGAGGTCGGTCACTCATGTCATCCCAAGCAGATTTGATGATGCAGTATTGTCTGTAACCACTTGAAGAGGTCCAGGGGACCAAAGATGTTTCAGAGTGTTGAGTATCTTGATCAGACAAGCATCTCTTTAGGATGTACGTGCTTGCATATGCCCTTGGTGTCCCAAACTCCCTGCAGTTTTGTTCATCCTGAAATTGCTCCCCAAGCAAAGCTGGAAGCATCTGTGGTGAGTGACTGCTTTGGGGCAGGGATAGAGAAGGGTAGACCTGGATTTAAGGATATCTACTTTCCCCACCAAAAGATTTTTCTTCTGACAAACCCCAGTACTGAGATTTGAAAAGTTAAAGGCTATTGATGCTGAGACAAAAGATGTTTCAGATACCATCATTTCTTTCTCATGTGCAGTAATGCCAGGGGTGTGATATGAATCATAGATGCCATGAGACCCAGATTCCTGAGGTATTCTCTTACAGTGACCAAAGTCTGAGTGGAAAACCTTAGAAATAGATCTAACTAAAGATCTGATTTTTGTCCATGCAAAAGAAAAGCTCTCTGAACCGAGGTGTCTAGTTGATATCCTAGGAATACAATCCTGTGTGAGGGACTCTGGAGTCAGGAAACACTTTTGAATTTCACTTGGAATCCCAGCTTGTGCAAGAGATATTTCACCCAAGAGAGAGATTCCTGACATTTTGAAAAGGACTCTGCAAAGATAAGCAAGTCATCTAAATATGGAAAAATGTGGATATCCTGTAGCCTGCAATGAGCTATAATTGGAGCCAGGCACGTTGAGAGCACTCTTGATACAGTAGACAGTACTTAGGGTAAGGCACAAAACTGATAATATGAACCAAACACACAAAAACCTTAAGAAATGTCTGAAGTCTGGATGAATAGGGATGTGGTGATAAGCATCCTTTTTAAGTTTAACGTTACCAGGAAATTTGAAGGTGGGACAGGAGGTTATTCTGAAGTGACATTTTGAATTTGGGCACTATGACAAACAGATTTAGGAAAAAAGATTCAGAACTGGTCTCCAAGCATTTTTTTTCTTTGACAGTGAGAACATCCTTGCATAAAACCTCTTCCCACACCTGGGATGGAGGAACTGCTTCCATCACTCCTTGAGACAGCATGTGATGAAGAACAGGTAAAGACAGAGTCTAATCTGTAGACTGAGGAAATGACCCCCCCTGGAAAGGAGGAATTTCCTCCCACTGCCATCTGTAACACTGATAAATGACTTGCAGAACCTATTTGTCTAAATCAGTCTGTTGCCAGAATGAAAACGAGATTCAGGTTTTCTGGAAAGAAAAGGGGCAAGGGTTAGAGTGGGTCACAATATCTCTTGAACAGTCATTCTGACTTGTTGGACTGTCATTGATTTTGGGAGGTTTGAGACTTTTTTTGGAACCTCCTTGCCACTTCTTAAATGTCTGTTTACCAGAATTCTGTTAAGACTGTCTATTCTGGTTTTTTTTGTTGTTGCTTAAACCGGATGCAAAGACAAAAAAATCCCTTGGACAATTTGGAAAAGGAGAAATGAAAGTTTGTAGAGATTGACTAGATCAGCTTGCTCCTTTCATCACACTGTTTGATCACCTCTGCAGCAGAGGGGTCAAACACAAAATCTTTATCCAAGGGGGAATTTAATGCCATTGTTTTACATAATGTGGGAGGGTCTGAGGATGAAGCTAGGAAACCTCCTTAAAACAGTACCAGTGGCCGTAGCCGTGGAAGAAGAATCAACAGAGTCATATATACATTGCAAACTGACCTGTGCAATAGAAGAAACTAAGTTATTTAAAGCAGATTTTTCTTCACAAGAAGAAATTGTAGATAGAACATCCCTCATACTTTCACAATATGCCAGAATAAACTTTAACATGAGCCTGACAATTTAAAATTCTGAAAATCAAAGCTGCAGAAGTATACACTTTTTCCCATATTTATGAATAATGTTCCTGTCAGTATTAGAAAGAGTAGTATTGGATTTGACTAAGGGCTTATTAGCAGTGGAGTCAACTAAGGCTGTAGCTGCTGGGTCAGGTTTGGGAATAGTTAATAAAAATTTAAAAGACTAAGCTTTATACATCCTGTCTGCCTTTTTAGGGACAGCTAGCTGACCATCAGGAAAATTGCAGGCAGCAAGGATGCACACCCTCTAAAGTAGACAGAACAGGAGGAATAGGTGCACTTTCTGGAAAATCCTTCTGTAAGAACTCGTGATATTTTCTGAGGGATTGATTCTGCCACTGAAAACACTGGATATTCTAGCAGTAGTCTCAACAAATGAGAAAACGCCACAGGGAGAATAAGAAATTGAGCTCTCCTTTGAGTCTGAATCAGAAATCTGAGGACAAAATCCTGAATCTGTCCCTGCATCATCTCCTTGTTCAGATTCAAAATCTTGAATCTCTTCAGAAAAATAAGGATACCTGTTTTTTTTTTTTTTTTTTTTTAACCAGTAGCTATGTTAAAAGAAGGATCGATAGCCTGAAATAAACCCTAAGGCAGTCCTAGTAAACTACTCCTAGTCAAAGAAATTTGAGGAGGAGTAGATAGATGCTTAGTGTCCTGTTTTCTTTTGGCAGGAAAAATGGGGCCAACTGAGTTACTAATGGCAGACGTTGCTTCCCCAAGGATGGGCATAGCATTCTGACACAGCAGAGAACCTTCCTTGTTCCCCATCCTATAACCAACAAGAGTGGCTTCCCCTTGCCTACTGCAGGGACTCCAACAACCAAAGAGGACCTGACTAATTTCCAGTCCATGGTGGTTGTAGATGATACACCAGAGGGATCTGGGGTTAAAAAACGAGTGGTCTGAGGTACAAGAAATGGCCACAGCAGTGTCACCCACCTGCATCTAAGTCAAATTGCTAGCCTGCCATGGTAGCAAAGGCTGATATCTTAACTTTTTCTTTTTGTTGCTAGAAGAAGGATTAAGCATGGGACTTGCAAATCTGTTCCTTGGTCAAGCCAAAATGGTACCTCTTTCCTGGGGAAGACAAACAGCAAATGCCAGTAAAACTATTAGGCCACAAAAATTTATTTTTGACGGAGAAAAAAAAAAACAGTAAAAAACACTTTAAAGCAGTATGGCACCCCCACAACTGGAAAACAAACACGATTTCTCCACAGAAAATATGTTTTCCGTTAGTTTGCACTACTATAAATTGACAGAAAAAATGAGTGCTCTGTTTAAAAGCATGTTACAGTCTTATGACAGTCCATTATAACACAATGCTTGTAGTCTTAAAACTACTTTCCAGAAGAAAGTAAGTAGTAAATTATAATAAATTGAAGAAAATGGAAGGCTCGTTTCCCCCAAAGGGAATTTATAAGCTCAGCAAAGGAAAGCAGAAGCTGAGTGTCTATCTTCAAATGCCTCAGTGTAACGTACTCTTTGGCAGTAGTTAAGCTCTGAAGGGCTTCACTCCCACATTTATCTTTTAGTTATCACTCCCACATTTATCTTTTAGTTATCTATGCTTGAACTAGTCTGATGTACAGCACCTGGAAGGTTTAATGGCTTTGGTATGCTGGATGGACTTTCGACTATCCTTGGCAGGATATCTGAGTTGTAAAGAATACTGCAGCAGTGAGAAATAGGATATCTACTGTTACAGTAACATCTTATTTAACTGTACTTTCTCAGCCGAGATATCTTCTGCACAGAATCTGCTCTGTGTTCATATGGATTTTTTCTACTAGATGCTCCAGTTTACTTCCGCTTTCCAAAGAGATGCTATAAGGTGGATCAGGGACTCTAAATTGTGCATATGTGAGAGGGCATCCATGTGTTATGCAGAAGAAAGACCTGACAACCTACTTGCATTTCACTTCTTTGCTTTGAAAACTCTGCAGATCGTGATGACTGTCTGCAGGGTCACTCTTAGAGTCAGATATGACTTGTAAGGGACTGATATCATTAAATTGTTAACCCAGGAATGAGGAAGTTGTAAACAGCCAACAGGAAGGAGAAAGGAAATAACATACTGCAGTTTGTGTGCTATGCAGGCTTATTTTGTGCTGCTAGTATCATTGATAGTTGAAGATGGGCACTTGTACAAGAGTGGGACTGTACCAGGATGGTTTTAGTGAATGAAATAGCATATATAATGGAGAAGAAAATGAAAGTTTAAGGCAAAGGAAAGTTTAGAGCAATAGGCTGTGAAGAATTCTTAAAGCAACATATACAGGCATGCATAGATTAAAAATATAAATGTGCAGTACAGGAAATGGATCTAAAAAGATTTCTGAGAAACATCCCTATCACAGCCAAAGTCAAAGATTCTATGCCAAACCTGTTTGCTTATTGGCAAGAAAAACTTAAGAAAACTTAGGACTGAAAGGGAAAAAGTGTTTCTCCTTCACCTCAGTGCAGTCTTTCAGGGAGTTCATTTAGAAATCAAGAAGTATGATAAAAAGCAGGTAAGAATTATCATGAGTGTAGCACAGTAATGATATTGCACTGAATTTTTCCATTGGTTAAATTGTTTAAGTATTTGCACTGCATTGGTAATTCATTTTTTCCTGTTACCCCCACCCCCAAAAATGAATTCTGTTACTTCAATTTGAAAAAAAAAAAAAAGAAAAGTAGCATTACCCTACATGACCCTTTGCAGAGGATGCTGTTCAGTATGATCCACTGGCCTTCAATGTGGATTGGGTATTTGTTTGTTTTATCTTATATCTCTTCATCAAAGCCAAATAATCTGAGCCAGCTTCAGTGAGGAGAGTTGAAATATGGGTAGTTATAGCCGTTTCTGTGGGTTTACAACCTCAGAGTTGGTTATAAGTAAGCAGCTGCAGGGGAATTCTCACCCCATGTAAAACTACTTTATTTTACTGAGGTTGTTTGCTAAAGTCACTTTGATTTATCAAGTCTTGTTGAACTAGGGGATTTGCTTAATCATATTACATCTGCAGACTGTATGAAACAAGTCGAAGATGCTATTAAAAACTTCATATGTTTAAAAGATGTGGTAAGTGGTTTGGCAGCATCATGTTCAAGAGTACATAAGATCAAACTACTATGTGAGAGACTATGCTAAGAGAAAGACTAGGTGGTGTCCTTTTATGCAGGAATCGGTGGAAAATTGATACTTGACAATGAAATACAGTTTAATGAAAATGTAGAGCTTTAGATTTTGGTAGAATGGGCTTATGGGAAAGTGAAAGAGCTTGATTAAGTTGGCCTAGCCAGCTAGGAAGACACATTGATCTTGAATGTCTTTATTTCTTTATATCTAGTTACTTGTTTGGTTCTTGCTTAAAATGTTGTCCATTTATATCTGTTGTGAGAAGACCATGCATGCTAGACTTTGCAACATGTGAGCATAAGTGACTCAGGTGGTGATAATCTGTGTAAGAGCTACATTACATTGTATGCTGATTTCTTTTCTAGTGTCCTATGTATTGAATTTTATAGATTTTTATTAGACTGATGCCATTCTCCATTTTAGATCCTATGGAATGCTTGTTTTCTGTATAGAAATGTAAGTTACGAATTATCAACAAGCAACCAAAAGGTTTTTACACATGAGCATGCATGCACATGATCTTTTCACTGTGTAAACTTAATTCAAGAAAAGAAAGATGCATTAGAGGCAGAACTTAGGGCATTATGGTGGAAGTTTGGCATATACTAATGGTCCTGTTTTGAATATGTTGCAGTATGCCTATTTACATGATACCTTGTGTGACCCCCGTGCCCTGGCTCAGCAATCCTCACCACTAACACCAGAGAGGATGTCTCATATATGAGGAAAGGATAACAAATACATACAGTAAAGTGCAATTTTCCTTACACAGAGATCACAGTCAGTCCGGGCCTGGTTGCTCCCTTGCTCTCCAGGTCCCGAATAAGACTCCCCACTGGCACAGCTATAGGGTCCAGATCTCAGCCAGCTGGGCAAGCTAAAATCTCCAGCACCCTCTCTGTCCAACCAGTGCGTTGTGTCCCTGCCCAAGTAGCTGACACACACACACTTTGAGATAAGAGTTTATATAACCACACAGACACTTCTGGGGAAGGCTGGCACAGGTTCTCCAGCTGTGCCCCTTTTTCCCAGACTATACGGTAGTACCCTGCCACCACCCAGCTAATATTTATCAGCTACTCAAAGGTCCTTAAGAGGATGTCCAATTATTATTGTGCAATATTATTATCCAATTGATAGTATGACTAAACAGTCAATGCTTATTAGAGTGACTTAGTCAGTAAACTCTATAAATATACAATGTACTCTAGAGCTTAAATTATCTCTACACAAAACAGCCACAGTTGAAAGGCTTTAAAATATTTAATACTAAATAATTAAAACCACAAGATAATACTTTCTACTACACAGTGCTAATCAAGAGTTCAGAGATCACACGGAAATGCTTAAAATAATTCAGTAGTACAGTTCTGACATCACAGAAAAACATTTAGTCTAATATTTCTAGTTCCTAGATATTTCTAAAAGAAAACACAAGTCTAAGATAACTTACATATGAGCAAGACAGTGCTGTGAGTTGGATGGTCAAGGCAAAAATGCTTAATGCCTTCTGATTCTCTCTGTTTAAGTTGCTATTTTCAGTCCTGATTCCCATTACATCATTTCAAACTTTCCTGGGGTTCCCAGCCTGACAGATACTACATTCTTGTTATCTTGCACCTGCAGGAAGCTACATCAATAAAAGACATTCCATATGTAAACTCTAGTAATTATTCCTTAAGTTAAAATAATAGGCAGGATGCTTCACTCCAAATTCTAACTTCAAAGGGACAGGCATGAAATAATTTCAACGTCAAAGGACAGACAAGAAATGCTTGACTTAGCTTTCTTTACAGCAGAGGGCAATGTCGCTACATTGTTTTAAGTTCAACATTTCACAGCATATTCTTTCATTTAAGAAAACAAACCTGTAATTCAGCATTTCACAATATTTTCTTTCAGTTAAGAAAACAAGTCTGTAGTTCAACATTCATATTTACAAATTATAGAATTATCTGCACAAATCTGTCTGGCTAGGCTGGCAGCCTTCACAACCCCCCCCCCCCGGAGAACTCAAGCTAGTTTTTCAAGTGACCCTTGAGAAGCTCTGCTTGAGAGGGTCAGGTCTGTCTGAGTATACCTACCCCATTCCCTGTCTTGAGAGCCCATTTGCATTGGCATTGCTACTCCCACTGCGGTGCCGCACTAACATATATGCTTGCAACCCTAGGCTCCATCTTAGCAACTTGGCATTTTGCTGGCTGGCTCTGTTTAACCATTTTAGGTAGTTGTGATCTGTCATAGCAGTGAATTTCCTTCCATACAGATAAGGCTGAAGTTTCTGCAATGCCCACACTATGGCTAGACATTCCTTTTCTACAGCTGCATAGCATTCCTCCCTGGGTTGGAGCCTATGACTGAGATAAACTACTGGGTGCTCTTCCCCCACTGAAGAAATCTGGCTAAGTACAGCCCACACCCCATGGTTTGAAGCATCCACCAGCACAACAAATTCATTGCTGTAATCTGGACTGGCTAACACAGGGGGTCCTCCCAAAGCTTTTTTAAGCTTCTGGAATGCCTGCTCACATGCTGTGGTCCACACTACCTTATCTGGCCTGTTCTTCCTTGTCAGGTCCGTGAGGAGAGCAGCTATGGTACTACAACTGGGGACAAACTTTCTGTAGTACCCGGCTGTCTCTAAAATGCCCTCACCTGCTTTTTGGTAACAGGCGCAGGCCATGCCTGAATGGCTTCCATTTTGGCAGGTTCTGGCCTTATCTTACCACTATCCACTCTGTGTTCTAGGTAGGAGACCTCTGCCATACCCACCTGACATTTGCTCGGCTTAATGGTCAACTCTGCCCTCTGTAGTCTGCCCAGCACCTCCCTGACATGCTGAAGGTGCTCTGGCCAGGAATGGCTGTAGATGGTAATATCATCTAGGTAAGCAAGGGCAAACTCTCCTGCTAGGATAGGATCTACCAGCCTCTGGAAAGTCGCTGGGGCATTCTCCATTGCAAAGGGCATATTTGTGAACTCATACAAGCCAAAAGGAGTCACAAAGGCTGACTTCACTTTAGTACTGGGAGTCAAGGGCACCTGCCACTAACCCTTGGTAAGATCAATGGTTGTAAGATACTTTGCCCCGCCCAGCTGCTCTACGGCCTCATCTGTCCTAGGCATGGGGTAAGCATTTGACTCTGTGTGGCTGTTTAATTTCCTGTAGTCCACACATAACCTGGTGCTGCCATCCTTCTTTGGCAGCAGCACCACTGGGGAGGCCCAGGGACTGTTGGACTCTTGAATCAACCCTAGTTCCCACATCTCCTGTACCTCCCTCAGAGTCTGTGTGACTCTCTTGGGCACCCTATAACGGGCCTGCCTAATAGGCCTTTGGGGTCCTGTATCCACCTGGTGCTGCACCAGGTGGGTGCACCCTGGTTTCACAGTGAACATGTCCCCAAATTCCTGCAACACTGCTCAGATTTCTCAAACCTGGGTAGGAGATAGCTGCTAGGACATTGCTACCCCTTCAACTGAGGTGTCACTCCGAGCCTCACTGAGCAGATCAGTCCCCAGATCTCCTTCAGACTCCTCTTGCAATCCACTGCAAATGCTCAGCACAAGGGCCTCCCTATCATGGTAAGATTTCATGATGTTAACATGGTACAATTTGTGCCCCTGCCTGGCTGCCTAGCAGTTCCACCATGTAGTTAACATCACATTTGAGGTTGTTTATCTTTTTCCTATTCATCACTGATGAGTTCGGTTCCTTGCCCTTGGAACAGAGTCTGCCTAATACCAAGCTTGCATACACCAAAAACTCTTGAGCAAAGCTGCTACCCACAATGCCCTTCTCCCAGTTACCTCGCATCTCGTTTGCCGCGCAGCCATATAGCAGCATTTCACCGAGCTCTCCAGCTAAGTGTTGTATTTTTTCAAAATTTTCAGTATTTTATACATTTTTTTCTCTTAAAAACTCTTTTATACCTACTTATCTTAACCAGCTCTACCCATGGGTATCTTCTTTTTACAATTGTTGGTAATGCCCTTATTTACCCTTGTGGTATTCTCATTACCATTGTTGGTATTTTCTTCTTTTCCTTCTCTATCCCTTTTTGGATTGTTGAATTGTTTTTTTCTGAGTATGTCTGAAAAGAAAGGGACTTCGGGGTTTAAACATTGCACTTCCTGCAGTGGTAAACTCCAATAGCAACCTGCATGAGGAATGTGTATATTGTCTGGGGGGTTCCACACTTAGCTGTGAAACCTCCCTGTTAGATTTGTGTCAGTTTCAGTCAGTGGATGCTGAATGAAAGAAGAAATAAACTTATTTTGAAAGGCCTACTTCCTTCTCCTTTTTCTGAGGCTCTTTCTGCATTGGAGGTCTCAACCCCTCCATCAAAGGACAAAAAACATCCTCATTCTGACCCTTTTTCACCAGCCGGTGATAAGGGCAAGCCTCATAAGCACAAGGCCCATAAGTCTTCAACGGAGCACAAGAGCGCCTCCTCGGTTCCGACCACCTCGGCTCTGAGTTCTGCTCCAAGTGGTCTCTACAGACATTGTGATGACTTCCACATCGGAGCCACCCTCGGCACCGACTGTTAGGTTCCGACTGTGATTTCAGCTCCAGCATTGTTGCCTGCCATTACATCCCATCTTCGTTCTGAGATTGGTACCGATGACTTCTTCAGAGCCGATAATGACTTCCACTACAGCTATTCCTTCGGCTCCGAGCACTTTCTCGACACCAGTAGTCCCCCTTTTGCCTGTTTCAAAACTGGAATCCTCGTTGCATATTTTTACTGTACCACAGACCCAGTACTCCCTTTCTTTGGATCCATTTTCAGGACAAGCCTTTAGCCCTTTTTTGGATTGACCTGACTCCCCTTCAGGAGTGTCGGTAAGGTCCACCAGGAGTCTGTCTGAATTGGATGTGGTGCGCCTGTTAGATCAACAGCTGACAGCTAGAGGGATTACAAATTTTCCTATAACCCATCCCACTCCGGGTTTTGGGTCCATTGCCCCTGCGACTCCCACGTATTCTCCTCCCTTGGACCCTTCGGTTTCCGAGGCCCATAGCTCCGACGTATGCGGGAGGACTCCTCGGCACCGACAGTGACCTTCTCTGAGGCCCCTTCCTCAATCTCATGCTGGGGGGGGGGTGGAACCCCTGGCTCCAGGTAAGATTCCAGTTGTTTCATTGATTCCATCTTTGGACCCGGGGATGACTCCTGCCCCGGTTTTGCTTGATGCCCCATCCCCAGGAGTGGGCCACGCAGAGTGGGGTGTGACCCCGGTTCTGAGATTGTCTTTCTTAGTTTCGGGCTCCCATTCCTCTTCGGGCGGGCCTGCCTTCCGGGTGATGGAGAAGGGTGCTTGCATCGGGAAACACTCCTCCTATGTCGAACATTCCCCCCCGCTCCTGTGAGATGCAGCTATCACAGACCATCCCCCCAGGACAATGAGAACACAAGCCTCAGGAAACCCCTGTACAGGTTAACCTCCTTGCTGAGTCTTCTTCAGATGGTCCCACAGGAGAACCACCTCAGAAACTGACGTGTAATAGGAAACACATGGACTCCCCAGAAGAGTCCTTCACTGAAGATACAGACTACGATGATGGGGAAGGGTCCCCATGGTCACCCCCTGTCTCCTTTGGAGACATCCTGGAAATTTTGAGGCAGAGGGGTGACTGGAAGCCCTCCAATCCTTCCTCTGAGGAATCTGTATTCCTGCCGGGCCTTCCGCTCTCGGCCCTCTACTTCTTGGGTGACCCCCCCCCCTGCCGATGAGTTAGTCAACCTTATCATGCAGCGGACATTGAACCCTGATACCATTGAGGCCATTTCCCGGAGACCAGACAAGATACTCTCCCCTCCAGAGGAACAGCTTCATTGGTCTAGAGGCTTACCAGTAGACGCTATGGTGGTGGTGGCTGCCACAAAAAAGGACCTTACGGAGGAAAGTCCTGCTGTCCATCCACCCAACAGAGAGTCCCGGGTAGTGGACAGATTAGGGTAGCGAGTTTTTGCTTCAGCAACCTTTGCTGTCAGGTCTCTGAATTACTTGGCATGTATTACGAGGCTCCAAAAAGACCTCATCTCTGAAGTCTCTGGAACCCTCGCGGGTCAAATTTCGGACAGGGCATGCGATAAAGTTGCTTCCCAACTTGCTACCCTAGAGTCGATTTCCAACTCGTCCATGAGGTTGCTGTCCCACACAACCGAAGGGGCGGCTAGAGCTGCGGGTGCAGGTGTAGTTATGAAACACCATGCCTGGATGCACATTTGTGACCTTGCGGACTCCTTCAAGTCTTAATTCTTGAACGCCTCTATCAAACCGTCCGTTCTGTTCGGTTCTAAAGTGAAGGACACATTAGCCAGGTGCAAGCAGGACGGAAAAACCTTGTCTGCCATTGGCCTACATTTTTCCAAACTTCAAAGCTCTTTCTCCAGGAGCCAGAGGAGAGGAAAGATATGGCACAAAAAAATCTCAAGGTCCTTTCCGTGGTGAGGATTCCCCCAGAGGCAGAGGGGGTTCCAATAATGGAAGACGCCCCTTTTGGGGCAGAGGGGGTCCCCAAAATCAGGACTCCAGGTATTCTTTTTTCCGGATGACCTTATCAGTGCTCCTGAAGCGCTGCCCGATTGCTTTCCTCTGGAAGTGGTTGGGGCTCGTTTTTCTCTGCACTACGCTGTCTGGCACTCTATTACCAGTGATCAGTGGGTGCAGAGAATAATTTCCAGAGGTTATTACATCCCTCTAATCTCTTATCCAAGACCTCCAAAATGCCTTCCTGATGTTCCACTCAGTCAAAGGGAAGAGGCAGCTTCAGAAATAAGAAAGCTGTGTCTAAAATGAGTTATCCAACAAGTCCCCTCAGACCAGTGCGGATTCAGTTTTTACTCCAGATTCTTTTTGGTGATAAAAAAGACTGGGGACTGGAGACCAATTTTGGATCTCAGCCAACTAAACAAATCAGTAGTTCAGACCAAATTCCAAATGGTCACGATACAATCCATTCTCCCATTTCTTCGGGAGGGTGTGTGGATGTGCTCGATAGATCTCTGGGATGAGTATTACCACATCAAAATAGAAAAGTGCTCCAGGAGTCTCCTTTGCTTCCGTCTGGGAGCCAATCATTACCAATTCAGAGCCCTGCCATTCGTTCTCTCGATGGCCCTCAGAGTGTTTACGAAATGCCTAGCAGTGGTAACAGCTCATCTGAGACTTCAGGGATTCCAGGTGCTTCCATATATAGATGATCGGCTCCTTTCTGCCCCTACCAAGTGCCTACTGGTCAGAGCCCTTCGCTACACTCCAGTACTGGCGGAGTTCCTAGGCATCACAATACGTTGGGAAAAATCCAACCTGCATCCCACCCAACAATTAGAATTTATAGGAGCAGTATTCAATACTCAAACAAGCCAAGTCTCTCTTCCTCCTCTCAGACTTCAGAGATTAAGGTTACAAGTACAAGTGATACTCTGTCGAAGGAAGGTGTCTGCAAGGGATGTTCTACAGGTTCTGGGGTCTATGACGGCAGCCATCCCAATTGTTCCCCTAGCAAGATTGCATATGAGACTACTACAATGGCTCCTTTTGTCCCAGTGGATATGCAATCTCCATCCTCTGAACTCACAGATCCTCATCACCAATTCCTGCAAACAAGATCTCCTCTGGTGGATGAGAACAGATGAAAGTCTTTGGTGCCACCCCTTCCAGACTCCCCAACCCAACGCTATGGTGACCATGGACATTTCCCTGATAGGGTGGGAGGGCCACTTCCAGGGAAAGACAGTCCAAGGGGCATGGTCCTGCTTAGAGGTCAACTTGCATATCAATGTTCTGGAGTTGAGTGGTGCTGTTACTGTTGCAGCACTTCATCCACTCCTTCCGTCAGGAACGATTGCAGTCCAATCGGACAATATGTCCGTCGTCTAGTACATAAACAGGAAGGGATCAAATCCTACCCCTTATGTCGCGAGGTCATGAGAATTTGTCATTGGGTAGTAGCTTCCAACCACTTTTTAATTGCAATGCATATCCCGGTTAGCTCTAATGTGATTGTGGACAGGCTGAGCAGATGCATCCTCTGTCCACACGAGTGGTCTCTCAACTCGAACATGATGGCAGAAATCTTCAGCTGTTGGGGCCAACCTTGCTGTGATCTTTTCGCTTCCCCTTCAAACAAAAAATGCAGCAGCTACTTTGCCCTCTTTCCCCCAGATGAGGAGTCACCGAGAGACGCTTTGACTCACCATTGGCCTGCGGGTCTCCTCTATGCTTATCCTCCGATACCCGTTTCTAAGGAAAGCAGTCCGGTTGAGATGCAAAGTAATCCTCATTGCCCCCTTCTGGCCTTGACAAGTGTGGTTTCCCTTCCTCCGGCCTCACCTGTTATAACCTCCTTGGATCTTGGACACTCGTCAGGACCTTATTTCACACCCACAAGGGTGGACTCCCCCAAATCTATCCACTCTCAAGTTGACAGCTTGGTTTCTCTACTTCCATTAGTCGCCAGGCAGGAAACCCTCTCGTCGCCTGTTTGCGATATTATTCTGGCCTCCCATAAACCATCCACCAGAAAACTCTACAGAGACAAATGGGAAAGATTCGCTATCTGGTCTAATAATCAGATGCTAGATCCTTTTTCAACTCCTACAGCTGCTATACTTCAGTATCTTTCTGAGTTGATTGACAATGGGGCATCAGCTTCTACTATTCGAGTCCATTTAGCAGCTATTTCCAATTTCCATAATGGCTCTGATGGCGTTCCCTTTAACTCCACCTGCCTTTGCAAGACCTTTCTCAAGGGAGTTTTCCATAGCAAACCGCCTATCAGGCAACCTGTGGAGACATGGAATCTCTCTCTGGTTCTACAGTCTCTCTCTCTCTCTTTCTCTACCCCTCTTTGAGCCTGCGGCAACATGTGATCTTAAATTCCTGTCATGGAAATCGTTGTTTCTGGTCACGGTCACATCAGCAAGATGGATATCTGAATTACAAGCCTTATGCATCAAGAGCCCATATCTAATCTTCCATAAGGACATAGTATCCCTTCGTTCTAACCCATCCTTTCTCCCCAAAGTGGTGTCTGACTTCTGTGTTAACCAGTCCATTGAGCTGTCTGTGTTTTTTTCCAAATTATTCCAACAAGGGAGAATACTGTCTACATTCATTGGACATGCATAGACAATTACACTTCTACCTGAACAGGACTAAGTCTTTCTGCAAGTCATACCAAATTTTCATTTCCTTTTCTGGTCCTAGAATAGGATGTGCTGTATCAAAAGTTACTTTATCAAAATGGCTCAGAGATTGTATTACCTTTTCATACTTACTAGCGAATGAATCTAAACCAGTTCATATCAAAGCACATTCAACTAGGGCCATCGCATCTTCAGTTGCCTTTCACTCCAGGGCTTCCATGGATGACATTTGTGCAGCAACCATTTGGGCTAAACCCCATATTTTCATCAAGCATTACTAATTGGATTTGGTCTCCAGGGGAAGAGCGGCCTTTGGCTGTATGGTACTCAGGAATGTTCTTCCATAGGGGCCACCCAGGTTCTCCAAGTAGCTTGGGATTCTGTCCCATCAGTGATGAATAGGAAGAAGATTAACAACTTCAGATAAAGAAATTATCTCTTACCATAAAGTTCCATCTGAGTTGTTGATTTTCTTCCAGTCATCACACCGTACCACCGTCCTCCACCAAAGGCTCCTGGTGGATCTTCTGGGTCCTTGTGGTGTTTCAGGGTTTCTGCGCAGAAATGGTCTCTGTTTTCTGTTTCTTCTATATGTTGCATGCAAACTCGATCTGAGGTAACTGGGAGAAGGTCCTTGTGGGTAGCAGCTTAGCTCGAGAGATTTTGGTGTACACAAGCTTGGTATTAGGCCAACTCGGTTCCGAGGGCTCAGAACCGAACCCATCAGTGATGATTGGAAGAAGATCAACAATTCAGATGGAACGTTATGGTAAGACATAACTTCTTTTTACCTTTCTTACCACCTTATAGGGACCCTCCCAAGCTGCTTGCAGCTTGTTGTGTCTGACAGGAATGAGAACTATTACCTACTGCCCCACAGAATACTCTCTAGCTCGAGCATTCCTCTCATACCACACCTTTTTCTGTTAATGGGCTTCTGCCAGGTTCTTCTGGGCCAAGCCCCTGAGTTCCCTGAGCCTTGTCCTGAGGTATAGGATGTATACCACAACAGACTCCTTGTGAGACTCTCACTCACCTTCCCACTCATCTCAAATTAAATCTAGAGGTCCCCTCACCCTATGCCCATACAGCAGCTCAAAGGGTGAAAAACCTGTGGATTCCTGGGGAACCTCTCTGTAAGCAAACAACAGATGGGGCAAATATTTGTCCCACTCCCTCTTAAACTGATCTGCAAATGCCTGTAGCATGGACTTGATTGTAGAGTTTAACCTCTCAACAAGACCATTAGTCTGGGAATGGTAAGGGGGTGGTCTTCACGTGCTTCACCTCACAGGACTTCCACAGACAAGCCAGCAGGTCTGACATGAAATTGGCACCTCTGTCAGTCAGTATTTATTTTGGGAAACCTACCCTGCTGAAAATCTCTAACAAAGCATTTGCCACCTTCTCTGCCACAATGGAGGACAAAGCCACTGCCACAGCATATTGTGTAGCATAATTCACTACCACTAAGATATACTATTTCCTTGTGGAATGTGGGGTACTCAGATGACCCACAATATCCATAGCTACCCTCTGAAATGGCTCCTCAATCACAGACTTAAGGCATCAAAGGATGTCTTACCTTGTCTCCTGCCTTGCCTATTTTTTGGCACTGCTCACGGGTCCTGCAGTACCCTGTTACATCTCTGAAAATTCCAGGCCAATAGAAGTTCTGCATAATATGCCTATTTGTACGTTTTATGCCCATATGACCTGCAAAGGGAATATCATGGGCTATGGCTAGAAGTGCCATATGGACAGCTGTAGGCACTACCAACTTCTGTATTCTCTCACCTTCTAGCCCTCCCTTAGGGGTCCACTCTCTGTATAGTAATCCTTTGTCCCAGTATACAGATTCCTCCTTTCCTTGAGAATCAGGTGCCTCCTTAGCTACCTGCCTCAGGCCTTGCAGTGTAGGGTCTGAGAGCTGAGCCTGTCTCAACTCTCTCCTTGTAACCCTTCTCAGCTCCCCTTCCACAGGAAGTCTGGCATCCTCTGACAGTGGTGCCTCACTGTCAGCCTGGGTACTACTACTCACCTCCTTTATAGTTCCTCTGTCTAAGGGAACATCAGTACCCACAAGCAGCTGTGGCTCACCTTCAGTTTCACTGCTACAGGGTAGCTCCCTCTCTGAAGTAACCACCTCACCAGTCCTGGCTGCAGGTATGCAGTCTGTTTGGGTCTCCCCCAGGCTACCAGACTTACGTGCTTGCCTCTTAGCCTGACAGTGTGTAACTGCATAAGTACATGGTACTGCCTCATCCAAATCCGTCCTTATCAGGGCATCTGCAGGATGGTAGTTCGGTACCCCTGTTGTCTCAAGACAACCTACTATTGGCATTTTGTCTTTCCCACGTACTGGCTCCCTCGTGTTTTGTTACCCACCTTGACACTGTGGACACCTGTATGCCACATGGCTCCACTGGCTGCATTCAAAACATTTAACCCTAGCTCCTGGACGTGTACCTGGATTAGTGGCTCCCCCTGCTACTGGCAAATTCTGTTGGAGCAGTCTGTGCTGCCCACCATGGGTTCCTTTAGACCCATGAGCAATACTGGGGGTCCCTTTCTGGTGCAGGGCTGCACTGCTTGCCAGGTATAGGTCTCCCTTCCCCAACTCATCTGAAGTAGCACATTGTCTATCAGCTAACCAGATCCTCATGTCCTCAGGCAAAGTGCTAAGGGCTTGTTCCCTCACCAAAAGATCTGCCAGCCCTTCAAAACTGGTGACCTGGCATCCACTCACCCACCTATGGAAATAAGTGCTCAATTTAGCAACATATTCACACACACTTTAATCTGCCTTGCATCTATGCTCACAAAACGTTTTCCTGTATGTTTCATATGTTAGCTTAAAAAACTAATAGACAATTTTTTACAGCAGTATAATCAAAACATGCAATGTCAGACATTTTAGATAATACAGTTACAGCTTTACCATGGAGTAAGGTGGTCAGGAACTGTACCCAGAGCCCTTGGTCAACTTCATACTGTTTACATACCTTGTCAAACATATGAATGAAACTATCAAAACTATCTCCCTCTTTAAACTGCGGAAGAAATTTAATGACCTTTTGTGCTTCTGGGGTCCAGTTACTCCCCATTACATCCATGACTCTGGCGAAAAGTCAGCATCTCCTTCTCATGCTGTCTCTGCCTGTCTTTTTCCTCAGCTTATAGGCGTAACAGTTTCTCATTCTCCTCACTCTCTAGATGCCTCAGTCTCTCAGCTGCTTCTAATTCCACACGCCTGGCCAACAACTCAAGTCTCTTTAGCTCCAGCTGGATTTTTAAGTCCACTGCAGAAAGGTTTAGCTGTCCTTTCTCCGAGGGTATTATATCTCCACTGCCAGTCTGATTGTCCTCCTGGTTGCTATTTTCTGATGCAGCTGTAACCAAGGCTGCAATCAGGTCTGCCTTAGTCTGGTTTCCATGCACCAGTCCCCTAGCCTTGCACATCTCTGTCAGCTCACTCCTTGTCATCTTTCCATACTCCTCTGCTGACATGCTGTCTGCTCACCCTGACTAACTAAGCTAACAAAAGAAATAAAACAATTGTAATCTGAACTCTGAGTATTCACTGAGTGGCTGTTTTAGAGTACAAAAATACCTTCAAAGCTCACTGTACAAAAGCTACAGGATTCACTCTACCCACACCACTACAAGACAATTAGTATTTGCTACCTAATTAATATGTGATGTGGATATCCCACTGCTGCCAAACACACGTTGTAGAAAATGCATCCTTACATATGAAGTTTATTGCTGGATGTTAGCAAACTGAACAAGAGCATTAAATATTTACTTCATTTCTGTAAAAAGAATAGCAAGTGTTGCAGATAATTTCTGATGAACTGCATATTCAGTTTGGATGATTTCTTGAAACATCAAATAGTGCAAAGGATGACACATGGCAGCAATAAAATAAAATATAAGCTTTTATAGTGAGGTTAGCACTCATGTACCCAAAAAGCAGGTGCTTCTTCAGACCACTTAAAATGAACACAATACAACAATTAAATGCATTAACTGATTAAAATCAATTAACTCATTAAAAACATCAGCTTATCAAAATAAAACTCATTAAGAACATCATCCTATCAAAAGTAAAACTATAAACTGCATATATGCAATCACGTAACTATGACTTCAAATATATAAACATAAATTACATAATAGACTCATAACAACATATCATATATAACCATATCCTAAGGTTATCTTAAAGGATGTGGTCTCAAGTGTGGTTTTAGAGGAACTTTGCCATTTAAACTGGGAGACTTGTCTGCACGCAAGTAATTTGTAATAGATGATATGAAATTGTTTTCTTTCACACATGAATGGTCAGCCAGCACCAAAGGGTGTATACTAACTGGTGCACAGATATATGAGTAATGAAAATACTTTGGCTTATGAGTAGTAATCCGTTTTCTGCTTGACAGCTGTCATGTAGTCCTATCTATCCCGGCTGGAGACTTTTGCTGGTATTTTCTACTAATTGCATGTGCAACATTTCTCATGACTCCTTTCTAGTCTTGTCAACTGCTGACTGACGCATTGCTCCCCTTTTTTAAACTGGTTCATGATCCGAGAAACTACATCTTTAAAATTACCAGAATTTCTGAAGAGCCATTGATTTTTGTCTTGATACCTATTAGAGACAAATTAAGCCACGTTTTATTACAGTTTCCCATGGAAGTGAGTCATGACAACATTGATGAAGTGAGATTCAGGTTTCCCTTATTGGTCTGACACACTACTTTTAGTGCTGTTGCTGTCACTGAGCTCCCATATTAATTGGACTGTTGCCATCAGACATGTGAAAGAAGTATTGAAGGCTTTAGACGATTTAGCACAATACAAAGTAACATCCTTTCTCTTGCATGCTGCAGTGTGCTATGACTGAAATTGAATCTACTTGGCAAAGTTTAGTACAATTATCCTGTTATTGCAGATTGACAGAATGTCAGTTGGTTGGGCATGGTGTCACATTTTGGTAATTAATTCCCGTCTTGTGGCTCATATAAGACTTATTGAACATTTGTAAAATTATGGCTTTAGCTAAAATAAGCAAGAGATTGATTTGACAATTCTCTATCCAACTCTTGCCTGCCTTTCTTTTTATGTAAGCTTTGTGAAATATTTCTTGATATTCTGGTCACTGAAAGTGCTTCTTTTCATCTTTCTCTTCACCAGAGAAATGTGCCTGCAACAACATCATAGTCCAGTTAGTCAGGAATGAATACTAAGTCATAGACACAAGACTGAGTCTGGTGTAGAGCATAAGCAAGAAGCTGAAATGAAGTCTGAGGCACTGCACTCTTGTTATCCTTCAGATAGTCTTATTAATACAAACAGTAGATGATATTAGATGGACTGGTTTAGCAGAAAGGTTGACATGTAGTAATATTTTGTGTTGAAACGGTTGTAATGTTGCTGGTTGCTTCATTGCAAAACTGATAACATAAAGCTTTCAGAATACATTAAACAGCTGTTGCAGGTATATGGTACAAATATGGTGATGACATCAGAAATCTGTGCTCCAGTTGGTAAATAAAGATGGGGAATGTTCATCCATTATATTTTTTTGTTACAGAATGTGTATAATTGTTATGCTGTAGCTTTGTCATTTTGCCCTATGTAAACAAAGTATACTTAGGAGCTGCATTTATGATTCTTTCACAATAAAATCTTTTTCAACAATTAATGGGAGTGAAGTGTCAGTAATAGCACTTAGGACTTTTGCTCTTCTTAAGTTTCTGCAGTGATCTTAAGAATATGTGCATCATTTTCACATCTTTACAATCATTGAGGAAGCAGTAACAGAATTATTTTGAGAGTGCAGTCTTTAATTCCTATTATTTATTTTCATTGTTCACTGGAGTAGTGAGGATCAGTAAGTGTACAAAACGACCACATCATTTGGCCCTCCATTTTAATGACTAAATATGAATGCTTGTTTTTCATAATTGTTTATCGTTTTAAAATATTTATCTGAACTATCACTTAAGATGTAAGCAAACATACTTTTATCTAAAATAAACCATATTAATATTTTCCCAGTTTTATATATTATAAATCACATGTATTCTTTTGTATAACTATCATCAGTCCAACATTACATAAATTGCTGAGTTCCTGTCTTCCCTTAAATCTCACTCCTCCTCCAGATCATTATTCTTCATGTATTATTCCCACAATTGGTATGTAATTTGCTCTTACTCTTTTTTGAAGACCCCACTTCAATTTCTTTTATCTCTGTTACCATATTCAGTACTTAAAATACAGATGGCTTGTACCTGATTTCCAATTTCTAGTAATTGCTTCTTTGGCAGCCACAGGAATTAAACTTAACAAGGCGTTACTGTGTCTAGGCAATTCAGATTCTGTGTCCCAACTCAAAATAATTATTTCCATAGTTATGTTCATCTGCTTACCCTGTACTTCTGACAAGTACTCTGTAGGACATTTTTGAATTTTGCCAACTCTCTACACTCCCAAAACATATGTTCCCATTTACCTCTTTCTTTTCCATTACATCTCCATCATTTGATATCTACCGGAGTAAAAATTCTTTCTTCAGTTATAAAGATACCTATGCAAATGCTTCCAAACAAAAATCTTAAATCTTGTAGACTTTGTTGCATACTTGGGGAGTCAAACATATGTCCTCCCTTTGTTCCTTGTTAATTGCTTATCCAGTCTCTCTTCCCAATCTTTTCTAACCTACTCTGATTGATCCCTATAGTAATTTTGCAATATTTTATATGCCCTACTAATTATCTTTTTTAACAGCAGCTTCTATTTTAAATTCAACTAAAAACTCTACCAGATCAGTTCTTTAACTTAGGATCCCACTATCCCTTTGTTTCTGCCTATACTTTTGATATCAATCCCTGTTAAGGGAAGGCAAGTCTCTAGCCTAAAGTCCAAATGTCTTCTTTGTCACTTCCTATTCTGTTACATTTCTGTATTTAGTTATTTGCTCCCAGTACCTTAGATTCTTTACCAATTTTCTCCAGTAAATTCCAGCCTCCTTTTGTCTATTATCTGTGCCCCTAATTGCAGTCACCCCTGTCAGCAAAATCTCCTTTTTCCATTCTCAGGATGGCTTAGTTCTCAGAATACTTTCTGCTACTTAATGGATATAATGTTCTGTTTGGCTGTTATTTTCCTTTAGGATCCGCTTCCAGAATCCCTCTCTCTCCTTATTTCTTGAATTTACACCCTGTTTTTTATCATCATCCCTTTCCACTTTGAATTATAGCTTTCTGCCTGTGTTATGTATATGAACCCTAACTGTGTAGCTCTAAAATATCCCTTCAGCTACTATAACCTAAACCACCTTGTTCTATTGAAAGGATAGACTTATCCCACTTTTGACCCTTGCCCTCTTTCTCTCTCAGATAAATTCCTTCAACTCTGTATTATTGTCCACAACTTTTCTGGTTGTTAAAATTATGTCTGTCTGTCATGTATATAAAACTAAAGGGACTAAAAACAGTTTAACTTCTTGTGTTTTGCTATCCTGCCATAAACAAGAGCTTCCAGTTTCCCTGTTTTTGTATTACATTTTGTTTAGTTTCTTGCCACATAATCTTAGCTGTCTTAACACAAGACTTTTTAGTCCACACCCTTAAATAATTAATTTTATTGTGCCTTAAATATTGGTATTGCTGAACCAGTTCATGTGTGGGTACATAATTTACAGCTACAGACATTGTTTTATCTTCATTAATTTTATATCCCAAAAAGACTTGACACTCTCTCAAAATGTTTAACTACACTGAGTTGTCCTTTTCTGGTTTTATTTGGTACAAACTTTTATTGTCTGCATATAAAGCAAACTGTTCTTGTTTACCATACCAATTATATTTTCAAATTTCTGAGTATCTTATTTTCTATGCCAGTGGCTCTATATATAAAGCAAATAACAAAGGGAAAAGAGAACACTACTATCTGGTTCCTCTGTTCAGACAAAACTTAGCAGAGGGGAACCCTCCCACTTTAATTCATGCTTCAGATCTCTCTTATAGCCTCCTAATTAACTTTATTATTTTATCAGGGAATACAAATGCTTTCATTGCCCTAATCATTAAATCACAGCCTACTCTGTCACACGCTTTCTCTGCAACAAGACTCACTAACGTCAGTGGTATTTTCTTACATTCTGCTTCCCTCTGGATCGTTATTGTTTTATTAATGTTGCCAAATGTTTGCTTCCCCTCCACAAAACCACATTGATCCATATCTGTCAATCTTTGGCGACACCTTTCCCATTCTTTTAGCTGTTGTACACACGGGCACTTTATAATCATGCTTAAAAATTAAAATGGGGCTATATGAAGCTGGGTCTGATGGGTATTCACTGTCTTTAAATATTACAGCCTCCACATATTTCTTCCAGGATGTTGTTGCTTCCCCTCCTTTCAAAATACTGTTAATTAAATCCTTCCTGATTATTATCACTTCTCTCTTGGCTTCCAGACTTCCACAGGAATGCTGTCTGTTCCTGGAGACTTTCCCGCAGATTGACTATCCATCTCCATTTTTATCTCATCTCCTCTCAGCCTAATTCTTGAGTCTTGTCTACCTCTAACCTTGACATTCTTAAATCTTCCATAAATGTTTCCATTTGTGCTCTTTCTTGATTTCCATATTTCTCTATTGTATTCAAATTTTCAAAAAATGTCCGAAATATCTCTAATACCTCTAAAGGATCTCAGATTATTTTTCTTGTTATAGGTTTCCTAAGTTTGGCAACAACCCTTTCTACTTTCTGTTGCCTAAATCATTTTGCTAAAAGTTTTTGTTCTGTGGACTTAACAAAAAACAGTTGCTTAAGAGCAATCTTTCTAAACTCATGCATATTACCCAGACAGATTATACTGTATTTTTTCTTTTGCACTCTACAGTTGCACCTCTTTTTGCTCTGTGAGATTCCCCTTATTTTGCAATACTTTAACCTTTGTCAGCCCCTCTAAATAATTCCTGTTACTTAATGATATTTTTCTCTTATTTTATACCCCGTTTTTAAACTCCATTTTCATTTTATCTCACTAACTATAACTTCTGAAGATAGTTCTACCTTCCCTAATAACTTTCATATAATTTCCACTACCCAATCCTTAAATTCCTCTCTTTTTAACAGGTAGGTGGGGAAGCTCCAGAATCTCATTTTTACTTCATTACCTTGCATATTAATTTTAGTTTTTATTGATGCATGTTTTGAAACAGTTATTGAATTTGTATCAAAGCTTTCAATTAAATGTACATGTTCCTGTGACATGTCTGGTCTAGCCCACTTACTGTACCTTAGAGAATAATATGTAAATTATTTCCAAGTTCTTACTACTGAATACAGAAATTTGTTACCAAATATTTTCATAAATGTCTTCAGAAATCTACGCTGTCTTGTTGTATTTTCCTTTCTAGGTTCTCCAGATAAAATGTTCTTATCCTCCATTGCCAGTAGCTCTTTACTACCACAAATCTACCATTATTATCTTTTTTCCCAACATCTGTCACTATTGGAACTCCTCAACAATTAGTATAAGTACTTCTGTTTCCCTTTGTCCCTGATATTCTGCTGAAAATCCACCCTGAAATCCTTTCTTTATCAAATTCACATATTCATTTCTTTCCAAATGTGTCTCCTGCAGCATTGCTATTTGCATTCTTTACTATAATTCAATACTCTTAGCTTTTTATCTATACCTTTGTGGCCATTTTCATTTCAGAATAATATGGATAGCACAGCCATTATAAGTTATTATTCCTGTCTATTATATGAGTTCGCTTTTTTAAATCTCTAGTTCCAAGTTTTGTGTTACATGCACCAATTAATGTTTGGCAAGTTAATCTTTTATACTGTTGTTTTTGTCATCTGCATTTGAATCTGTTACATCTTTCAAGATTTTTTTGTTTTAAGGAAAGCCCTCAAGCAAAAGACTAGATACACCCCAGAACCCCCCCCCCCAAAACCTATTAACTTAAAGCGCACATACAATTATGTATATCTTCAAATAATGAAGTTTAACCCTCCCGTTAGGAACAATTGTCCCAAAGCAACTGCTCTATGAACCTAAAATTAAGGTTATCTATGCTAAATCACATGCTACAGCCCATGCTTCCACTTATGCTAATTGCTGTATTTTATGTATTCCCATCCCAGATGTGCAAAACAGCTTGTATGCTTTCAGAAAACATTAATTTTTAGCCTTAAGAAAAACTGTGCTTGGCTATTTTTGAATAAAACTAAACTGTACATTGTTCTAGTAAATGGATTTAAGTATTTAAGTTACCATATAAGCTGCTTTCTCTTATTCACTTGTTTTATTTTTTTACTGAGTTGCTTGTCCTCGTACCTTTTAATTTTACATTTCCCTCCGCAAACAGTGTTCAGAACTTTCAAGATGTATTGCCTGCATCTGCCATCAGCGTGTTTCCATGTAAGTTTAGGGACAGAATGTACAACTGCCCTCAGCTGCAGAATTTTCAACTCACACTGATTTGCTAAAGGAAAAAAATGCATCCACCATGTTATCTTACATTTCAAACCCACGTGCTTGCACAAAAGACTTGTTCTTAGATAAGCCCAGGGCATTAATACAGACATTTATCTATGCAACAGTAAGATATTACATAATCAGTACACGTTTGCACACCCTCCCCACACTCCAACAGACCAAGATTATAGCACATTAATTAAGCATGCTTTGTTCAGTCAGTCTTCTCATTTTGCACTGTAATGTCTACATTTCTTAAACTAAAAAAAGTACTTGTTTACTTTAGTGTCTTTATCACATACAATTACTGGAAAGACTCATCCTAGCCACTTCACTTTAGATACCCTTGAAGACATACGACACAAATCTGCTTTACTATATAACTTCCAGTTTATATCATGAAATGTTTTATACAAATACTATTAAGAACAAAACTGGTTTTCTTACAGTTGTATTTGTTTTCTTTTTAGTGTCCTCCTACATGGCATGAAGTGGGGTATGTGTTTTTGGTCCACCCACAAGTTTAACAAAGTCAACAAAAGTCCAGTCTTTCTCAACCATTTTTTCTTGTAAAGCCATAGTTATCAAATTTGATTGATTCTTTATAATCACACATTTATTCACTAATTTCAGTGTTATTGGTTCTCCTGTTCATCTCCACTTCACAACACCAGACTCTGGTTTGAGTCCAGGGTACCCCTGATTCTTTTAGTCAACTTCTGTGCTTTTTTCTGTCCCTTTAGCATTTTCGTTTAAGAAATTGGAAAATATTTCACTGACAATGTCTCTGCATGAGCTTTATTGTCAAAAGAATGAGAAGCAGAGTCCTTTTTTTCTTGAAGGCTCACTTTTCATTTTTCAAACTTGTGTATTTCCTCCTTAGCCTGTTCTTCCCTTCTAAATATTTCTTGTCTTCGATCCACCAGGAAAAAAAAATGTTCTGAAGACAGCTGGGTACAGCAACTTCAGTCTCATACCTGCCTCTTGACATTCCCTGATTGCTGGGATCAATTTGCTTCTCTTCTGCCTTATGTACAGTGAATAATCATTTTTTGCAAATACTCTACATCTCCAATTTTTAATACTTTGCTCTTCTGCCACAGTTTTGTCAGGATGACTTCATGTCCTTATTACTGTTGCAGTATTCATAATATGTGGGATCTCCTGCAAGGATAGCCCAATGTCCAACCAGTATACCAAAGCCTTTACATCTTCCTAGTATCATACAGCAGATGTATGCTCCCCGTACAGGCATAGGACATAAACATGATATATGTACGTTCCATAGTCAGAACTTCTTTGTCTCCATTTCGAATGCCACAGTTGAACGTTGGCATAAATGCCCTACTCTGAGCTGATTTCTACCAAAACATTTACAGATAAGTGCCCATTGGGGTTCCTTCTTTTCTGTGTGTACTTAGGGTTCATGTTATCCAGGAAGAGAAAATGTCGGTGTGGGAGGCAGAGTCCTCATAAAAGCCATCTCAAGAAGTGTTTTTTTTTTGCCTAGATGCTTCAGAAGAGCACACCCAGTGTACCATTTGTCAGTCTCTTGCTCCCAAAACTCTTCACAGCTGTCTGTCTACTTTATCTGTTTATCTTGAGAACCTAATCAGGCTTTGAGAATACGCTTGATGTGCCCTTTCAATTAACAAATCCTGCTGTGGAATTTCAGCCCAATTGCTTGCTTGTACTTTTATAAAATTAATACAGTCTGTTCCTGCCAGTTTATCTGGTACAGCAAAATGTTTCAAGTTTTCTTTGTATACTCTGTGCTTTAATTCTGAAATTTTTTGAAACAGCTTCTGTTGAGAAGTCTTATTCTCAGCTAGGCTTTTCTTAATTTCAACCTCTGATTTTTGCAGTTTTATCACTTCATCTGAATAGCTGCTTAATGCTTCTAATATTTTTTCTAGCATTTTGTTATTTGAGTTGATGTACTCCATCAGTGTTTCATTTATTTAATCGGCTCAGAGAATATTTGATTTATTTTTTTCTGTAAGTTACTGGAAGCCATCTCTTGTATGAAAGCTGTAGCTTAAACTGCTTTTTGCTAAAAATTTGCAGAATTCTTCCCAGTAACAGTTTTCTCTTCGCTTTTTCTAGTTGACTTTCTTCCATGCTAAGTTTCTTCTTCACTAGCATCCAGGCAGTGTTCTTACTAGAATTGTACTAAAGCTGACAGACTTGCTTGCCCCTGTCTCTCAGATGTCCTTACATCAGTGTTGCAGTGTTCTTTACTTAAGGGATCTCCTGCCAAGGATAGCCCAATGTTCGCCCAGTATACCATAGCCTTTAGAGTTTACAGATACTGTACATCACACGTATGCTCCCTGCACAAAGCATATGACATAAAGGTGATGCATGGATATACACACCTCAGAACTTCTTTGCACCAGTACAAACACCATCACTGAATGTCTGCCTGCATGCTGTTGCTTCTGTGCTATTTACCAAGCCTTATTTTAGATAAGTGCCCCATTAGGGTTTCTTCTTATCTCTTTCTAAATTTATTTTTGTGGGTTTGCATGTCATCAAGAAAGGGAAGATGTCAGTGTGGCAGAAGGCTCCCCTTAAAGATCATCAGAAGTAGTGTCTATTGTTTGGGTGCTTCTCATGACCATATGCAGGGTTCTGTCTGCTGAGGGTTTGTCTCTAAGACCCTGTGTAGTCATCTCTCCTCCTTAATGATTTACTTAGAGAACCATTGTCTAAAATTCTAAAATTGTTGGCACAAGGTGCTATGGCGGGGTCTTTCCATCCTGAATGTCGGCTTCTTGCCAAGAAAAAGGCCAAAAAACTTAGGTCTAATCCAGCTGGTGTCCTGTCTCCCCTAGACATCTCTCTCAAGGCTGGTGAAAGCCCAGAGGATCATCCAGTTATTCCTTAGAATTCCTCTGCCTAGACCCCATCGGAGGCTGGCATGGATCCAACTTTTCAAACATCTTTGGTGGCTTTACAGATGTCTGTTCTGGGCATTGAGGGGAACCTCAACTGATTATATCTGAGGGAGCAAGGGGAATTCTGCAGAGTCTAGTTCAGGAGGAGATTCCTACTACATTGGTTGAATGTGGCCAAGGGTCCAAACCTCCTAGGGTCTTTCTGAAAGATGCCCCTCAAAAGAAAAAACAAAAAAACAAGCATATTTCCCCTACTGTCAAAGAACCCAAATATGAATGGCAGGATTTTACTCGAGGGTTGTTTAATGCCTTACTGGCCTTGAAGCCACCTCGGGAAGTTTCTGTACTTGCTCCTCCCTGGTCATCTACTCCTCTTAAGAGGGCAAGGGAGCAGGGATTTGGATTCTGTCGAAGAATCATTGGCATATTTTTCTCAAGTCCATTCTCGTTTGGATTATGACTCTGAAGAAAAGGATTACATTAGTGTAGATCCTCCCTTAGAGGAACTCTGTTTTGGGAACACTATTTCCTGCATGGTGAAATATTTCAAATGGGATTTTTCTCAGGTTTCTAATATTCAACAGAGGCATTATGAACTCCTCCAGATGGAGTCTCCGAAACCCTCTGCTGTTCCTCTAGTTTTGGCTGTCCTCTTAGATACCTTTTCAGCAGTCTCTTTTGCCACGGATTGTCAGCCCCCAGCTCCCGAGAAAACTGACACATTTTACAAGATGCCTGATGATTGTAGAGTTTTGTACAAATGTCCTCCTCCTGTGGTGTCTGTATCTTCTGACAAATTCTCTATACATCTGCCCTCTACAAAACTTCTTCCATCAGATAAAGATAGTAGAGCCGTGGAACAGCTAGGAAAAAAGGTCTATATTGCTGCCACTGTGGCTTTTAGGGCTATTAATTACCAGACTCATAATGACCATGTATGTTTTAACCCTTCTTTCTCAAGCTTCTAAGGCAAATTTCTGACCTTCCTGATTCAGAAGTGAAGACTCCTGACCTTTCCGTATTGAGTTCTTCCTGTGAAGTAGCTCGTTACCCTGTTGGGTAGCTATGATGTAGCTGATGCTCCTAGGGCTGCTACATTTGGTTCTGTTTTGAGGCTGTACTCTTGGCTTTGTCTTCAGCTTTAACCTGATGACATTAAGGCTAAATTGTTAGATTCCCCTCTTGATAATAAGAATCTTTTTAGCTCTTTTGTTGCTGAGCTTTTTAAGTCCCTTCAGGATAAAGGTAAGGCCTTCCAGGAATTTAAAAATATTTTTGTTTCTCCTGTCCCTAAATTTCAGAGAAATTATCCATCCAAATCTGCCTTTGTTCACAGACAGTCATGTCGTCCACCTAAGGATAAGAAGAGTTCTAGACGTGTAGTCCCAGCCAAGTCTACTCAGACTCCTCCTACTCAGAAGCCTCATTTTCAAGACAAAACCAAGTTCTGTCTGACACTTTGCTGCCCCTTTCATTAGGCCAGGTTCTTTTACCCCTTCTTCTTTCCCTGTCACTTTCCAGTTGGTTATAGTTCACTCAGCACTCTTGGGTCTTGTCCATCATCCACCAGGGATATTTCATGGTGTGGAAGTCACTTCCTCCTTTTCTGGGCATCCCTCAACCTCCTCAGGAGCAATTTCCTTTCATTCTAGACCTGCTTTAAACCCTTCTGGATCAGGGCACCAGTCATGTCATGCCCCCTTATCAGGGAGGGAAGGGTTTTTATTCCAGGATGTTCCTGGTTCCCGGGAAGGGAAGGCACCTGGAGACCTATTTTGGACCTTTCTCAGCTCAGTACTTTTCTAAAGATCCCTTTCTTTTAGATGTTGTTTCTTCAAACCCTGTTTCCTCTTCTTCTCAGGCCTTCTTGGTATCTCTGGACCTGAAAGATGCCTACCTGCATATCTCCATTATCCCCTTTTCTGGAAGCTTTTATGTTTCTCTGTTTTTTTACTTGCATTTTCACTTTTCTGCTTTGCTCTTTGGCCTCTCTAATGCCCCAAGGGTAGTCACCAAATGCCTTGCTCTTGTCATTGCCTTCTGTAGGATGAGAGGTGTTCAGATCTTCCCTTATCTGAACAACCTGCTCATTCAGGCTTCGTCCCCTGAGGTTCTGCTTCAGTACCTCCAGTTTAGTGTTTGCCTGTTGCAAAGCCTGGGGTTTATCAGTCCTGGTTCCTTCTCAGGATCATATTTTCTTAGTTGCAAGATCCAGCCCCATTCCTATGCTGGCATCCCTGCCTCCTCGCAAGGCACTCTATCTGATTGCCTTTTTTCAGTCTCTCCTTCCTCTGGCGGCAGTCATAGCCAGGGATTTTCTCAGGGTTCTAGGATTCATCGCTTCGACTATTTCAGTGCTGCCTCTAGCCATCCTCCATATGAGAAAACTACAGTGGTTTCTCAAGCCAGTGTGGCTTCAACACTGTCCGTCCATCCATCACTCCTCTTTCCCATTTTTGCACATGGGGTCATGGTGTCACTTCAATAGTGACAATCATCTAGAGCCAAGGTTTATACCACCACATGGCTAGCTCTGCCACTGTAATTCTTCCACACCACACAGTCACACTCACACCTATGGCCAGTTCAGTGTGTCCAGTCCACCTACTACATGTCTTTGGAATGTGGGAGTAAACTGAAGCACCTTGATGAAACCCACACGAACACAGGGAGGATTTGCAGACTCCACACAGAAGGCACCCCAGCCAAGCAGAGAATTAAACCTGGGAACCTCTTGCTGTGAGGCAACAAAACTATCCGCTACTCTACTGTGCCACTCACCACATTCATCCACTGAATTTCCAAGTTCCCTTCCTTTCATGTCTCAAACTCAAACTTCACTGGTGGATTCATCAGCTTTCTCTCAACCCGGGGCTTTACTGCCAACGTCCAGCTTCATCTCAGGAACTCTTTTTGGATGCCTCAGACAGGGGGTGGGGAGATTCCTTCAGTTCCCACAAGGTTGAGGGTCTCTGGCCTCCTCATCAGAGGTCAGATCACATAAACATCAAGGAGGTGAGAGCTCTCCTTTTAGCTCTTCAGGCTTTTCATTCTGTCTTTCTTCCAAGACCCCTCACGTTTTTCTCAGACAATACCACAGTGATGTGGTGTGTAAAGGAAGGGGGATGTGGTGCTACCTTTTTGCAGGCTCACTATTCAGGTCTGGGATCTAGCTAGCCAGTATCAAGTGACTTTTCAGGCTGTGTACATTCCTTCAGTGCAGAATATAGTGGCAGACTCTATGAACAGGTCCAACACACAGGCTCATGAATGGATGCTTCACAGAGATGTGTTTCTGGACATTGTCCATTGGTGGGGTATTCCTCAGGTAGATCTTTTTGCCCTCCCCTCTGAACAGAAATCCCTCTCCATTCTGTCCTAGAGTCCAAAGTCCTTTGGGTTTAGAAGGTGGACACCCTATCTTTTCCTTGGAAGGGAATATTGCTGTATGCTTTCCATCCCCTTTGACTAATTTCAAGGGTCCTCCACAAGATCAAGCCCTTAAATCTTGCTGGTAACTCCCTTTTGGCCAAGACAGCATTGCTTTCCCCTTTTTTTTCATTTAGATAGGGGCAATCACCACAAGTTACCTCACTGGGTGGATCTTCTCACATAAAACAAGGGGTCTCATCCATACTCATTTTTCCACTCTTTATCTGACGCTATGGATGATAGGGTTCTGATCCCTTTTTTCCTGTTTTCTGACGAAGTGCTTAGGGCTCTGCATGAGGTTAGTAAACCCACTACCAGGGATTCATATTTGTCCAAATGAAGAGATTTTTCTGTCTGGTACGTCTGTTATAACCTGGATTAATTTTCAGTCCAGATCCCTGTGGTTCTCTCTTATTTGTGTGAATTGCTCCATGCTGCATTAGCATGTTCTTCAGTTAAAGCTCACCTCTCAGTTATTTCTGCTTGTGTGCATTTGACTCCTCCTTTAGCCTCTAGGTTTGAGGTCAAACAATTTCTCAATGGTGTCCTTCATATCAAGCTTCCCGGGAAGCCTATTCCAGCTTCTTGGGATCTCAATTTTGTTCTTGAAAAACTGACTCGGGCTCCTTTTGAGCCTGCAACTTCAGCTTCTTTGCAACATTGCACTTGAAAGAATGTTCTTCTTTTGGCTCTTACTTCATCTTAGAGAGGGTCTTAAGTTCAGGTTCATGTCCTTCTTTTTTAGTTTCTCTTCATACTAATCCTCCTTTTATGCCCAAGGTGGTCAGTGAGTTATTGCTTAGTCAGTCTATTCATTTACCCCCCTTTTTTCTTGCTTCACAGTCAGCTAGTGAGAAGGTTCTTCATGCCTTGTATCTGCATAGGCAGCTCAAATATTATTTGGATAGTACTAATGCCATTCACAGATCTGAGCAACTTTATTTCCTTTCATCCCAGGTCTTTGAGTTTGGCAGTTTCTAAACAAACCATTCTTCCTAGATTTCTAAGGCTATTTCCTTTTGTTATCCTTTCATGGTAATTTCTTTCCACCACTGCTAAGAATCGTTGTATTAGAGCTGTTGCTTTCTCTGGTACCTTTTTTAAAGAATTGGATTTCATCCTTGAGGCTGCTACTTGGACTTCTGTCCACACCTTCATTAAACATTACAAGTTGGGTGTTGTTTCCAGAGCAAGAGCTAGCTTTGCCAGGGCTATCCTGCATGGGTTTCTTGAGGGTTCTTCAGTGTCTTCCTCCCCCCAGGTTTCCTTGTGAGCTTTTGTACTCTCCCTTATGTAAGGAATACTGCAACAGTGATATGGAAGGACATAGTACATGTGTGTAAAATCTTACCATAACTGTATATGTCGTTCTGTTCTTTGTTGCAGTATTAACTCCCTCCCTCCTTCCCCTTGTGCTCTATTCTATTCTTACCTTCCTGGCTAGGGATTATTTTCTTTTTCCTCCTCCTGGATGCACATGTTCCTCTTGGTCCCTATGGACATCCTGTTGCTGGGGCTTTTCAATTGTGAGATTGTACATCCTTATGTCACCTGTATGCACTGTGCAGGGAGCATACATGTGATGTACAGCATCTATAAACTCTTAAGGTTTTGGTATTCTGGCCAGACGTTGGGCTGTTCTAGGCAGGAGATCCCTTACATAAGGAATACTGCAGCAGTGAAGAATAGGACATCTGTTGTTATAGTAAAATTTTACACAACTTAACTTTTCATTTTTTCACACTGAGAGAGCTGAAATTAAGCTGCTGTTCAGTGTGCAGCTGTCTTGAAGTCCACAATTATTTCTTATCTTGAGCATATTTAAAGAAAGAGCATTAATACTGCAGCAGAACAAATATGTAAACATGATGCATATATTAAAAGAAGTGTTATAGGTCTGTGGTTTTAGATAATTAGTATATTTGCTTAACTGTTATGCTAGATGAATGGAAAGCTAAAAAAAATACTAGTACTAAGAAAGAATTCCAGTAAATTATAAGTACACGCAGTAGACGCCAAATGATAAAAACGGAAAAATAGCTGTATACCATTTCTTGTAATATATATCCCCTCCTTAGATCTTCCTCTGACCATTGAGCTTAACTCCCCCAAGACTTTCTTCTTACTCATTTGCACCCCCCCCAGGTGTGAGCCCTGTGGCCTGTTTGTTCCCTGTGGTGAAGTATGAGCATTCCTGAGCTCACCATCTTTTTGATGAGGATCAGGGTTTTGGAAAAGATAGCTTGTTATTTTGCTGTTGTACAATGAAGGCTTATTTTTTTTTGCAGTGTTTTGTACTATTTTCATGATAAAAATATGAGAACGTTTTTGGTTGATTAAACTTTACACTTTTACAGCTATATAGATGTATTCACACACACATACTAATGTATGTACAATAACAATGTGATGACGTTAGTGGGAATGCTTTGTGGATGTTACTGACAGGCATAGTAGAACCTCTAGGTGCACCAAAGTCTTCCGGTCCTGTGGAATATCTTTGAGAACTTCAAACTAGGGTAGAAGGTAATTGATGGCAGCTAGAGGCTGAAGCGTATTTAAGGCTGTACTGACAATGTAACAGATGTCTGCATTGTATCCAGTGTTTGTGGTTCCAAGTCTGGCAAGCTTTTATAAGAAGAATGATGCACTGAGGCTGTAGTAGTCTGGTGTGAGATGGGGTGCCTTCAGTTAATATTTTGAAACTGTCGGTGGACAACCTAGTGGGTTGGAGTGCTGAAACATACTTTCCTTGAATGAGTCGTAAGCCATAGATTTTGTTCATTTTGTCAATTGAGTTATTACTTAACAGGCTTTATTTACCAGAAACTTTTTGTTTGCCAAGACATTTGTTTACAAGTGACTTTGGGTTGCCTAAGACATTTATTTATTGATGAGAGATGTGTTGGTTGCTAAGATGATCATTTGAAGGAAACCTAAGCGACATGTCAAAGCTTTTTATCTTATTGTGGCAGAGACGTTTAACTATATCTGCAATAAACACAATTTGCTTGGGACTCTGTATATATGTATTTTTATAAAAGGCACTGGCCAAGAAAATTAATTGAATGCCACCAAGGTGGTCAAGTGAAATCAGCTGTATGTTAATTTGCTTTATTATCTTTACCACTTACCACTTGGAGATCTGGTGAGAGATTATGTATGTTAATTTTCCTCCTTTGAGATTTTGCAGTTACAGCTCATCAGGCAGAGACTCGGTGGTAGAGACTTGTCTTAATCTGTTTCACTGTGTAACTGTATAATTGTGTCCATTCACTAAGGCAAGTCTTTGAAAGAGAGACTGACTGTTGTTTTTTGTTGTTTAAAAAACACATGTACAGTGCTTACCAATTTTATAGTGGTGTTCTAGTTTGCACCTTCTTAACCCAAGTGCCATGATTGTGTCGGTTTACTCTGAAGTTATTGCAGTGCAGCAGAAATTGCCAGATATCACCGAGTGCTTTAAATTATAACCTGCCATTTTACTTTTCATTTCATCCTGGAAAAAATGTACCTGTCTTTGCCACAATAAAACACCTTCTACAAAAGGAGACTGTTGTGTTTGCTGTCTCTGCTTACTACATTCTGTTTGTGAATTTTGTGTATATTATTTTGTATACATTCATACATAAATGCAAGCACACACATTTATTTTTCCATTTCAGAAGTTATCTGGTAAGTATAGGTCCTATTAAAAAACTCTTTATCCATTCTGTTTTGCATTGTCTTTAGGCTGGTGCAGATTTTTATGGACATTAGATAAACTTCCCCACTGCATTTCAAGTCATGCTTGGTTGATAAAGCTCTCTGCCACTCCTCCACCCCCAGAATCCTGAGGGAGCAGCGAGGCGAGCTTCCAGCATCAAGGCTTTTGCTAATCCTTTCAACAGGGCAACAGAGTGAGACATTCAAGTAAACCAACTGTCTGACTTTTGGGAATATTCTTATGTTTTCCTTTCAGCCTCATCACTTTACTTCTACCAGTGCTGTTTATCTTATTAAAGAAGTAACATCTTTGAGGCAGGCCTGTGTTCTAAGTGGTGGAAGGAGCACTAATAAATGAGAAGACAAGGTTTTGTTTTTTCACATAGAATGTGGGTGATTTTTGTGTGGGTTAGCTGTAATGAACACAGTCTGCTGGACTGTGCTATTTAGAATGAAATATTTGGAGAAAAATACAGCTCTTGAGAGAAGTAGGTTTTTTCTGTAAAGATGTTTCCCTTTTGTACCACATTAGACAGTTAAACCAATTTATCAGGTGGTGTTTAGAGATTGTTCATTACTAATTACTGATTACCTGCTTCCTGTAATAGACCTGGCAGCTGAAATACTCCACATGAAGCAGGGATGGTTTTGCAAGAGCAGTGAGATAATGCATGCTGTATTTATTGTACAAGGAAGAAGCTCTTCTGTGAAGAGCCGAACTGTCTAGCAAAGTGAATTGGTGCAGGCCATTTTATATATTGCTTTAACAGTGTAGTTAACATTGTTTAACTGAACCATAGGAGAGGGCAATATTCAGGGTACTGTGTGTGCAGATGGTGGTTGTATAATTATAAAGATCTTTGCTATGCTATTGGTTGGGACAGTCATTTTCAGATACATTGTTTAAATATTAGATGATTTTTTTGCAGGATTCACTTGTGTAACATTTCTTCTGTACTACTGGGTTCCCTCATGGGGGTGGGGTGTAATTTAGGAAATTGAGTTGCTGTTGTGTCTTTCGGCTTTTCCCGGTTAGGGGTCGCCACAGTGGAACTCTGGTCCGCTAATGATTGGTAGTTGATTTTTACGTGCCGAGTTACCAGCCCTGATGCACAACCTTCAACGAAGGTGCGCCCATTCACGCATGTCTCCACGCAGAAGACGCTCTAGCTGAGAATCGAACCTGACAGCGTCTTACTGTGAGGCGACAATGCTACCGCAGCACCACCACCGCGGGTAATTTAGGAAATTGAGTCCTTTTGCTTTATTCCATTGTTTAACTGCCAACCCAGTTCCTTCAGAATCTAATCTACGTGTACCATGAAAAATATTTGTCTGCACATGTATTTGTTCTCTCTTTGTGAATTTGTCCCACAAGATAGGTGAACTGTTGAAAATTTTCATTCAAGGTCAGGGCAGTAGTAACCAAGTAACATTTTGTTTGGAGTTAACTTTGTTATTAAAGTAACATACTATAACCACTCTTGCATTACACTGAGCTCAAGCAGCTTATAGTGATGCATTCTCATTGCAGTAATTAAATATTGATTTGATGTTCATTATATTGCATGTGAATACATATTTGCATTACATAGAGCACCATGACATGATTACACCCCAAATTTAGGAAAAGACAATTTTGTTAAACACTTTACTATTTTTTTTTGGCACTCCCCTCTCCCTAGAGTCTATTGATGATGAATTCTGCTCCCAGTTAGCCTATTTGTTCAGCTGCTGTGGAAGCTGGGACAAACATAATCAGGGTTTTATCCCTCTGTTCAACAGAGTGGCCTTTTTTTAAGCACTTTCAAACATACAAAAGGGTTAAGTACCTCTCAGCACTGTTAAGATTTAGTTTTGCATAGACCATAACAGCGTCCAATGCCATATACAAAAGAGAGTGGTGGTAAGTTAAATCTGCTTTAGAAGCTGTAATGCACTTCATTGTTGGACAAAGGTATGGCAGAGTAAAGCACCTAGCAGCTTTTGAAAGCTGTTCATTTATGAGAGGGATACTTAGCTTCTATCCATTGTCTGTTCAGGAGCACTAAATGTTTTGTCTTTCAGTGTTTTTAAAGCTCTTCACAGTCTTAACACAATGTTTCTCTAAATAGTACATCAGAGCAGCTATAACTCCACATATGACAAAGAATTATGATCCAGTCTCTCTAGTCATAAGTCATTTGTTATATGTTCTTGACATGGATGTCAAAATTCATCATTCAAGGTAAATTTGACATCATAAATCCTTTGTATTACACTGTGCAGAACATTTTGTTGAACAAATACTAACTGTGGTTGCCATTTAGTAGAATGACTGCAGATAGCTTGATTCTTGAAACTTGCTTATCATTCAGCACTTGTTCTGGGCAATTTGCTTGGCTGATACTGCTTTTCTTAAGGTAATCATGATGAGTTTAGTGTGATTTAATGAACATAAATTAGTTTGTACTTTGTTTCGCTCAGTAGTGCTTATGATGATTGTTGTGAACGACTGTGATAAGTGATTTTTGAGATTTGTTTCTGTATAGCATTTGCATACAGCTTGAATGAGTTGGTAGTTGAGAGGGTAATATCCTGTATTATTGCATTGTGTGGCAATATCCCCCAAGTGAAATGTGTGACAGTCTCTGCAATATACATTTTTTGTCCTTATTAGGTAAGTTGCTGGTCTTCTTAGATACTGTTGCATTGTCTGCCTGTGAGCTTGCATTGTCTTCCTGAGATGTTATGTTTGCTTGTAAATGGTGACCGTGATCCAGGCATAAGAGATTTTGAGATGGTGAACAAAATAACTGTATTGCTGTTTACTGATATCCAATTTGCATTTGAGAGGTAAATGTAGTGTTGTTTTATTGACCGATCAGCTGATTAAAGTGGCAAAGTTAAGTTGTCTGTTAACTAAAGAGGTTTTGTGGTAAGGATCCAATCCACACCAACGTTTTATGAGCACTTTCATCTCTTCAATAGAAATTCTTCAGAATAACATAGCATACTACCCAACAGCCTTGTATATGCTATTCCAACAGATTAGTCGTCATCGTTAGCTAATTAATAAAATAATGTCCTGAAGGGACATAAAAACATTTAAAGAACAACACACACATATATTGCACTCACAGTAAAAAAGAAAAAATGTGATTAAAAACATATAAAAGATACTTGACAAATATATCCTATAATAAATTAAAAATAATCAAAGCAACATATGTCAATATTTATGCATATGAAAGTATATATGTGTTTGTTGTTTATTAGCATCCTACCCTAATAGGTATCGATGACTGTCATATAAGAACCTGTGCCTTGAGCCTGAGAACAGAGCTGATGAATACTGCACTATTAAGACCCAGTGCTTATCCTGATCCTGCAGATCCTGATATAGGGGCAGGGATGGTTAAATTCTGCTATTGCCTACAATGCCAATATATAATTGAAGCCAAGGAGATTTGTATTCCCAATTATGGGAGACGCACTATACGAGGGAAAGTCTCCTGCAGCAGTAAAGGAGTGGTGTACCTCTCCCTATGTACCAAATGTCCGAGTTTCTACATTGGTAAAACTAAAAATGCATTTAGAAGCAGAATTTACTAACATTACTATGACATCAGTAGGAAAGATGTTAAAATGCATTAGCAGGACATATAGTAACCAATGAAGTACATGAGTTCAGATTCATTATTATTGAGCAGGTTAGGATGGGTGAAAGAGGTGGACCACTCAACGATTATCTAGAAATGGCTGAGCGTACATGGCAAATTAGGACGAATGCATCTGAAGCACTGGGCCTTAATAGTGCAGTATGCATCAGCTCTGTTTTCATGCTCAAGGCACAATTTCTTATATGACAGTTATCGATACCTACTATTAGGGTAGGATGCTAATAAACAACAAATACATATATACTTTCATATGCATAAATATTGACATCTGTTGCTTTGATTATTTTTAATTTATTATAGGATATATTTGTCAAGTATCTTTTATATGTTTTTAATCACATTTTTTCTTTTTTACTGTGAGTGCAATATATATATATATATATATATATATATATATATATATATGTATATATGTGTGTGTGTTGCTCTTTAAATGTTTCTATGTCCCTTCAGGACATTATTTTATTAATTAACTAATGATGACTAATTTGTTGGAATAGCATATATAAGGCTGTTGGGTAATATGCTGTGTTATTCTGAAGAGATTTCTATTCAAGAGACGAAAACTGTCATAAATGTTGTTTGTGTGGATTGGATCCTGGTCTCCTGCTTTTTGGATATTACAGTTTGTGTGGAGCCTTGTTTTCAATGCTTTGTGGTAAGCATAGAGTATGGAGTAGGAGGCAGTATTCCGTTTGTGCAGGAGTGACGTTCTACCAATACTTTGTCTTGTTTCAGTAATTGGGTGTGGTGTATTTATTTCTGTAAAGCTTTCTAATTATTAGCTTTATTTATCATTATGGTATTGTGTGTAGTGAAGGAATGCAGGGAGCCAAGCCAAATTAATGTTGTTTAGGTGTTTATTTTTTTAACAGTTTGACTCTTCGTGTTTGTCTCTTGATTTCTATTTTTGCTAGCTTTTGCAAGTTTGCATTGTTTTTTGGTGGGGGTTGGGGGCAACAATGTTGTTGTGTCTTTCGGCTTTTCCCGGTTAGGGGTCACCACAGTAGAACTCCGGCCCGCTAATGATTGGCAGTAGATTTTTACGTGCCGAGTTGCTGGCCCTGACACACAACCTTCAACGAAGGTACGCCCATTCACGCACGTCTCCACACAGAAGACGCTCTAGCTGAGAATCGAACAGGGTTTGGGGGAAGCAATACTCTGTATAATAAGATACTGTCCATTTCCAAATAATTACTCTCTCAACATCAATACATTGGACAGTTTATTATCTGTAAATTTTTTGTTCACTTTGTACCATTTCTTATTGTAAAATTCTGAGCGTTACATCACAGTTTGGTACTTTTTTCACTGATTACCATAAGTCTTTAATGTTTCTTACAAATTGATGATCCTGTTAGTGTACTCTAAATTCCATTACCTGTACAGATGTAGATTATTATTGCTGCTCAATAAGGGTTTGAGCATGATACGAGTTAAGACACAATTGCCCCAAGTTCCACATTGCTGTAATGTGTCTTAGTCCCTTACTGGAGCTTTATTTCTGTGTTTCTAAGTCGCACACTGTATAATAGTTTCTTGTGAAAATGCCTTTGGAATATTCTGTACTTGAATACATTCAGATCTCCTTTATATACTTGGCTATTTTTTGTGTAATCTTGCAGTATTTCTCCTTGGTAATGTCTAAAGATTGTTGCTGATTACATAAATAAGAGCTTAAGTGAATGCACTCATGAATTTTGTTTTTTAAGCCACAAATTTCTCTTAGCTGTCCCGGTTCTGAATTCGAAAGCAGGTTTTCAAACCATGTAAAAACAAAATGAAAGGCCTCTTTGTTTGAAGTAATCCACTGTTGAATTCCTGAAGTTATTTTCCAGGCAGACAGCTAACCAGCATAGAATGTACACATGCTCAAAATCAAGCAATGAAAACATGAAACAATCCTTCTTTGAGCCTTAAGTTGTCTGGTTTATTCAAAGTAATGTGGGCTTTAATCTAACAGACTTAATCAGAAACAATGTTTCTTCCTGAAAAAACATTTCAATTTTAGCTGTTTAAATAACCCTAAACAAGGGGGTGTGGTAGAAAATAGCCCTTCTGACTGGGGATAACCCTATGGTTCCTGATTGGCCTTATAGCTGGCCCAGCTGGGTGGAGGGAAGGTTAAGCCTATATTTAGAATAAGAGTTATGGATTGGCTAATTGATGTGGAGGAAGGTTAAGTCCCTATTTAAAATATGCATCATAGATGTGTTAGGCTTTTATACACATTCATCTCTTTGTTAAGAATTAGATTAATTCACAGTGTTATAAAATGAAAAAAAAAATTCAGTTTAAAAAGTATTTTAATATTTTAGCCATTGAAAGGCCATTTATTTTGGCAGGTTCATTGGAACAACATGTGTTGGAATCAACATAAACAGTGAATTAGGAGTGCCCACTTTTATGGGGCATTCAATGTCATCTGTCTATATAATGAATCTGTCTGAAATTAAATTGGAGTGAATAAAAACAGTGAAATAGGAGTGCCCATTTTATGCAGCTGGAGTTAGCTAATTCAAAGATCCATTTAGTATTAAAGTATTAATTCAAACAAAAAATGACACTCTCCCACCATAGTTTTTTTATGGCAAATTGTGTTTTTGATTCTCTGATTGTTATAGGTTTCCTTCCTAATGCCCTAGTACCAGTAATCTGAAGAAGCTTCAGTTCACGAGCGAAAGTGTTTAATTGCTTAACTTTTATTTGTGGCTAAAATATTCCTTTAAAGAAAGACTTTTTAAACTGGGAAAAAATGTTTTCATTTTTTTATAACATTGTTAGTGAACCTTTTCCTTAACTAGGAGATGGATGTGTATGACACCCTAAACCAGTTTGACTCGTATTCTAAATGGGGACTTAGCCTCTCTCCAAATCAGCTGGCCTAACTGTTAGCCAATCCATAACACTAATTCTTATTAGGGACTTGGCCTCCCCTCCACTCAGCTGACCCAAATATTAGCTGATCCGTGACTCTTAAGAATGGACTTGAACCTCCCCTCCAACTAGCAGGGCTAACTATAAGCCAATCCTTAACCATAGCCTTACTCCAAATCATAAGAGCTGTTTTCTGCCGCACCCCCTTGTTTAGGGTTATTTAAACAGCTAGAAATGTAGTGTTGTATCAGGAAGAAATATTGTATCTGATTAATTTGAAAACGTTCATTACTTTGGATAAACTGGACAACTCAAAGAAGGATTGCTTCTTGTTTTCATTGCTTGATTTTAAGAATGTGAGCATTCTACTCTGGTGATCTGTCTGCCAGGAAAATACCTACAGGAGTACAACAGTGAATTTCTTCGAACTAAGGCTTTTCCTTTTGTTTGTACTTGCTGGTCCCAGGGACAACCAGACACTCCACCAGGTTGGGAAAGGCTATACGGGAACTTACTCCAAAATAGGTAGACTACATTTTTTTTTGTTTCTCCAAGCAAATGGACATTTTGTATTTTTCAGAATGTATAGCATTATGACAGCTGTATATGTAGCAAAGTGGTACACCCAGACCTTGGTTTCCTTAGATGGATAATTCTCTGAACTTCACTGTATCAGTTTTAAGAGTTGAATGGCGATAGCAAAACTTTAAACCACAGTGCTTTTTTTGTCTTGTGGGTAAGGTTCTGCGTGTGGTATCCCTCCGAAAGAAGCTTCATATAGTCTTGGATTGGCCTCAGTCCCTAGAGTTTGCTGTGTCAGCTGTAAGGGTCCATTTATCTTTTGCTTTTTCATATGTGTTTGTTTGGTAGTTAGTGACATGAGTTCATAACCTGGGTATTCATTCCTTTAAGAGCTCATCTTGCGCATTTTTACATCCTCCAGGTGTCTAATCATAAGCTGTAAACCTACATCCAACTCCTTTGAGCATGTGGCCATGGCCTAGAGTAACTTTGTAATCTCATAAACATTTGACAGGGACAGAACTTAAGTTTATGTAAAGATCAGCTGTGTTTAATTTTTCTCAGATAACGTGTTGCTAAGGACTACCAGAAATTGCTTGGCCGTAAATAGTACCTGAATTCCACCTGAACCAAAACACATTTTTTCCTAGTCTTGCCACTGCTAATTACTGGATGGAGGCCATCCCAATCCATGGAAATGGGGGGGGGGGGGTAGTTTTAAAGATGTCCAAGCTTTAGGACAATTTATTTAATCTTGTGCATTTCTTTTGCAGCAGTATTTCCCGTGGAATAAAAACAAAAGTTAGTTGGAAAAGCATTATGCTAATAGATACACAAATTATTATACTAGAAACTATATTCATATTTAACAATAGTTACAAAAATCTGTGTAAATAAAAAGGAAATGAATGTATTGCAGCTATACATTCTGTTACTGTCTTAAATATTTCAGTCCAGCAGGAAACCTGTTGCCACATTATGCAGTTAAAAGGAATATACTAATTCAAATGCAAATTGCATTTCATTTTTTTAACATTGGTCATAATAAATATTTCATATTTGGTCAATACCTTTTGCATAATATTTTAGAAAAATATGGGAGATGTTTTAATTTCTACATGTTAAACAAATTTAAAGATGAAATAATTGATAGGATGAGTTTATCCCTACTCAGGGCAGAGCAGCAAATTCACACCTTTCTTCACATTGGGTCAGTAACAAGACAACAACGATTATAAAGTAATACATTTTCAGTGTATTATTTCTAACAATTGTCATTTATTTGTTATATTAAGTAAATGATAAGACATGATAAATCAGATTGAATTATTTTGCTTCTAATCAAAGTGATGCAGAAAAGACAGCAAAGCTGACAACTTCATTTTCTGGCATGAGATTGCTACCTTGCTTTTGGTTAACAAACGAAACACATTGTAACAGAGTACTAGAATATTTTCTCACTCAGTGAGATAGCAAACAATGTTCAGCATACTTCTGCATTTGTGTCCTCATGTCGAATTTACACTCAGATAAGATGCCATTTATTTAAAATTTTAACATAGTATATACATCTTTCCATTAACAATCCCTCTGCTTTATCTTAGCAAAGTTTGAAGAAACACACTGAAGACAGGATCTCTTTTTCTGTTTGACTTGCTGTTTTAGGCACATTGTCATGACCATTAAAAAATTCAACACTGTCAGATACGTGTTCTGAGCCACTTCTGACATGTAGCAGACTTGTTATATGCACACCAATGGATGAGCAAGTGTTCTATACAATTAAATCCAAGTTTTCAAGAACTATATTAGCTGCTGTGTAAACAGTCTTTTTGGATATGCTCCTGCTCAATATGTAAATCATTACTCAAATGTAAATTTTCTATCTACTGTCCTCCTACTTTATATTTGGCCAGAGTAAGTTACTTCAAGCTAATTACAACTTAGTCTTTTCTGAAACAAGATTCTTATATTTTGTTCATGGAATCCTAATTGATTTATCGTTTCCATTAATGTACAGTCTATAGACACAGCATTAGCAGTTGATGCATCACACTTATGACAGACTATAAACATGTTATCCATTGGTATATAGTTTTGACTTACAGTATTGAATTCATTTGGCTAGTCTTAAAATATCTAAAGTAATTTTTAAGTATATAGGTGTTAGAAGATGTTTATAGCTTTGCTGACTGACATTATTAATCCATCTAGTCCAAATTTACTTCCAGCTTTAAGATATACAGATTTGAAATACTTGGTCTTTGAAGTACACCTAAACATCTAGATTACCTATTAAATGTGTGTGTCTTTCGGCTTTTCCCAGTTAGGGGTCGCCACAGCGGAACTCCGGTCCGCTAATGATTGGCAGTTGATACCAGACTTAAATCCAAACATCACAATACAACTGCTGTTTGGTAAAGGGGTGGGAAGAGGGAAAAACATACAAGTAAGAAATCTGAAGAAAGGAGGCACATATGTGTGTGTATGTGTGTGTGTGTGTATGTATATATATATATATATATATATATATATATATATATATATATATATATATATATATGGGTCTACTTCATATGATCGAAAGTTCATTTGATAGAAACTATTTAGATTGAGACCATAACACCGAATTTTCAAAACACTGAAAACCCATTTGACTGAAAACTCGTAACGCCTAAACATGAAATTTCAATGATTATGTCCTTTTCCCCACTGTAGTGTGATCCTGGAGTTAGAATATATAGTTAGGGGAGGTGTGGGGGGTGGAGCCCCCCACATACTTCAGAGATTTTAAACCATACACATGGATACTTGTAACTACATTGAATAACTCTTTGCAAAAAACAATATTTACCTAAACTATGTGGGGGGGCTGTGCCTCCCACACCACCCTAACTATATATTCTAACTCCATGATCGCACTACAGTAGGGAAAAGGGCATATATCATTCACTGTAATGTTTAGGTGTTGACTTTTCAGTCAAATGGGTTTTCAGTGTTTTGAAAATTCGGAGTTATGGTCTCAGTCAAATGAGTTTCTGTCAAATGAACTTTCAATCATATGAAGGAGACCCACACACACACACACACACACATATATATATATATATATATATATATATATATATATACACACACACACACACACACACACGCATATATATATATATATATATATATATATATATATATATATATATGCATTTATATATAAGATGTTGTGTAACTATGAAATGTTTCCCATACTCCATTTTGTATAAAGTTTCATGTTTCTTACACTTGCATTGTGTGGTTCTGAAAATGTGCATGAATAGTTCATTCCTGCATGGATGTTTCAGCTGTAATTGCTGTGTGTTACTACAACATCCTTGAAATGTAAGTGTCTAAGCTAATGTATAACCAGATGTATTAAGTTTACATAACATTGAAATGTGGGAGCTAAGCATAAATTATAATATTTCCAGACTGTAGAAGCTTTATTAATGTATAGCTAAAAGTAATGTTCTGTTCTTACTGTAGAACTGGAAGTATCAAAAGTTAATGTTGTTTTTATGATTAAATGTACAATAAATTACTTGTATCTTTCCAAAAAAAACTGCTGTAAAAAAAGAACTCTAGTGGAGTCCATTCACCAATCAGACTTGCAACTGCTGGTCTCCTAAAAGAAGAGCTTGAATAAGCAATGTGGAAAAGGCTTGCAGTATTCTGCTGGAGTCCACAGATTTTGTCTTGTAGCTTTGCTTTAAGTTGACAGTATAAATAGAGTTATGTCTTTCTTAATAAGTTATCAGTTTAAGGAGTTCTATAAGTGTGTGTGTGTCCTATACAATATACAGTAAACTCGCAGTTAACCGACACCCATGGGGATAGGTAAATGCCAGATAACTGTAGTTTCTGGTTGCTTGAGAGTTACTATTAAAAATAGGCCTGACTAATACTGCACCCTATACTATTTGTTTGATTTGACTTGTTCTTAGGTTGGGGGGAGAGGCAATTTATCCCAGTCTTCCTTTTAAAAACTCTAAAACTGTAAAAATGTAAGGTATGTTTTTGCAGGGGGGGGGGGGACAAAAAGTGCAAAGCATGAAAATTGCACTGTATTTCTTCGATTTTTTTTTTTTTTCTTCTCCCTGGTTGCTTGAGTTCCAGATAACTGAGAGTTTACTGTATATCCAATATATATATATATATGTGTGTGTGTGTGTGTGTAGAACCCAAACCAGCACAGTGGTAGGTGTGTGTATGTGTGTGTGCGTGTGTGTGTGTATATATATATATATATATATATATATATATATATATATATATATATATATATAATATATACACACACGCACACACACATAAATACACACAGACATATAAAACATTACCAATGATCCTGAACACAAGATGCATTTAATTTAAAAAAGCAGTTGAAACTTTATTTCCTTTGCCCATTAAACAGATCAGAAAGTAGTTTCCTTTCCCTATCAGTTAAAAAAAAAAAAAAAGGAAGACTAGTATGACCCATTGAATTGTTCAATAAAGGAAAACAATGGATAGGCATAGTAAGGCCTTGCTTAGTTTAATTTTGGTGGCTGCCAAAAAAAGCAATTACTAGAAAATGGAAATCAAAGTCTAAACCAACCGTAGTAGAAACAGCGCATATAGCAAGAGAGAGAAAAAAATTGGAAGTGGGATCTTTACAAAATGGTAGGAGCAAATTACATAGAAAATAATGACAACTGGGGAACAAAACATGCAAAACAATGTTTTGAAGGAAGGTTTAAGGAAGGCAGGAATTGAATGAGCTATGTAATGGTTGATGGACAGTGACTATGTAGAAGACTAATTGCGATGCATAATGTTTGCAACTGAAAATGTCAATATGGTTTGTTTTAAGTTATATAAATGTGTGATTGCCAATGCCATAAGTGATAACTCAGTAAAGATGTTTTTTTCCCTTTTTTTAAGCAAGAATTTCCTTTTATGATCATTCACCCCACCAAAAGAAAAATGTCTAAATAGTTAGTGGTACTGTTAGGGAAAGAGTGTTTAGTACCATAATGTGTACCTGGTCTGTGACATCAACAGGACTTGTTGGCAGGACAGATTTGTGTCCCAGAGACTCCCTCATCTATGGAATAGACTCCCTCTCCATGTCTGAGTACCTCTTTACCCCTTTTTAAGTGCAACCTGGATAACTGGATGGGAAACTGCACCCCTGGATTTCACCCGTGTCCCTGCTTGACATGGGCATCGGGTGCTGACTTGTCTAGACATGGGCCAAACTCTTGGCTAGGCTTATAAGGGCCTCAGGGCCATTAACCTATTAAGCCTCCTATGAGATGGAGTTAAGGATGGGGCTATGGGTAGAGTTAGGGTGAGCACACATGAGTAAGGGAGCTTCACCCCCCCCAAACTATTTTATTGATGTGTACTAACCCCACCCCTGCCCCTAACCTCAAGGCGTTTCCTATGCAGTTTCATCTTCCCTGTCTAACTTTGCACATCCCATTAAGAACATAGGTTCAGTAGCTCTAGTAGTAATTAAATGCAGCTTAGGACAAAATGGTGAAATGAAATGAACTTGACAAGAAATGCTTTTTATTGAAATGTGTGAATGTTATAAAGCTTGTGTTTAGCTTTCATTCTGTTTGCATATACTTTTATCTACATTAAATTTTGTTTTATGTATCTAGGCCGTAGTTGAAACATAGCCATGGAGGTCTGGTCTAAGTACCAGTAAAGTTAAGTGTAAACTATATTAGTAGTAGTAGTAGTAGTACAACAGTCTGTACATGGATATTAGATTGAAGAACAAGGGGGAAAAAACAGGAAGCATGACCTTAACCCAATGAAATCAACTCCTTTTTAATTCTGACAGCAGGTTTTGCCATTCATTAAGCCATGTTTTTTCTTTACTGCCTTCACCCAGTTCTGTGGCATGGACAAAAAAACTTCCCAGGTAAATAGAGGGTGGAATGCAAGAACCAGCCCTGTGTGAGATTCAATCCCTTACAGGAGACACATGCACACTCACATTTATATGTACATGCACATGCACACACACACTATGCGTTTATATATGCATATGTAATCCCCCAAACTAAGTTCACATGTATGAAGAGTGTATTGTCATTAGTCAACTTGATAGCTTGTGGGAGGGAGTTGGAAACCCAAGCAAAGGCACTTGCAAATAAGCCTATTCCACATGCACCAAAGACACAAGGAGCACAGCCAAGAAAACTTCCAAACCACTGTAATAAAGCCCAGTATGGCAGGAGAGGCCACGAGGAACATCCAGTATCCATGTTTATTTAATAAAGCAGTCCAGCTCAGCATAAAATGCAGGAAAATTAAATAAAGTAAAATGCATACACTTAATATGGCGTTTTTTGTTCACACATTTTAACTCAAACAACTTTTCCCTTCCCAACCCTTCCTTTAAATACATGCATAAGCCTATCAGAGAACAAAGTTTCTAAAAATTAACTTAATAAATTACCTCAAAAACATTAACTCATTGATAACTATTACAGCAAATGGGTCTTTGTCTATGCAGAACTATCAAACACACTGAAAACCTATAAAAATTTAAAACCAATAATTAAACAAATACTTTATATGCACTTTTTATATGAAGTTTTTATATATCTACTGTACTCTATAATGTAAGACCAGAAATAACTCCCTAAGCAAACATTATAATAAGTACGCATAAGGTTGACATAAATAAACTTTAAAAACACCTCAACATTCATAGAGACTTGCCCCATTATTAAAAATGAGGGCCGCTAGGTTATACATTATTAAATATAAAATAAAACACAAAGTAGTTTTATATAGTTCAATAATAATATTTAATGTTAAGTTGTCTATCTCACCTTCATTCTTGCTGGTTAGGTTCGGAGCCGATCCTTGGCTCTGACTCGACCATCTTCAAAAGCTCGAGAGCTGCCTACTGGCTCGAGGCCCCCCTATATCCCATGATGCCTGGCGCTAGATACCCAGATCTCGTTTGCCGCTTCTGCTGTGAGGTTGCTTTTTCTGGCTCAGGTCATATTTTTCGATTTTATTGTTAGCATATATAAAAATGTATATTGTATTTAGTGTTAGAATAGTTATAGTAGTTATAGTTATCTATTTGTAATTTAGTCTCCTTCCCTTGGAAACTCGTTTCTTGTTAGAGAGTCCCCCCCCCTTTTGTTTTCTTCAAGGTAGCCGTTTTTAGTTAGAGGCTAATCCTTGTTCTTCAATATTTATGTAGTAGTTTTTTATTAGAAATTGTTGTAGATCAGTAGGTTTATTTACCTTTTCTTGGATAATAGAGTGTGTGTGCTGTTAGGGTGTGGTAACTTGTGTTGAGTGCATGTGTTTTACTAGTTACCTACTTCCCTTCTGTTGCTTTTTCTCTGGGATTGATATTTCCTTTTACAGGAATGTCTAAAGATATGAAAGTATCTGGATTCAAGAAGTGTGACTCATGCTGTCAGAAGATGTCACTGACAGATGGTCACACTTCTTGTGTCTACTGTTTGGGCGCCCCACACCTGCAGGACTCTTGTTCTGTGTGCCACACCTTTAGTCCAAGAGTCCTGCAGGAGCGTAGGAATAAAGTAATCCTTAGGGGTTTGCTCAAACCTGAAGGGTCACTGGCTAAGGCCCAGCCAGTGAAACCCTCTACGCCAACGAAGCCATCTGCTCCCAGTTCGGAGCCGTCATCGGATGTGGCGTCTGCTTCAACTTCGGTTCCGGCTGGAACCGAAGTACCTGTCTCCCAGTCGGCCCTGACTCTGGTGTCGGAACCATCAGGGAGCCGAAAACGCTCTAGATCTCCATCCCTAGAGTCGATACACTCAGCTCCGGGGTCGCCTCTGTTACAGTCGGAGCGAAGTCACCGATCCCACTCTTCTCGGTCTTCTAGACTATCTGACCTTGATTTGGAGAGAGTGGTGAGCAGGCTTCTAAAATCGCAGGCTCTGGCTAAAATGTTATCCAGCCCCCCTCATCAGGGTTTGGCTCCGCCTATCTCTGCAGTAGTTCCTCCTTTGACTCACCCCTTGAGTTTGGAGCCAGAGCTGCTTGGGTTTCGGATCGTGGAACCGTTGGCACTGATACCTACCCTTTTGGTTCCGTCGTCGGCTCCGATCGCTTCCATGGTGCCATCCTTGGAGGGATCTGGGCACCGGGACTCCCTCATCAGCTCCGAGGGGGCGACTGGCATCGGACCCTTGTCCAACCCCGTTCTCCCTCTCAGAGCTTCGGCACAGGTGAGTTTGACTCCTACATCAGCTTCGGAGCCGTCTCTCTGTGCCGGGAAGGATTCCTGTCTCTTCGGAGCCTTCTCCGCTATCGGGAAGGGGTGCCTTCGAGGTCATGAGGAGTGTGCTGGCCTCTGTCAGCCCCACGATCAGCCTCATTGGTTCCTCCCCCATGGTGCCTGTGTCTGCCTCTGCCCCTCCTCCAGACCCCAAGGGTGGGGAACAAGCACTCCAGGGCACCCCATTGGGTGTATCTTCCTCTTCCGAGGCCTCCCCTGATCATTCAGAGGAGCCCCCTCGAAAGAGGAAATGCAAGAGGAAGCATGTTGACTCCCCTGAGTCTGTCACTTCACATACCGACTTAGAGGATTCAGAAGGGTCCCCGAGATCCCCCTCTGAAGATGTCTCTTTCTCAGACATCCTTGAGATACTTAGGCAGAAGGGGAACTGGACTACCCTTAACCCTTCTGAGGATGAGTCGGTATTCCTGAACGCGTTTGGTTCCCGACCCTCCACCTCCTGGGTGTCTCCGCCTTTTGATCCACTGATGTCGGTGGTGGCTCGGAAGGCGTGGTCAGCCCCAGACACAGTGGAACCAACCCCCCCGAAGACCCACAAAATTTATTACTGCACCACAGGACAAGCACTTTCTGACAAAGGGTGTTCCCATTGATGCCATGGTGGTAGCAGCGGCCAAAAAAAAGGAGTTGGCTGAAACTTCTTCATCTGTCCGTCCCCCAAATAAGGAATCTAGGACGATGGACAGATATGGGAAGTGGATGTTTTCCTCAGCGACCTTCTCCATGAGGTCGCTGAACTACTTGTGCCACTTTACCCGCCTTGAAAGGGATCTCCTTAAAGAGCTAGGAGATGCCCTTCAAGATCCATCAGCTGTGGGGGCCCATGCTAAGGTTGCCTTCCAGCTGGCGACTCTTAATTCGGTAGTAAACTCCTCCATGTGGCTCATCTCTTATGCAGCCGATGGTGCGAGTAGGGCCGCAGGTACAGGTGTGGCCTTGAGGAGGTATGCTTGGATGCGGTTATGTAACTTTGCGGAACCCTTCAGGGCGTCTTTCACCAACACCCCCTTTGATGGTTCTGCTCTTTTCGGACCACAGGTGAAGGATACCCTTACCAGATGTGAGCAGGAAGGCAAGACTGTCTCTGCTGTGGGAGTCCATTTTTCCACTCCTTCTAGACCGTATCCCAAAGGTCAGAAGAGTGGGAAGATGTGGTTCTGGAAACCCCAGGGAGCCGTGCCTGACGCACGTGGTGAGTTCCCCTCCAGGGGCAGAGGAGGGAACAACAATAGACGCTGCCCTCTGGGCAGAGGGGGTCCGCAAAATCAGGGCAACAGAGAATCTTTCTCTGACAAGCCCTTCCAGCATCCCTGAGGTGCTGCCCCGCTGTCCACCTTCGGAGGCAGTCGGGGGAAGATTATCGCTGTACCCAAAAGCCTGGCAAAGTATAACACAAGACAAATGGGTACTGTCTATCATATCCGAAGTCTACAAACTCCCCTTCTTTTGCACCCCCTGCATTCCCAACAAATCCCTTCCAGATGTTCCACCCAATCTAAGGGATCAAGCAGTTCAAGAAATATCAAAACTGCTAAGAAAAAGAGCCATCCAGCCAGTCCCAGCAGACCAGCAAGGATCCGGAATTTACTCAAGGTTCTTTTTGGTACCAAAAAAGACAGGGGACTAGAGACCCATTCTGGATCTCAGCAGACTAAACAGGTCTGTTTAAAGAATGAAGTTCCGGATGGTCACGCTACAGTCCATTTTACCCTTTCTGGGTCAGGACAATTGGATGTGCTCCATAGATCATCAGTATGCGTACTACCATATCAAAACGGACAGACGCTCCAGAAGATTCCTACACCTCCGGCTGGGAGCCAGTCATTATCAGTTCAGAGCTCTGCCCTTTGGTCTCACCACAACCCCCAGGGTGTTCACCAAATGTTTGGCAGTAGTTACCGCTCACCTGAGATGGCAAGGATTCCAGGTGTTTCCATATCTAGACGACTGGTTCCTTACTTCTACCACCAGACATCACCTGCTGCGAGCCAGAGACTACACCATCCAAACTTGCTCCAAACTGGGTATCACAATAAATTTTGAAAAGTCTGCATTGTTGCCTTGTCATTCTATTACCTTTATAGTCGCAAACTTAAATGCAAAGGACATGTCAGCGAGACTTCCATTAGACAAGAGTGTTAGACATTCACCGACATGCGCAGGTCTTATTAGGATGCAAAAAAATTCAGGCCAGATTCGTCCTAAAAACCTTGGGTCTCATAGCAGCGGCTATCATACTAGTCCCCCTTGCTCGTTTTCATATGAGGATTCTTCAGTGGATGCTGTTCAGTACATTAAGTAGGGATTTAGAACTACAAAGGTGAATATGGAAGTTTTGATGGCAATTTTTCATGTGAGGTCTTTACCTGAAATGTATCTACTGCAATCTGTTTCATATTGCTTAGATGGTAGCTTAGATGTGAAAATAATCTTTTGTTGTTGTTTGTCATATAAAATGACTTGTACAGGAAATTGTCTGCAGCCTTTCAGCTGTGATAATAAAGATCTCATTCTAATAATCTGATTGCTAGATACTTGATAATATGCACTCAGATTTGTTATGAGAAGACCTTAGTAAGGCATTTGCCTAATCATGGCAGGGGGAAGCTATATTGAAGTTTCTGAGAAAGTGTCACTTACAGCATTGCATAAGCTTACCATTTAGAAGGTGCGCACCTCCATCACTCCTTTGAGAAAGGCAGATTGGAAATGATATGTTTGATAGGCAGTTATATCTTTAATTATGTATGCAGAAGTGTGGTATAAGATTGTGCCTTGACTGTAGTTCTGTTATTTCTTTAGATCTGATGATGTCCTTCAAGGATGCATCTGCAGTCCTTACATATGGGTTGTCCTGCCTCAGGCGGCCCTTCGGTCGACCGGATTCCAAAGTCTGGGTCCGGCGTCGGCTGATGTCGCCCTCTCCCCGACGTCAGAGCGCCTGGGGTATAAAAACGTCAGCCGACGCCATCTTCCCCAGTCTTTCTTGCCACGTGGTGCTCGAAGCAGAAGCAGTTCGCAAGTGCCGGTCGGCCAGCTCCTGTAACTTCAGCTACCGAAGACTTCAAAAGCTAAGTACCCCGTTGGGGACTCTTTCTTGCCTCAGCCGATGTCAGATCAAACGCTTAAAGTTAATAATTGCTTAACTTGTGGGAAACAAATATCTCATAAGGATTTCCATTCTTACTGCCTCCCCTGCCTAGGCCCAGACCACGACGTCTCGGCCTGTACAGCCTGTGCCTCCTTCAACCGACGCACTCTTAGGCGTCGGGCGGAATTTGCAGAGGAATTTTTTGGGGCTAGTTACAGTTACAATATGCCGTCGGAGTCTCCGACTTCTCATTTAACCAAAAAACGGAAGGACAAGGACCGACACACGCAGACTGTGGTTTCGGCTGAAACCACGCCTAGGCCTACCGCGAGTGTCTCTGTCTCGGCTGAAACAGAGTCCTTGGTACTTCCGACCGTTGAAACCGCACAACCGACAACCTCGGCCCTGGAGGCCTCTTCTGAGTTGGTTATTGAATTTCCCTCAGAAACCGGTGTTCCGGAAACATCCAACACCATTTCCCTAGACAAAACTACGCCAGCACGTGGAGCAGCCAGGCCTCCTGCATCCATGTCCATAAAGGCATTCACAAGGGCTAAAGCTGCTAAACAGCCAAAATCTCTGCCTCCCCAAGGCTATTCCTCAGGGATCCACTACAGGCTCACAGATTTTAAGTTTAGCTGAGGACCTTATTTCCTTAATTAGGGGCTCTCAGCCTCTAGACAAAAGGCCCAGGGTTGAGCCCACTGATCCCCAGTCCTCTGATGAGGCCTCAGATGGCTCTGCTCTTTCAGACTACCAGGAGGAGGCCTTTACGGCCTACGAGGATTCTGATGCAGTGGAATCTATTCCCTCTGCCTCCCCTCCTGAAGAGCTGTCCTTTGGGGAGACCCTTCACTCCATGAGAGAGCATTTCAAATGGCAGGACCAGGAATTCTCTGATTCCAGGAAGAGATTAAGGACTTTTTTACATTTACCTCAGCATAGACCTTTGGCTATTCCTCCTGTTTTGAATGTCATTGATGATGTGTACTCTGAGTCTAGCACTACCCCTGACTCCCTTCCTCCGGCTCCTGTCAAACCCGATAGGTACTACAGGGTCCCGGACTCGCATCATTTCCTTTACAAGGCCCACTCTGCTGACCCTGAAACTATTTCCCAGGGCCCTAAAGGGGTTGCATCTGCCACTACTAAAAATCCTCTCCCCTCTGAAAGGGAGTCCAGGGCTTTAGAGAGATGGGGTAAAAAAGTATATACTTCTTCCACTCTTTCTATGAGGGCATTAAATTGTCAATTCCATATGATACAGTACCAAGAGTATTTGTTAGATGAATTGCATAAAAAAACTGTCTTCACCTGAACCCCTAGATCGCAAGTCACTTCAGGATCTGGTACATAACTCCCAACAGGTTAGCAACCATTTCTTGCAGTGTGGTTATGATGCATTGGAAGCTTCATGTAGGTCAGCAATGACAGGTGCAGTCATACGTAGGCATGCTTGGCTGAAGGAACAAACTCTGCCAGATCATGTTAAAGCAAAGCTTCTGAATGCGCCACTGGAAAAGCAAAAGTTATTTGGCTCCACTGCTCAGGAGGTCTTAAAGAAATTTGAGGAAAAGGCTAAATCTGTACAAACAGTCAAAGATTTTCTCCAGGTCCAACCACCAAGATTCAGCAGAAATTGGCCCTCTAAGAATTGGTCCTTTCCGGACACAGAGAGATTTTAAAGAGGCAAGAACAGACGTGCCAGAGGTAGAGGGCAAGCTAGAGGCTCCTACAGAGGACGTCAATGGCAGCCTCCTAACCAGAGAGGTAGTGCAGGACCTACAACTGCTGCACAAGGACAGACTCAATGACTTTATCTTGACCCCGCCAACCAGGGCTCATTTGGAAGCACCTTTGGGCGGAAAGCTATCTTTATTCGCAAAAAATTGGCACAGTATTACAAGGGACAAATGGACACAGCAAATAATAGACAAAGGATACAGGTTCCATTTTCATATATTACAAAAAAGAAAAGGCATGCCAAACCTGCCACCGAATCAAAGGGCAGAGACTTTAAAACAAATTTCCAACCTATTGCAAATGAAAGCTATAGAAAAGGTTCCTCTCACAGAACAAGGCCAAGGATTTTATTCCAGACTATTCCTTGTCCCAAGAAAAGAAAAACAATGGAGGCCTATTCTCAACTTGTCCGCACTGAATACTTATCTCATTGTGCCAAAATTCAAAATGCTGACCCTACAGCAACTCCTTCCCATGCTGGGCAAGGGGTCTTGGCTGGTGACTCTAGACCTCAAGGAGGCATACCTGCATGTCCCTGTCAGACAAAGTTGCAGAAGACACCTCAGATTTCTTGCAGGTTCAGAGCATTATCAATTCTCAGCATTGCCCTTTGGCTTATCTACTGCCCAGAGTATTCACGAAATGCCTGGCATCAGTAATTGCACACTGCAGACTTCAGGGGATTCAAATATACCCATACCTGGACGACTGCCTTATACAAGCGGACAGCCAACAAACTTTGCTAAAACACTTGAATTATGCCATCCGCCTACTTCAGGCTTTGGGATATACAGTCAACATTCACAAATCAAGACTAGTTCCATCCCAAAGGATAATTTTTCTGGGTGCGAAACTAGATACAACCACCCAAATGGCTTTTCTCACGGAAGAAAAACAAAGACAACTACCGGATTATTTCAAAAATCTGACAAAACAAACTCAGCTGACTGCAAGGAAAATCCTGCAGGCCCTGGGTTACATGGCATCTTGCATTCTTCTGATTCCAGAAGCAAGGCTACATATGAGGAAACTACAATGGTACCTAAGGAGTTTATGGTGTCAGCACAGTCACAGCCTAGAAGCTTTGATACCTCTCATTCCATGCCTTCAAAAGGAATTTCTGTGGTGGGCTCAAGCAAGCCAGTCAAACAGGGGTCTGCCCTTCAGCAAACCAATAATCAGCCAAACCATTACAACGGACGCTTCAGACCATGGATGGGGAGCACACATGGAGGGCAGATGCATTCAAGGACTATGGTCACAGAAAGAATTGCACATGCACATAAACCAAAAGGAAATGCTGGCAGCGATGCATGCAATCGAGGCCTTCAAACATTTTCTGCATCAAGAACACCTGCTAATAAGGACAGACAATACCACAGTTATGTGGAACATAAACAAGCAAGGAGGTACCCATTCCTACCCTCTTTGCAGGCTGGCAATGAACCTTTGGGAACTTTCCCTAAAAATCAATATAGAGCTGCAATCCCAGTTTGTGCCAGGAAAAGACAATATACTGGCGGACAGCCTGAGCAGAAATATCATGGATCCACACGAATGGATGCTGCACCCAGACATTTTCCTTCAGATAACACAATCATGGGGGAGGCCGGACATAGATCTTTTTGCCTCCCACCACAACCATCAGCTGAAGAAATTCTGTTCAAGGACATACCACCCACAAGCATGGAAAGTGGACGCCCTCTCTTTCAGCTGGAATACTGTACAGTGTATGCATTCCCACCTCTTCCATTAATGACCAAGGTCTTACTGAAGATCAGGACGGAGCAGCCCAAAGTGATTCTGATAGCTCTGGTCTGGCCCAGACAGCACTGGTACCCACTGTTAAGGAGCATGTCATGCACGAAACCGTGGCCTCTACCACAATGGCCACTTCTTCTGACACAACACAATTACAAAACTCTGCACTCCAGCCTGAAAACCTTGCAGCTGACAGCCTGGAGAATACCTTGACTCCTCACCGGGATAAGCTATCCAAGACAGTGAAGGACATCATCATGGAAGCTCGCCGGCCTTCCACAAAAAAGGCATATTCAGCAAAATGGAAAAGATTTCGCACTTGGTGCACCTCAAAGGGCCTAGATGCGACAGTGATGAACTTGGCACATATCCTGGAATACTTGGCAGAAATGCTCCACAATGGCCTTTTGTACTCTTCCATAAAAATTCATGCTTCAGCAATTTCAGCAGAATACAATACTGATCCACCTGTCTTCTCTCATCCTCTCCTAAGGCAGTTTCTAAGGGGAATTAAAAACATCAATCCTCCAAGAAAACCACCAGTGCCTACATGGGACCTTAACTTCATGTTGGAAAAATTAACTCTACCTCCCTTTGAACCAGCAGCATCTTCAGAACTACAGTTCCTGTCTTGGAAGACTGCCTTCCTTCTGGCCATAACCTCAGCAAGAAGAGTATCTGAGTTGCAGGCCCTCATGGCAGTACAACCATTTCTTATTTTTCATCAGGACAGAGTCTCACTGAGAACCAATCCTTCATTCATGCCAAAGGTGGTATCCAGGGTCTCACTGAACCAAGCTATTCACCTGCCTACCTTCTTTCCAAATCCACAAAACAAAGGGGAGAAACTTCTGCATACCCTGGACATTCACAGACAGTTGCGCTACTACTTGGACAGAACTAAGACTTACAGAAAAACTGACCAGCTATTTGTAGCATATGCTGCTGGTGTACAAGGCAAAGCAATTTCCAAACAGACAATTTCAAAATGGATAGGGAATTGCATTCGATTCTGTTACTCTTTTCATGGCAAAACTGTGCCAGCTAACATTAGACCTCATTCCACCAGAGCCACAGCCACCTCCACAGCCTTCTTAAGAGGGGTGGCTACCAAGGACATTTTAGAAGCTGCTACATGGAGCTCCGTGCATACATTTTCCAAGCATTGCGACTTACCCTTATATTCCAGATCCAGAGCAGGCTTTGCTACGGCAGTCCTGCAGGGCATTTTAGCTACACCATCCCTTTCTTGGATCCTACCACCCCCAGCTTGGCTATGGTATTCTACCCATATGTAAGGACTGCAGATGCATCCTTGAAGGACATAGTACAGTTTTGTACCTACCATAAATGTAGATGTCCGATAGGTATGCATCTGCAGTCAGGTTTCCCTCCCTCCTTCCCCTCTGTGGTATTTCCTGGGTACTTATCCCTCTTATAGCTAGCTGGGGTTATCTATTATGGTGTATTTGTTTTATATTACTGTGCATGTTTGGAATTTTTTGCATCTCTCCAAATTTAGCCTTCCTTAGAGGGCACCTGGCATCTGGGGCAAGAAAAACTGAGGAAGATGGCGTCGGCTGACGTTTTTATACCGCAGGCGCTCTGACGTCGGGGAGAGGGCGACATCAGCCGACGCCGGACCCAGACTTTGGAATCCAGCCGACCGAAGGGCTGCCTGAGGCAGGACAACCCATATGTAAGGACTGCAGATGCATACCTATCGGACATCTACATTTATGGTAGGTACAAAACTGTACTTTCTGCATGTTTTAAAGCCCTTCAGTACCATTCTAAACTTTGTCATGTTGCTGCCATTTGATATGGTTACTGTCCGATCCAGTTCCACTTTTGCTGCTACACCGTCTTGATTTGCACATTCCTTTCCTAGGTTACCTTTTTTCTGATGCTTTACTTTGCATTGGATATAAGCTGCCATGCTTTAGACTGTTTTCTAGGCTCGCCAAGCTCCTTTTCATTACTTAATCCACAATTATTTTTGCCTGGCAGTTTAGTGCAAAGTCTTTAATACTGTGTGCTGCTAGACCTAAAACTAGACCCTGCAGCAGTTCTTAGTTTGACTCCCACATTGCCTGTTGTGACTCTTGAGCTTGTCACTCTACCAGATATTGCTCCTATGTCATACCTGAAAAGGGACTGTATGCTCATTAGGCGTACAGAATCATAATGTTTTCTAAGCTGTTTGTGCATCTACTGTAAAACATTGAAACATTGTAACAGAAGTACTCCCACTGCAAATGTTTGGTCACACAAATGCAAAACTTTAAGATATCATTCAAGTAAATATAAATATGCTATAAACAAGTGTTTTTAGGGAGGGGAGGGCAAGCCTGTCCCCCCACACCCTTATGTGTGGGACGACAACTCAAACTTGCATATCCCGATTTCATAGCCACACAACATTAGGGCAAAGTCAAGTCCCCAAAACAATGAACAGTGGTCTCAAACAGTACATTTACTCTTGTGTGATCAAGCATGTTATTTACAGATCTCCTTTGCATATCTTTTTGTTGTCAGCAAAATGCTATGCTTTTCCTTTCAGATGTTTTTCAGCATACCTTACAAAGAAATTTGAAAGGGCCAGCTCTAGACCTCACCGTTGAGATACTGAGGTATACCCTATTAATAATCATCCATTTATCTAAACGGATTAAATTTATCATTACCCTTCAAGTTTTTTTGGCTTGCCAGTGTCTGTTTTGCAGCCCTAATACCCACTCCAAAGTTGCCTAGTTTATTGAAGCACCATTGTTGTGGTACTGTCTTGCTGAACGTAAGTGCTCCACATTTACAGTACCTTTCTTGTCTCCTGCCCTTGGAACACAGTCATTAAACTCATGCTAGATTTTCTGGCATGACCTTCTGAAAGAAAGATAAACATAAATTCATCCATAATAGTCCCAGGTTTAATGACTGAAAAAAAGATACATCAGCAATTGACTAGTAATGCACAAATCAGCAACTTTCCCAAGATGTATGTGTGGACATTTATATGGATATAATGTGTGTGTATATATAAATACACTTGCATACATTTTAATATGTTAATTGGTCCAGTAAGAAGTGCAAATATTTTAGCACCTTTATCAAATTATCACTTAAGACATAGGCACATATATATTAATAGAAAAGAAAAACATTAATATCTGTAAAGGTCATGCATTATATGTTACATATTTTTATTTAAAAAATTATTCATCCCAACATTACATAAATTACTGATTTCCTGCCTCCCCTTAAACCTCACTCCTCTTGAACATTGTTCTGCATGTATTGTTACCAAAATTCCATTTATTTCTATTTAATTTGCTCCTTTCCTTTTGTAAAGATCACCCTCTATTTTATTCTCTTTAAAATATTCAGTACTTAAATAGCAGTTGTTTTAGGATTTTGATTTCCATTTTCTAGTAATTGCTTTTTGGTCAGCCAGTAGCAATAAATTTAGTAAGCTGTTGCTATGTACAGGCAGTTCAGATCAAGTGCCCCTTCTCAAAATAAACATTTTCTTAGTTGCAGCCATCTTCTTCCCCAAAATATTTGAGAGAGTACTCTGTAGGGAATTTTAAAAATCTGCCAACTTGTTACACTCAGAAAAAAAAAACATATTCCCGGTTATCTCGCTCTTCTGTCACACCTCCAGAGTTTGGTATCTGTCCGAGTTAAAATTCTCATAAATCTGCTTGCAGTATAAAAATACCCATGCAAAAACACTTCCAAGCAAACATTCTAAAACTTCTGTGTTTTGTAGTACACTTGAGAGCTATAAAGATGTCTTCCCATTGGCCTTCTGTACATTGGCTGTCTCTCTTCCAAATCTTTTTAACCTCCTTTGATTAATATTTATAGTTATTCCCTTTTAATTATCCCTTTTTTAACAGCAGCTTCTGTTCTTGATTCAAAACTTCTGTCAGAGATGATATTTCACTTAGCAATATCCTGTAAAAGCTCACACTATTCATTTGATTGATTATATTTGAGATGCAAATTGAAAAGAATTCTTATGGGGAACAAAAAAAAAAACAGGCTTGCTCCTAAGCTGTTTTGTAGTGGAACTTTGAATTTTAAAGTGATATTCAGCTGAATGAAGTC
>NC_056746.1:448884083-448956583 GCF_019279795.1 Protopterus annectens | reverse complement strand
TGTCATCATATTTAATTATGGGTCTGCTTAGGGAAAAGTACAGTAGACGGATAATTTTATGGTTCTTGGGCATAGTCCTCTGGAAATGAACTGGGCCTGATAGAAAGATTTCCTGAACGTGGTGGAAGCATAATCGTAATGAGAGAGAATTGTCCACATAAGTAATGAAGTCACTTATAGCTGTGTCTGTCTAAAGATAAGACCATTAATAATGGCTTTTTCATTTCTGTGGCAGCAGTACCCTTCAAGAAGATCAGAAACCATGCTGAAGGCTGATAAAATAAATAATCTGAAGAGCAGGTGTGTAGTTGAAGCACATGCTTTGGAGTGAATTGTGTGTACTAGTTAAGGGGAAAAAAAAAGCCTGTAATATTCAATGTGATGGGACACGTTGCTCAGCATTTGTTCTCAGAAATGAAGCTATGGGTGCCAGGGAGTAGTTGGTGTCCCAGTCAGCCTTACATTAGTGAGAGGTGGTGCGAACAGAAATTATTTCATTATTATGTAACAAAGATGGAATTAGTTACCAAGGATGTTGACTGTTCTGCACCAGCATTCAGGCATTGTGGTTGAAAAACAGGCGATGATATAGTGTACTGACTCACCAGCAGTTTCGTGCGGGAGTGAGTGTGGCCAGGGTGATTGGCAGGCCTTATGTCTGTGAAGTGGAATTGAAATGAGGCATGATTGGCATGCCATGCATATTAGCCTGTGACATCATGCATAATAATGAATGTAGATGAGCAGCTCTGAGTACTGTATGTTTCTTTGATAACAGACATCTGTAAAATGTATGCATAGGAACATGAGAATAGGAGGGGATATGAATCTATCTAAAATAAGGATGCTTTTGACATTGTGTTGCTTAAGCACTTTGTTTTTTCCCTGTCTGTTTCAGGGTAACCTGTCATTTAGTACCTCTCAATTCAAATGCTAGTTTGCATCTCTTTGAAATGCAGGTGCATAAGCACCTTGTTTTTCCCTTTTTGTTTCTGGCTAATGTGGCAATATTATAAAGATAAAGGACACAGCAAAGCTGAAAACTCTTTAATACATGCACAGATCATGGGAGACCAAGCAAACTAACATGAATCTCCACACAAGGGCAAAGCCTCTACACTTGTAATAAAAAGTACACTCTGCGAGCAGAACTGTTATCATCAGACTATGGTTGACTTATTAATGCCAATGCAGAAAATAAAATATTTTACAATTTATGCTAAATCTATTCATCAAGTCCTTGGACTTTCTAAACAGTAAGCTACAACCTTACATAGCTAAGGACATTAACAAAGAATGCTATGGCAGACAGAAGAAACAAAGCTTATTTCAATCAAATGCTGCAGACTCCATTTTAAATAAAAATTCCGCTGTCTTCATTCTGTACATTTTCCTATAGCAATAAATAATGCCATATATTAATTCTCAGTTCTGCAAAAAAATTCGACAAAAACCTACACCTATCAATGTATCCTCTCACGCGATCTTTGCAACAGTGTTATTGTACACTTTAACTTTTTCTTTATATTTTCAATTTATATATTTAAACATTTATAAGTAACATTAACATATCTATCTTTCTGTACTATTCCATAATCTTCCCTTTTCATAAGACTCTTAGTAATTCCATATCTCTATTAATATAATTATATGCATCTTTATCCACAACCTGTTTCTCCTTTCTTCCTCCATCAGTATAGCTACATTTTTATATTATGCTACACTACACTACTCCCAACTTAATTCCTAAAATCTGGAATTGGTTTTGCACAGATACAAATATGCACATACAACAGGTACGTACAATACCTCACATGGCCCATACATACATTTTTGGGCGATATTGTAGTGTACTGGCTCACCGGATAAGCAGTAATTTTTTTTTCAATGTTTTTAGAAATGCAGTGTACCCAATTTCGCATGCATGATGATGATGGATGAAGAATGAATATTCATGTGGGTGAGAACCACATCATAATGAATATTCATTGGTACAGATTGATGTCAACTGGCTGGGGCAGGGTTTGGGTGGCATTTGCTACTGCATCTGGTGAGCCAGTACACTACCAAATCGCCGAAGAACAATTACTTCAGCTACTTCGTTTTTTGTAAAGTATTTTGAAAATGTACTTTTTGGACTCTTGGAAATGTCTAAATAAATGTATTTACTTGGCTTTATGGAGGATGATTTTGGCTGTATGCTTCACAAAATATATTAGAGTTGTGACTGTAGAAAATCAGATGCATCTATTTTTTGACTCCCTCAGATGACTCTCTGCTGCTCCCACCTCATCCACTGCATTTGCCAAACCCACCTTAGCCATCCATTGACCATCTGTCCCATGTTCTGAATAGATGAAAGACTTAAGTACCTGGAGTAACATTATACTGCTGCTGAGGAGTGCTTCTTCATATATATCCCATGTCCTGCCCATGCCAGGTAATATCTTGTGAATGAAGTATGCAGTGCATGACAGCACTGGATCATCCTTCACTTTCGCAACTGTCTGATTCCAGGAAGACTGGCTGCCCACCCACGAGAGCACCTGTTGGTTTTTTTCTAGGTTTCCACCAGGGAAGTCGTACTGTGCAAACAGTTGTCATTGTGGCAAATGGTGGAAATCAGAATAAGTTGAAACCTGAGATGCAGTAGAAGTATTGGGACAGGTTAATAGCTTCAAGTATCTGGGAGGGGTGATTGAAGAGGATGGAAGTCTAAATGCAGAAGTCAAAGCTAAAATCAGTGAGACTGCAGTCATTTGGCACAGAGAATTAGGGGTAGTACATGGCAGAGAAGATTGCCAAAGAAGCTGCAAAGAAAGGTGTACAGAACAGTGGTGCTGTGCCTCACAGCAGGGATGTGATGGCAAGGAAGAGAGTGCATTCAGTCAACAGTTGCAGGGCTTTTTGGGTAAAGCAGGAACACACGAGTTGGTTTTGATAATGGGGACCTGAAAGCTCATATTGGGACAGACAGAACAGGAAATGAGGACTGCCTGGGTTCATGTGGGGTGGGGGGCAACAGGAGTAATGAAGGAGAAGCCACTCTAGACTTCCCTCTGCCACATGGTTCAGCAAGAGAGAGAGAGTCACAAAATCATATCCAATAATGGGCAACATGAAGCTCTGGTGGACTTCCTTCTAACAGGAAAAAACACATTAGGGTGAAATCAGAGATTACAAAGTCATCCCCAGTTAAACAGTTGGCACACAGTATGACCCACTAGTGGCCACAGTCAGCTGCATTCAATAGCCAGAGAGGGCTGTAAGGTCAATAAAGACTAGGCTGAAGCAGGAAATTTAAGAGGAGTGAAAGCACTTGCCTATCACACTTCCTCACTGAAAATGAATTGAAATCCATGGTTGAATGAAATATGTATCACTTCAAAAAATTCTACAACTGTGAGAACTCCCCAAGAACCCGTCTATAAAACTTAACACTAGTACCCTCCAACTCACATCCATTAGTATATTAAACCACCAAGAAGGAAAAATAGTCCAAGAAACGACTCAGCCAGTATATCCAAAGAATTTATTTTATAGCACCAACAATTGATGTTCTCCAGCACCTCGGCATAAGCCTTTTAACAGAGTACAACAAAACCCATTTCTCATTCGTTTATATAGTAAAAAACTATTCTAATAAAACAATTAAAAAACACTTAATTACAGCAGCCATTTCCAATCAAGCTCTCTATTTAACCCCTTAGGGTGTAGAGTGTCAAATTTTAAAATAAACAGTGCTTCTTTCCATTGTAGTTTATTCTTCAAGCACATACCTTTCACGCAATGTACTTTTTCCAAAATTGTGCCTGTCAAATTCTTACCATCACTGTTATGATATTTTTTAAATGAAAGCCTAAAGGGCTTTCTACCTTTTCATTTTTAATATTTCTCAAATGTTCTAAGAACCTGACTCGAAAACTCCTTTTTGATTCACCTGTGTAAAATAAATTGCATTCACATTTGAGTACATAAACAATACCTTCTGTATTACAACTAAAATTACCATTCACATTAAATTTCTTTCCATTTATACAGTCAAAAGAATTTACTGTTTGGTTACATATACTACAATGACCACATGCTTTAAAACCATAATCAGAAATACATTTAGTTAGACTGGCAGCAGAAAAATAAAATAAGCATGAACTAGCATATCTTTAATACTTTTTCCACGTCTATAAGACACCATAGGTTTTTGAGGTAACAATTCACCCAAGCATGGATCTTGTAACAAATGTGTCCAATAAAACATAACAATTTCTACTAATTTCTCTGTATATGTTCCATATGTTGTAACAAAAAACATTTTATCCACTTGTTGATTATACACATTTTATCTGATTTAGCCCTATATTTTACTTGTTGAGTCTGATTATTAAAATTCAAATTATTTTTAGCTTGTTCTACACTTTCTACACTATAACCTCTTTTGATAAATTTCTGACAAGTCAACTCAATTTCTAATTCTTTTTGTTGTTCATCACTAATTAATCTTGAAATTCGCAATAATTAATTATAGGGAAGTGCTGATATTAAGTGTGGAGGATGGCAACTAGTCCCATTAATGAAATTATTCACACCTTCAAATTTATGATGCACTGATGTTACTACCTTGTTACCTCTAACATGCAAATTTACATCCAAAAATGTAACTTTATCTCCCCACTGAGCTCCATCAAACTTTATACCAAAATTATTACAGTCTAGGTCATGAATAAAATGATGTACATCTGAACTACCCCCTTCACATAGAAAGATTAAATCATCTATGTAACGATAATATTCTATTACATGACTTCTGAAAAAACACATTCTATATAGAAATTTGGTTTCAAAATAACCCATAAATAGATTTGCATATAGTGGAGCGAAAACTGCTCCCATCGCTGTGCCTTTAATTTGTTGATAGAGAATTTCATTAAATTCAAAAAAATTATTTTTAAGACAAAACAGTATTAAATCAACTGTATAATAAGTAAGTGGAGTTTCACCCAAATGAAATTTAAGAGCTTCCACCCCTAATTCATGTGTAATATTAGTATACAAGTTTTAAACATCTACTACTATTCAGTACCTATTTTCATTCCACTGAATGTTATTAATTTTCTCCAGAAAATCAAAGGTGTCTCTAATATAGGAAGACAACTGCACAACCTTTGGTAAAAGTAATTCATGCAACACAATTCCTATATTATGAAGAAGATAGTTACAAGCAGACACTATAGGACGACCCGGGGGATTATATCTATCTTTATGTAGTTTAGGAAGACAGTAAAATTTAGCCATAGTACAATTTTCTATGGAAAATTTCCTGTCTATGTCTTTTTTGGTAAAATAGCCAAGTCTATACCCCCTATTTATTAATTCATTATATGCTGACAAGGCTGTTTCATATTCCTTCCATACAGCAATTCTATATACTTCCTCATTATTTAAGTTATCCATACACATCTTATAATACTGTTCTACTGTCATTATAACTAACTTATTACCTTTATCTGAGGGCTTAAATATCCATTAGTAGTCTGTGGGCAAAATAGGTCCGTTTATATATCCCCATGCTTGTTTGAATTGGTTTCATGTGCAACTTGTGATCAAATTATTTGCAACTGAAACTACCCAGAGTGTTAATACCATAAAGGACTAACACCATAATGTAAATATTGAACATATTTTTACTGAAGCATGCCCACAGTCTAGTATTTGTACAAAGTTTATCATAAAAAATAGAAAATTATTTGGACAGACACAGACCATGTTTTTCTTCTTCAGGACTGATGCCGAATCAGTGTGTGAAAATATACATTTGGAGTGCACAAAATGAGAGTCCACTACCAACCACCGTGCTCCAAGTACTACAACTGATAGAGTTTGATGCCTTCCAAGTAGTTACATATTTGATTATTTTCACTTTGTATGGCTAAGTCTAAAACTCTTAGAAAATTACCTTTTGTTTGTTTTGAGCTGCAGTTTCTGATTCAGACAAAACACATTTGTCATATGCATTTCAGTATTAAGTTTTTGATTAGTAACACTGTAGCATAGTTATTTATCAGGTTTGGTCTATGCACTTTCAGTGTTCATTAAGTTTAATTCCTTTAGCTGTCTTCCTTGAAAACTAAACTTGTCTTCAACAATATTTTGATATTTAAATTACTCGGCACACATCAAGTTTAATTCTTTTCAAAATTCTCAAATGTGTTTGACAAATCATAATCATATAGAATTAAGTAGTAACAAGATTAACTATGCAAGCTTCTCAAGGTAAAGCAACTTTTTTCTCCCAGCGAAGATACATTTGTATTTTATGTGGCTTATTGGAAAAATACATTTACTTTTACAGATGGCTGCTGTTGGGGCTTGGATTAATGTTGAGCAGCAGTGAGAGTTCAGGCTTGGGGTTTATATGCTTTAATGTTTGCAGCCATTTGTTAAATGTGTCTGAATTTTTGCGTGTGTAAACCTGTAAAGATCATTTCCAAGTGTACTGAGTTTCACTGCTGGTGGTTTGGAAATTCCCAGTTTACAAGATGAGCTAATGTTAAATTCTTGAATTTATTTTGCTTAAAATATTCTACTGTCAAAGCGATTTGAGTCTTATGCTCTGAAGTTTTCATTATAAAAATAAATTGGTACTCGTATATGCCTCCTTTGCTTATTTATTTTTTTGTATTTCAAAACTGCTAATTTTCAAAGTGTCACCAAAAACAGGTCTTACCCTGTTTAACTGAACTTTAAAGCATAAAAATCCATCTTTAACAGCAAAATCTTAACAAAATAGCCATTTCATTTATTTTCATTGCCATATTTTTTGAATAAGTTTTATTGCTGTTGTAGAAAGGTTTCCTCCCACATCCCAAAGACATGCTGTAGGTGGCTTGGACACTCTAAATTGGCCCTAGGCATGAGTGCGTGCATGTGTGTGCCTTCTCTGGAAGGTTGCTTGCCGGGCTGGCAACTCGACACCATAAAACTCCACTGCCAATCATGAACGGATAGGTGATCCACTGTGGCGACCCCTAACCGGGAAAAGCCAAAAGAAGAAGAAGATGATTGCTGCTATAGAAACAAAGGAACAAAACGTATATTCTAATATGTATATATATACACACACACACACACACACACACACACACACACACACACACACACCACTCTTTATCAAAGAACCAGCACTTGTTATAAGAAAAAAGTCGTTCCAGCAATGCAGTACGTTTCCCAGGGTAAACAAAGCCACACTATAATTTACAAAATTCCACTCTGTTTTCTGTAACCATTCACATTTATTTATTAGTTGTATACACATACTCGTATCATCTTTCTTCTCCAGCCAAACAAAAGCTGGATATCACACTCTTTAATTAAAACTTTGCTTGTGGCCATTGGTCCCATTACCTTTATTATTTATCTTATCTAATCATGTGTTTCCCCTTTCTCATTCGTGAGGTTTTAAGCCTACCATTCTCATATACTTTCAGCCATTGAAGCAGCCAACCTTTATCCGTTATATCACCCTAAGGTAGTAACATGCTGTGTATCTCATTCAGGCTATCCTCAAATGCTTTTAACCATTCTTCTTTCCTTGCTAATCACTGTACATATCTTTCTATGTGAAGAATTACAGATGTCTTTTAAAATCCCTGTCTTTGATTCCCTTATGCCTGTTACCTTATTTAGACTATTAATTTGAAACCATTTATCGATACTTAATCAATGGTAACATATCACCAACTTGTACATATTAAATATTGTAATTATCATTGCAAATCTGTTTTCGTGTATTCCATTTCTGTTCATTGCAGTCAGTTATGTGCCCTGGCTTAACCATATTCTTTTCTCTAGCTGTCCCATCAGTTTTCCAAGAGAAATTTGCACCTCATTAAAACTTTCTTTAATTATTTAGCACCCTTTTCCAGTACAAAGCCGTAATGCTTTGGGCAGTGAATTGGCTCAGAAATAGAACCTAGGAAATAAGGGTGTGAAGCTCTCTTCCAAAAAAAACTGTCACCATCTGATTGTCACAGGGTTCACTGTTTACCATCTATTTCTCAAAACTCAGAGAGCCTATGTGTAGTGGTTATGGCTGACCACGTTTGCCGACTGCAAACTTGGAGTCATTATTAACTTCTTTGAAGATGCAAAGATCTTCCAAGATGGCCTGTCCAAGAACAGCTGGTGCCAGAAATATGGGCTAAAACTGAATGCCAGGAAATGTACAATTATAGCCTTTGGCAAATAGGACATCCTTTGTAAATATCACATTGACAACATATTCCTGAAAGATGATCCTGTGGTTAAGGATATGTCAACAATGAACTGTCCTTTGTTCACCATGTATGCACCACTGTAATACAGTCCTTTTTTATTGCATAGCTTATATCCAAAGGTATGGTGTCTGAGTTCAGGGATATTATTGTTCTAATGTATTTGCACTCATTAAACTGATTATTGAGTACAGAGCTCCCGTTGGCATTTATCTTTCTAAACACCTGTCACTATTAGAATGTCCACAACACTTTCTTATCAAAAGAAATCAAGGGCCTAAACTACAAAAGTTATGCCAAATGTCTCAAAGCCCTATCCCCCTTTTTGTTTCTTACAGGCTGTTACAAGGTGAACTTGGCCTGGTGTGTAGATCTTCAACTGTCCCTATTCTGTCTGATATATTAAACATTCGTACATGGTGTCAGAAACATCCATTTAAGGAATCCAAGTCTCTTCTGCAACATAAATAAAAGAATGCTGAAGGGGATAGATATGTATCCCAAAGAATCCCAGAACAACCTTCCACTCCATGTTAGGCAAAACACGTCTCTTACTCAGTTCAAATGCAGCTAGGATGACTTTATGGGAAGTCTGAAATTCAACCCTGATTTAGTACCCTTGTCCCTCGTGGATAGCGAAAATATGTAAACATACAGAAATCCACTAGATTTTCCCAACTATAAGAACTCATACTTGTAATATAAGGAATGTGAAAACTGAATGAACCTTTGGTAGAACCTATCAGCCTTTTGATATTCTAAGACTTTAGTGCAAATCTAGGAATAGTGAGACAGAATGAGTGGAAAATCAGACTTACATAAACTAAGTCTTTGATTGTTGTATCCTTTTTCATTCATCCATTCGATCAGACTACTGGGACTGGTGCTGCTTGTTGACCTTTATGGCCATTTGCCAGTGCTGTCAGCTTCAAACTGCTGAACTTTTCCCTCTCCTTTAATGCCCTGCATTACAGCCATTGGAAGTGGTTGATCCACTCTGCTCTAGTTAAGTGCTGCCAATAATGTTTATTGTTACTCATTTTTTTCCTTCAACTTTGATCTTACATCACAAAGGGGTTGGCCACAGCAGAGGCTGTCTCTTCACTGGGTGCTGACCAAGCGGTTGTGTTGGTCCACAAAATTAGGGATTTCATGGTCCTTTCTCTGGGAAATAGAAGAAGTCCCAAAGGCTTGCCCAACTGCCCATCTCTGGAGGCAGTTGGGGGCATCTGTCTATTCAGATGTGTGGATGGCCATCCCGAAGGCCAAATGTGCAAGAGAGGTAACATCCAGAGACTATGACATTTCATTTTCCTTCTATCCTCCGTTCAAATTCAGCAGCTTCCAGATTTTCTACCCGAAAAGAGTGCAGGAGGTACCAACAAACCAGAAGGGGTCAGGAAATTACTCCATATTCTTTCTAGTACACAAGGAAGATCTCATGCCAGCACTGGATCTCAGTGGCCAAACCAATATGTCAAAAAGGACCCCATTCACAATTGTCAAAGTATAAACGATTCTGTAGTGTTAAGGGCAAACAACTGGATGTGTTCAGTAGACTTACAGGATGATTATTTCCACTTAAAGATCCCAAAAGACTTCAGAAGGTATCTGCTTTCAGCTGGGATCCAGTCACTCTCAGTACAGAGCATTGCCATTCAGTCTCACTACAGCCCCTGGGTGTTCATCAAGTCCATGGTGCTGGCTGCGGCCTGTCTGCATCTTAAAAGAATACATGTTTTTCTGTATCTAGACTGGCACCTTGTTGCAACATATTGTCTAGATACAAGGAAATGTCTTGTAAGTCTTGCTCAGGAAGGATACTCGGCGTAAAGGAGACTGTGCTACTGCTACAACATTACTGCCCTTTAGCAGTTTGGATTCTGAAAGCAATAGGACTTATGGCAGGATCTCTGGTAATCGTCTTCCATGTCTGTTTTCACACAAGGAATTTACAATGGATACGTAAGGTACAGTAGTCCCAACTATTGGATCTTCTATCAGCTCCAATTTGTTTGACACCATTATGCAGAAACAACTTAAACTTGTCATTGCACCCCCCTTATCTTTTCCTTGGCAGACCCTTTACGTTACTGCCGCTGGCTGTAGTAGTTATCAAAGATGCCACCTGTTGAGGTGGGCATTTCAAGGGAAGGATGGCCCAGGGGACTATGGGCACCAAAATATGCCAATCTTCACATCAGTATCTTGAAGATGAGAGCAGTCCACCTAGCATTGCATGAATTCTAGGACTTCTTTTCCTGGGAGTGATTTTTATTTAAACAGCTTGTCAGCAGTTTTATATATCAAGAGTATATCAACAAACAGGGAGGAATAAAACCTTTGTTTTTTGCAGAGAGACTGTGAGGGTATGGCAATAGGCTTTGAATTTACATCACTTTCTATTGGCAATACATATTCCGTGGAGAGTCCTGATTCTTCATGTGTGGTCTCTCAATCCTTCAGTGACTCAATAGATCTTTATTCACTGGGGCAGACCTTGCTGTGACCTTTTTGCAACACTTTTAGATCTATAACAGGATCTTCGTTCTCATCCCACCAGGTCCTTCTCAGTCTCAAACTTAATATATGGTATCTCAAGTTGCAATAATGACCAATGGCCTTCCTTGTCTAATATAGTTATTGATGTGTTACCAATATATCAGAAACAGTCTACTCAAAAAGTCTATAAAATAAGTGGAAGAGATTCTTCATTTGGCTTGCAGTCAGAATGAGCCCCCATTTCAAAGCTGCCATGATTACTAGCAACTCTGTATGAACAAGAATCTAGTTTTTCTACAGTTAAAGTACAACTAATCTCTATGTCTAACTACCATTATAACTTTCAAAGCACTCCTTTGCCTCACACAAGGTATGCATAACTTTCCTCAAAGGGTTATTTTTTGTTGCACCTTCCCTCCAAGGACACAGTCCCTCTGTGAGATTTAACTTTTATCTTGGAGGCTTTGATGAGACGTTCCTTTGAACCAACCTCTTTGATAGAGCTAAAATTTCTGTTGGAAGACCCTGTTCCTGATCACTCTGCCACTTCTTCCAAAATAATATCATATCTTCCTACCTTATCCTCTATTGTCCCTATCTAGTTTTCCACAAAAGTAGTGTCTCTCTAAAGACTAATCTGTCTGTCTTTCCTAAAATAGCATTATAATCTAACTTGAACCAACTGATCTGTCTGCCAATGTTCTGCTCAAATCATTCAAACTGAGGGGAATATTTGCTGTACACACTAGATGTGCACCATCAACTATGGTTCTTTTTACACAGAACTAAATCATTTTGGAATGATTTTCAGTTGTTTTCCTTCACCCCAGATACCCTGGGGAAAAAGTTACTTGCCAAACTTTATCTAAATGGTTGTCTGATTGTATAACCATTATCTACACAAGCAATAAGAAGACTCACCCATCTCAAAAGTTCATTCCACTAGATAGTTAGCCGCCTCCACTGCTTTTTTCAGAAACTCTACTGTGGAGGAAATTTATACAGCAGCTAATTAGTCCTCCATACATTTATTTATTTTATTTATTTTCAGTTTGATTACCGGGGAAGTCCACTGGGCCACGAAGTGCCCGTTTTCAGTGGAGGCCCGGGGAGAAAAGCTCCGTGAGTAATACAATACAAATGATGCAAAATACAAAATAAAGATCACACACGGAATACAAGAGTGGGATTAATACATTCCAAATTGTAAAGAGATTATATACATTGTGAGGCAGTTTAACAACAGGGAAAAAATATATATATAGAAAGATATAGATTATGATAAAAAAAATATATATATATATATATATTTTTTTTTTAAACAAAATATTCATCTTGGAGTCAAGTATAATCTGCTAGATGTCCTTCAAGGATGCATCTGCAGTCATCACATATGGGTTGTCCTGCCTCAGGCAGCCCTTCGGTCGGCCGGATTCCAAAGTCTGGGTCTGGTGTCGGCTGATGTCGCCCTTTCCCCGACGTCAGAGCGCCTGGGGTATAAAAACTTCAGCCGACGCCATCTTCCTCAGTCTTTCTTGCCGCGTGGTGCCCGAAGCAGAAGCAGTTCGCAAGTGCCGGTCGGCCAGCTCCTGTAATTCAGCTAAACCGAAGACTTCAAAAGCTAAGTACCTCATTGGGGACTCTTTCTTGCCTCAGCCGATGTCAGATAAAATTAATAATTGCTTAACTTGTGGGAAACAAATACCTCATAAGGATTTCCACTCATATTGCCTACCTTGCCTAGGCCCAGACCACGATGTCTCGGCCTGTTCCGCCTGTGCTTCCTTCAACCAACGCACTCTAAGACGTCGGGCGGAGTTTGCAGAGGAATTTTTTGGGGCTAGTTTTGCTTACAATATATATATATTTTTTTAAACAAAATATTCAAGCTTGAAGTCAAGTATAATCTGCTAGTTCTGGTTCATACAGGTTTATTAAGCTGTAAGAATAAGAAGAGAGTATAGTAGAGTTGGAAAGCTAGTGGGGATTCTTGGAGTTTAAGTGGGGTGAAAGCAGGAGCATTTCCATTTGGTAGATAGGTGATGGAGAAGTTGGGTTTTGAAGGATTCAGTGTTAGATATGGTCCTAAGAGAAGGAGGCAGAGAGTTCCATTTTTTTACCAAGAGAGGAGGAGAGTAAAAGCTGGCCAGCGGGACATTTGGGCTTGTGAATGGCGATTAGGTTTTGGTGTTCGGATCTCAGAGATCTGTTTGGGATGTATGGAGGAAGGATGTTCTTTAAGGCTGGGCAATTATCAGGGGAGAATATTAGTTTGTGAGCAGTAGTTAGTTGCAGATAGTCAAGGTGGTTAGGGAATTCTAACCAGTTCAGAGATTGTAGGCTGAGACAGTGGTGAGTTGATGATCTAGATTTGGTGACAAATTTAGAGATTTTATTATAGCAGGCTTTGCGTTTAGAGGTGTTGGTAGCAGACAAGTTGGTTAGAAGAGGGGCTCCGTATAGAAAGTAGGAGGTAGGTGATTGCAAGGGTATGCCTAGTGGAGTTGGAAAGAAAGAGATTATTCCTATAAAGCATACCTAGCTTTTGCTGGGTTTTCTTTATGTTTTGTTGTATGTGAAGATCAAACTTGAGGTTTTCATCTATGATAATGCCAAGGAGTTTTGCGGAGGAGACCACTTCAATGTCAGTGTTAGCTTGGCTTATGACATTGAAAGTGTTTTTGTCTAAGGTGGTTACTTTGGAGGAGAGGAAAATTAGTATTTTAGACTTATTGGAGTTGAGTGAGAGGTGGTTTTGGTGCATCCAGTTCACAGTAGTGGAAAAGGCTAACTGAGTTTTGGTCAGAAGTTCAGGAAGTTTGGGGGCGGAACAGTCCAAGGTGGAGTCATCTGCGTATTGGATGACTGTGGTGTCTGGGATGACGGTATGAAGATTGTTTATAAAGATGTTGAAGAGCATGGGTCCAAGGATGGACCCCTGAGGAACTCCAGTAAGTGTTGACAAGAAGGAGGAGGAGGAGTTCTTCCATTTCACAGCTTGAGATCTGTCTGATAGGTAGCTGGAGAACCAGGATAAAGTATTAGGAGAGCATACCTTTGCTATGCATTATAACTAGATATGATATCCAAATCCAGAGCTTCATTTGGAGCTTTGGTTCTGAAAGGTGTGTCATGTCATGATGCCACCTAAGTAGAAAAGGTAGTTTGGGATTCTGTCCTAATAGTCTGATTGGACAGATGGATGTAATAGGATGTGGAAGTTATGTGCTCACTATAATGCTGGATCCTTTTCCTAATAGTTTATCTTGTACAATATCTCTTCCTCCATCCCGCTTTTAAACTGTTACTTTCTTTGATATTCCCTTGGAATATTATGATGCCACTGTCTACCAGTGTTGTAGGAAACAAATTAAATTTGAAGCTTGTAGAGGACCAGGGCATTTTGGGAGGGAAAGTTTAGGAGCCGAAGGCCAAGAGAACTGGCTAACAGTTGGATTGGTTCTGACAAGCATCTTTGGTCCCAATAGTCCTATCAGACATTCTAGGTTGAAAAAGGATCCATTGTTTTGATGAGTTCATAATTTCCGTTTCTCAGAGTTTTCCCTTTTATCTGAAGTATGGCATTCTCAGAGTTGATGTATATAATTTTAAAGGAGAACAACAGTATTTAATATTCACTATTGCACTGTATTTTCATAGTTATTTTTTTGTAAGTCCAGTGCTCACACTTATTTGTCTCTGAATAGAGAGTCCTGTAAAGCATAATAAACACCATATGAAATATAGTCAACAGGTTATTGTTTAGCAGAGAAAGAAAAAATGTATATAAACCTCCTTTACTTCTTACTGTGAACACACTACTGATGAGTAGCCCAAGGGCCAGTTTCATACCAACATATATACATATATCTCATTCATTGTTCATTCGTTACATGATTTATTTGTTCAGCTTACCTCATTCACTCTTACCACATACATTTTCCATTCCTTGTAAAAGTGTGCTTCATCTATAGCCATTTTAAATTTCCCTATTTTATTCCTTGAATTTTGCCATTTATATAAGCATGTTCAACTTTCATTTTCACCCTAGTATTCCACCCCTGTAGGCAACCTTTTATTTCTCTTATCAACTAAGGAAAAGTATAAGGTATGCAGACATAAATATTAGAAGCATAAGAAATAAAACTACTGAACTACATGCCTGGATTACCCAACACAAGCCTGGTATTCTCACTGTAACTGAAACTTGGCTTAAACCCAGCATAAACAACTCCAGAATTATACCCCTAGCTATATCATCATCTGTAATGACTATAAAAAGAGGAGTGGTACTGGTTTAGTTTTAATATTGCCCAACAACGACCACATTTCCCTTTACAACAAGCCAATACGAAAATTCAATTCAGCAGAGCTTCTTATTACTGTCCTTAAAATAAATAAATCTGTATTACTGTCCTTTACATCCCTCCTAGTTACAGTACATGTACACTGGAAGATATCCTACATTGTATATCCGTGACAATTCCACAAGAAAAAAATACTACTAGATGATGTGGTGTCCTAATGGTTAAGGTGTTTGCCGTGCAAGCACAAGGTGCAAGATTTGAGTCTCACAAGGGATAATTGGCTAGGCTTAAAATGGCTCGCAAGGGCAGTTAGCTTAGTACTAACCTATGAACCTATGTCTGTATCAGCTGGTTGGACATAACAGCTAACTCCCCTATATCTAGCATGAACTTAAATACTTCACACAGCTACTTAATAGTCCCACACATTTTAGTATTTGGGTAGTCTCAGGAGAAATAGCAACACATCAGATTCTGTAGTAAACTGGATCCTAGTATCAGACCCTGGCAAATTCACCAGCCCAGATACAATGTCAGACTCTCTGTGACCATCTCCCAATCTATGGAACCAGACGTCTCGTATATCTACTTAAACATCATGTTTATAAAACATCTGGGAGCCTTTCCAAGTTTAACCCAGAAATATTCATTACTACCCTGTCATCTGTTAATTGGCAAATTCCAAAAATCCTCCCATTAGATGATTATTTAAATTAATTCATTGTAACTTTCCTGAATATCCTACATAGCCTTGCACCTCCTAGAATAAAGAGAATAAAAACAATACTGTTTGGCTATCTGTCCATCATAGAGAGAGAGTGTGGAAAGAATGGCAAACATATAAAATATTACAGTATCCTAAACTACAGAATGTTTTGTAACTGTACTAACAGGCAAATAAATGAGGACAAAAAAACTATACCGTAACTTTCAGAACAATAGTGAGCACAACCCTAAAGAATTGTGGTCAGCCATTAAAGAACTCTTACATCCCAGCAAAATATTCAACCCTAACCACTTGAAACTAATTCAACTTTTATTTCACAGATAGTATAGTATCCCTGAGGATCCCGAGCACCTAATCTCAGCCCTGCCCAACAGGTACATATCACCACATCCAGTTTTACCTTCAAACGTGTCCACATCCTATATAAAACACCTTTAAGAAACTCAAACCATGTCCTACTTCAGCTGATGTCCCTTCATGTGAGTTCTTTAAAATAGCAGGCAGTAGCATTGTCTATTCTGTTTCAGTCCTTATAAGTGGGTTAGTCCAGGAATCCCACATTCCCTCTCTCTCTCTGTCTGGAAAATTGCACATTATCCCTCTACACAAAGGAAAGAAATCAGTAGGCATCGCTAACTTGAGACTTATAACAGTCTTATGTCCCCCCTCCAAAATACTTGAAAATGTATTCAAAAACAACTTGACTATTTCCTATAGGAAGAACTCCTATCCCCCACACAGCATGGCTTCCATCCTTTCCATAGTACAAACACAACACTTCCAACCTTTTTAGATGCTGTCAATAAAGCTAGAGATAATGGCAAACTAGTCTGTTCCTTAAACTTGTCTAAACCATCAATACAGTTTGTCACAGCAAACATGTACTTTAAATCTACTCACTAGTTTTATCTCAGCCCACCCTTCTATAGTTCAAAAGCTACATGTCCAATGGGTATCACTTAGTAAAATGGCACTCCAACATCTCTCCATTCCTGCCAGTCACCAGTGGTGCACCACAAAGGTCTATCCTTGGTCCCTTCCTCTCTGGTACTCTTACCGACACCTTCCATGCAACAGGCCTCCCTAATACAATGGCTTCACACTCATATGCACATCAGATAACTTGGCACATCTCCAAAAATTACTCATTAAGATTTAACAGCTACTGAAACATGGCTTTGTAACTGAATGCATGCTTACCCAAAAAACCCGAACTACCTTTTTCCGCCCAGATCATTCACTCATGAAAAAAACATTTAAAGTCTTCTCTCTTAATAATACAACCACTGAAACCACTTCTCATAACACATTCTTAGGGTGATAGTGGATGATCTTAAATTCGACCAGGATACACACAACTTCCTTTACAAACTGACTTTCTATTCTTTTTCCAGTGTTTTTTTTTTTTTTTTTTTTTTTTACTGCTTAGGCTTGATCCTTGTAGTTCTCATGCATTATTTTATATATCCTACCGATTGTTCTTTTTAACACCACCTTCTGTTCTAGACTCAAAAAGTATACCAGCACTGACCTTTCACTTAAAACTACCCTATCCATTTCTTATTGCATAGATTCTGTTATCGATCCCTGGTAGGGGAGGCAATCTCAATCTTGCAATTCAAACTCTTGAGTAGCCTCATTCTACTCTATTAACTTTCTCTACCGAGTTATTTTTTTCCCAGTATCTTAGCCAAATTGCTAATTTCCTCAAGTAAATCTCAGCCCCTCTTGTTTTTTTTTTTCTATAACCTTTTTTGTCGACACCCCTTTTGGTAAAATCTCCTTTCTCCATTTCCATCCCAACTTAGTTGTTTGAGTACTTTCTGCTACTTTAGTAACAACTGTACAGAATAGTGTGTTCATATTTCCTTAAAGGACCTGCATCCTTAAGCCTAGTTTTTCTCTGTCTTTTGAAAAGTAGCACCCCCTACCCATTTTCTTTATCATCCTTTTTATCTTTGAGTTATTTATATACGTGTGCATGTGTGTGTGTCTGTATGTATATCTATCTAAATCAGTCTCTCTCTTTTCATATATATATATATATATATATATATAAAGAGAGAGAGAGAGTGTCTGTGAACCTTAACCCCATAAATACCACTTAATATCCGGTAGCCCCAAATCACCTTCCATGGGAAGAATCAACGTATTCAATGTAACTCTTGCCTTGTTACAGGTATCTGGGTCAACAGAGGTACTGAGTTGATGATCACATCTTGGTAATAAATTGATCCAGGTAACTGAGAGGTGGTTGGGTAGTCTCAGGAGAAATAAGCATGTGATGAGGTTATCCTGGCAGTACATTGCTGATGTTGCTATGTGAGATGATTTCAACTCCCTTTTACAGAATAACTTCTCTCATTGACCAGGAAGTTCATGGACACGGAGTCTGAATAGACTCTATCTACATGTATTAAAAATTAAATTAACAAAAGTGTAAGTAACTTAAACCTCATTAGCTGAGGCTATAGCAAGGAATTTTGGCCCAAAAGTGGTTGGTATTTTTCATGGTGACAACTGAAGGATCATTTGTTGAGCACAGCAGATGAGGGTGCCATCAAGTTGAATGGTTTTCTGCATTGCAAGGGGTCTGTATTTGGCTGACAGGCCTGGAAAGCAGAAGCTGCACCAGTCATGAAAGTTTAGGCCAAGAAATAAGTGTTTTGTGAGGCCATGTAGAGTGATTTGTGTTGTGGCCTCAGAGGTTCTGTCAAGACACCTTTGACTTGTGGTGGGGCATGGGTAACTGCCCAGGCTGTTCTTAGTAAGGATGGAGGAACGCTGTATTTTCAGGAGTTTAAAGAATCACTGTGAGGATTTTTTGAACCACTGTGAATATGGAGGTGAGTGGGGAAGGGTGTAGAAATGCTGACCTTGACTTAGTTCATTATCAAGAGGAGTGTGAAAATAACACTAAGGAGTTCCTGAACCCAAAAGACATGCGATTCTGTGAGGACTCAGGAACAGAAAAGGTTTTTGGGGATGGATTCCGTTTCTTTGGATGAGATCACCATAGCAGTTAAACATTTCTGATGTGGCAATGCTGCTGCTGTGCATGAGAATGCCAGGGTTAGCATTTCTTCCTTGTGTGTATAGACAACATAACCTAGGGTAATGAATTTAAAAAAAAAAGGGACAGAAAGTATTCCAGTTTGAGAGATTCAGCTTGTCAACCTCACTGGCAAATTTTGTGGCATGGTGCTAAAATAAAGGCTGATAGCTTGACTTTTGATTAAAGAGTAGCAATGTAGATTCTGCCACTGTTTTGGAACAGTAGACTAACTCTTTGTCCTTTTGTGAATTTTAAAGTATGCTTGGATGTTTGCCATTGCATTCTGCATATGGATACTTTTTTCTTTTGCATTGTTTTGTGCATGTATCCTTGTCATTGAGGACCAATTATCTTAGAAATTTGTGTGGGAGATCCTACATGTTCCCATGGCTACTGCTGCTGCTGCATACCATTTGGTCTGTTTCTTTACAAAGTGGGAGTTGTCTACTTTCTTTGTGTTACATCAGATGCTTTCAGGGAGAGTGTGGGACTTTTCTAAGGGGATGCATTTTCTCCCTTTCTCTTCAGGTCTTTCGTGAGCCAGACATTAAGATGTAGTTGGAGGTATGGAGTGCATCCAGTCTGGAGATGTGAACATAAAAGATTATGTTCTGTAGTTTTGAAGTGGCTGTTGTCTCCAGCAGGCACCGAAGTAGTTTACTCTTGATTCTGAAGTGGCCTGCTTCTCATCTTGGGATTGGTGCTAACATTTTGCGTCTGGTGGGAAAAGAAGCAAAGGAGCATTGTATCCCAACAGAGTGAAGCTGTGGTGAGACCTACAGTAGCCATTCATGTGACTATCCTCTTTTCATCATTCTTGACAAGCTAATGCTTTGTTTTTAGTAAGTGCTGCTTGATTTGTTTATAACTTCAGAGTATCTGTCTAAATACTTCATCCTTAAATTTTCAGGGTCTGTGTATTAGTTTCCCCTTAAGTGTTTGGTAGTGCTCTGTACAGACTCAGACATCTTGAGTGACATTTTTCCTGTAAAAGCACAACTGAAATTTCTCCAAAACCTAGTTGCACACAGCACAACTAGTTTGCAGTGACAAGCACTGCTCCCATAGTTGCCAACCAGATACTCCTGACAGTGATTGATATTCTCACTCCAATTGTCTGATCAGTAAAACAATGGTCTGTTGCCATGGATATGAACTTTCTTACTGTCTTCTTTAAAGGCTTGGTGGATATGGGCATCTTGAGGCAATGCAGAAATTGCCTCATGTTTACTGACAACCAGTTAATTCTCAAACTGATTTGGTATGTGAGAGGTGTATTTACACAATGTCACTGGAGTCAAAGCCCTCACATAAAAGTACTCCTAATGTCAATAAGGTTGTCAGTAGTACATGCATTGCACCCATCACGCACAATTCAATGCAGGTATATTGACTCAGATATGCAGAGGCACTTAAATGTAACCTTTCTAAACCACAAAGACCTCTTACATGAAGTACACATAACAAATACCCTCACAGCCCCAAATCCGCTCTTTCAAAACAACACCTATATCAACATATGTACATCTCATGGAGCCTCTACCTCTAAGCCCATAAGGCAAGCCACCACACAATCTAACATTCTAGTCATTAGAGACTCCATCGTGAGACACACTAATGTCCCTCTCACCAGGCTGAGTAAGGAGGAAGTCATGGTCAGTTGCTTATCAGGGGCTAGGATCTGCCACATTATGCATGCAGTCAGGTCATTTGACCACAATTGCCAATATGACTCAGTCATAGTCCATGTGGGACTAAATGACCTAGGGTGTACCTCTCTAGACAATATGAAGAGAGGCATCATAGAGCTCTTGAAATATGTATTTCAGGCTGGTCTGAGCCTAGCATTGAGCTGCATTTTACCTTCTCCAAGGATGATGCCACAATATGAACAAAAGATGATTGACTTTAATAATCAGCTTAGTTTCTGGTGTCATTCTAAGGGGGAGCAATATTTGGCAGCATGGAAGGAGATGGTCAACAGACCACACTGCTTTGCCAGGAATGGTCTGTACCTCTCCTCTTAGCTTTGGAATATTAGCTAAAACGTAGTCTTCCCCCACAGTGCCTTTTTTAGGGAATGCCAAACTGAAAGTACTTCCAACATAGCAAATCAAAACCAAGAAAATCTAAAGGTATTACTGCTCAGTGCTAGGAGTCTAAACAAAAAACTCTACTCCCTAGAAGCTCTCTTTACCCTAGAGAATGCTGATGTTTGTGTGGCCACTGAGACATAGTTTAAAGCCGTAGAGAGCACACCAACAGTGCAAGGTTATAATGTTTTCCACACATTTAGGCCAGCTACTTCACAGGCAGGGACTAAAGGTGGAGGTGTCTCTATTTATTTCACAAATAAATATACTTCAAGGCTCGTCAAACAGGATAATGCACTCGAGCTGCTGCACGTTCAAATCACCATAGGCAAAATCCAATACCACTTCCTTGCAAGCTATAAGGTCCCCTTGTATGACCCAGGAAACCCATACTATGTATTTAAACTTGTTAGAAACACTAACTATCTAACCCAACACCATATTCATGGGTGACTTTAATTACCCCACTATTAACTGGAAATCCTATATGACACCAAACGTACACGCGCAGAGATTCCTGGATTTTGTAAACACAAACTCCCAGGATCAGATAGTTAGTACACCAACCAGGGGTGCAGCAATACTGGACTGGTCCTCACTAATATGGGAGAGTACTGCACACCCCCTACTGCAATGCCTTCCTTGGTAAGGTCAGACCACAAAAATGGTCTCCTTTGAAGTAAAAATAAAACCTGGACCCCAGCTAAACCTGGAATATTCAGGAGCTGTTCTAAGACTAACCTCCTGCTATTAAGTGAGAACCTGGCAAACTTTCAAGCCCCCATAAACCCCAAGAACACGGCTGCCTATGCAGAACTGTTCACAGAAACCTTGTACAAGCATGTTAATAGTTGCATAGAGGCAGCACTACCCACCAGGAAGAAGTACAGAATTAACTTCAACAAAAAAACAAGCCACCCTAGTGGAATTATAAAATCAATAGGCTGTATAACAGAAGGAAGAAAATCATGGCAAAAATTAAAAGGTGCAGCACCCAGCAGTTTAAAAGCACTCTCATCAAATTAAACAAACAACTCAGGTTTGAGGTAGGTTTGGCCTCACAGGCTAAGGACAACCACAAAACATTCTTTAGATATGTCTGCAACCTCAAAGGCAGTACACAATTGTTTACAGAACTCATTGTAAATGGAGCCACCTGTACTGAGCCAGTAGATATAGCAAACCTGCTCGCTGATAGATTCAGCTCCAACTTTCCCGCTCTTTCCCCCTCAACCTTCACTCAGGGAATATCATTGGTTATAGCTCCCCCTACTATCACTATAGAACAGGTATTTAATGCTCTCTGTAAGATCAGGAACACTGCATCAGTGGGCCCAGACAATATCCCAGGATGCTTTCTAAGTGGCATGAAACATGACCTATTAGGGCCTCTGTAATTACTGTTTAACTGTAGCCTCCAAACAGGCTTTGTGCCTCATGAATGGAGAAAGGCAACAGTCATCCCTCTGCATAAAGTTGGGCCATCTACAGACCCTGGAAACTACAGACCCATAAGTCTCACTTGTCGTGTATGTAAAGCCATGGAAAGAATTATCATGGAGATTATCAATAGAGATATAGTACATCTCCAGACACTGGATCCAACCCAGTTTGGTTTCGTCAAGGGCAGATCATGCCTATTCAACCTGGTGGACTTCTTTGAGAAGGTCACCAAAGCAATGGATGAGGGCAAAATCGTTCACACTGCCTACATTGACCGGGCCAGGGCATTGTTGACAAACTCAAGAGGTTAGGTACAAACCTGTATGTCACCAGGTGGATAGCCAGCTGGCTCAGAGATAGGACCCAGGAAGTTAAAACTGGGGAGCCCACTTCTACAAAGAGGCCAGTCACAAGTGGCGTACCCCAGGGTTCAGTCCTTAGACCGCTCCTTTTTGACATTTACTTCTCATAAGTCAAGGCCAATGACAGGAGTCTCTGGCTGACTAAATTTGCAGAGGATTGCAAATTAGGAGCTGTCATTGAATCTCACATTGACACAAATGTTCTCCAGGAGGGACTGACACAGACTAAACAACTAGTGTCAGAGCCATCAACTAAAACTAAATGCGAAGAAATGCATAATAGTATCCTTTGGGAAGTCATCCATCCCTGGTAACTATCATATTGACAACATACCCCTTAGAGCTGACCCAGTAGTCAGGGACTTGGGAATACATGATAATTTAGCCTTTGACCATCACATGTCTACAGTGGTGAGGAAAATCGTACTATGTTGGCATCCAAGTCCAAGGAAGTAATTGTTCCACTGTATTTGGCATTGATCAGACCTGTCATCGAGTATAGTGCCTCCTTTGGTATGTACCTAATCAGGCATATCCAACAAATGGAACTTCCACAGACGTGCTTCACTAAAAGAGTACAGGGTGTAAGTTAAATGTCCTATGCAGACTGCCTCAAGGCTCTTTCCCTGTATTCAGTCTACTACAGGGTTTTGAGTGGAGATCTATGCCTGCCATACAGGGCATTGTCAGACCCCACTTTGATGGACCTCCTGCATATCCACAAAATAAATAGCACCAAAATCACCTATTCTAAAGACTTAAACCTTGCCTGTGATATAAATAGAACCTGCTGGAGAGACAGGTATGTATCCCAGAGACTAGTCCGTCTATGGAACTGCCTCTCCATCCATGTGAACCAGAGTTCCTCCCTAACACAATTCAAGTGCAACGTAGACAATTAGATGGGAAACCATAAATTTATCCTTGATTTAGCACCTGTGTCTCTATTGGACACGAGCAACATGTAAATGGTTAATCTCTGAGGCCCATGCTTACACTTATCAAGAGTATCAGAACTTGTCAGAGATTTGGGATGCATGGCTAGGCTTTAAAAGGTCATTGTGGTCGTTAGCCTAGTAAACACCTAAGAACCTATGAATATCAGTACCTCCAAGTCTGTACTCATGGCTGGAAAGAGCGGATTGTTTGCACGAGAGACGGAGAGAGTGGAACATTTTATTAAGTGGAGGAATTCACACATTTTTTGTGTCCTGGTCTTGAGTGATGACAGAGGGTGTCTCAGGAGATTGACCAGTGACTGGGTGCAGCAGCAGCAGTATTTTAAGCATATTGCTAGACTTTGCTTGTAACTTGAGAACAGTAGTACTACACACTCAGTTCTTCATTAAGTTTTTGTTCCACCCTTCCTTTGTATGGTCATGAACTTTGGGTACTGACCAAAATTATGAAATTTATATCTAGAACTGACAAAATTGAGAGGTCCCTTTGCTGACTTTCTGGAATCATATTGTGTTAGCAAGGAGCTTGGTAATCAGGGAGGACTGTTTGAGTTTAACTGCTGTTCCACCTGTTTGAAAGGAGTTAGTTGTTTGGTCACTTAGTGAGTGGTATAATAGTTAAGGTGTTTGACTCACAAATACAAGGTACAGAGTTTGATTGTCACCTTTGAGAGAAGTTGGTCAGGCCTAAATTTCCCACAAGGGCAGCTAACCTAGTACTTGGCTATGAACTTATGACATTTGGATGCATCCTAATGGAGATACGCTAGACATGGCTCACTAGGAGGAGGTACCAGCCGAGACCTAAGGGACATCATGAAAACGTTGTATCACTGTGTGTCTAGAAATGCTGGAAAATTTCACAGGATGAGCAGGATCCTGTTTGTAGGAGCAGAAATGTCTGGCTTGCCATTATCAACTTCCCACTCCTTTAAAAATATTCAGGGCAAGTGGTTTAAAAGACAAACAGTTTCTTTCTCTTTGTCAAAGGTAAGGTAAAAATAAATATTTGACTAGTTGTGCCAAGTCATTTGGTTTTTGGTAGGTTTTAAAATAGGCTGATGTTCTTCATCTCACATTGCTGCAGTCCTTACATATGGGTAGTCCGCTGTCCTCGGTCGGCCCGAATACCAAAGTATTAGGCTGACGTCGGTCATGGGCGCTCAGATCTGACATCAGAGCGTCAGGGTATAAAAGCGCATGACCGACGTCATATCCTCTGTCTTTTTTGCCGCATGGTCCGATGCAGAAGCAGCGTTTGCAAGTGCCGTTCGGCGTTCTGAAATTTTCGTATTCTGAGTTTCAGACCGAAACCAAGTTGGGCTAAGTACCCCGTTGGGGAGTATTTTTGTTTTTTCTTGCCTCAGTTAATTCCGGATGTCAGAAAAAGTGAATAATTGTATTTCTTGTGGGAAACAGATACCGCATAGGGATCACCACTCTCTTTGTATTCCTTGTTTGGGTCCTGAGCACGACGTAGTCGGGTGTCGCTTTTGTGCTAGGTTTAATAAGCGCACCATTAAACGTAGGTTAGATTGCGCTAGGCTTGTCTTCGGTAAGTGGTGTAATTATAATATGCCGTCGGATCCTCCGACGCCCGCTACCGCGAAGAAGCGCAAAGACAAATCTTTAAAGTCCAGACAGGATGAGTCGTCCGTTCCGGACGCCGGTTCTTTATAAACTACGGTGGAATCTGTGGATCCAGCCGAGGTTTCAGTTGAGTCTCAGGGGGAGGCTTTGATTTTGCAAGATGTGGCCTCTCAGGAGTCAGGTCAGGCTGAGGGGGCCTCTCAGGTTGCTGTTCTCCCTTCCTTGCCTAAGGTGGTTAGGCCTTCTCCTTCTGTCTCTAAGGCTCCTTCCAAAGGCAGGCCTGGTTTGCCTTCCACGGGTGTCAGTCCTAGTTCTGCAGGTTCTGTGCCTAAAAAACACATGCTTAAAATGGCAGAAGATTTAATTTCTTTAATCAGAGGATCTGAAGTAGGATATTCATTTGTCTGCAACCTGTGGGTTTCACCATGATGTTAATTCAGATTTTTGTGTCCCTGTGTGTGTTTTGTGAAGTTGTGTGTCTTGATAGTTTGAGCTGTTTCAATTAAAGTAGCTTATCTTTTTTTTCCTCGATTTCAGGTAGCATGAGTATTATTAATGTGCACCGGTGTGTGTTTGTAGTTGTTTTAATTTTAGTGCTGATAGTAAACAGGATTTCTGATCAGCCAAAGCCCAAATCTGTATTCAGTGCTGCAGTGCAAGCAGGTCTCTCTTGGGCTTGAGGCCACACTCGGTGTGCAAATGGCCTGGGTTGACATCCTCACATCTGGATGCTCCATTTTCAGGGTTCCTTGGGGTGCTTTTCCTATTCCTCCTCCTCAGCTTCCCTGGGCGGGCTGCCTGGCAATCGGACCGAGGAGAGGGGAGCTCAGCCAGGAATGTCGGCGGGAGGAAGTAGCCCCTCCGTGGCACCCTCCTGCTCCCTTTCTGGAAGGCCCCATTTCATGAGCCTCGATCTCCCGATTCCGGACTCCGGCCCTCCTCACCCGCCTCTGAGGCAGACTGAGGAGGAGGCTCCCCAGCATAGCCAGAGGAGATCCGCTCCGTTGTGGCTCGCCTAGAGGTCTCCGCCGCTCCGGTCCCCAGTGTGCGCCCGACGGCTATGAGGAGGAGATTCAGGGATCTTGTCGGATGATTCTCGTCTTCTCCCAGCCCCTCCCATATAGCGAACCCACATAGGTGCCTGGATGCGGATCCTTCTCCACCCATGGCTCCCCGGGTTCCAGGCCCAGATGCCGATATCGCCCTCTCGGGGCTCCCCCTCTGGGAGCTCACTGCCGGATCCAAGCCCGCTATCCTTCTTGCTCTGCCCTCCCTCCTCTCGCCTGGGCGGGCAGCCGGAGCGAGGGGTGGGAGGCGCCCGCCCTGCCTCGTACTGCCTCGAGACCCTACTCCGCCCGGTCGTGGATCACTGGCTCGGGCCTGGATCGGATCTCAGCAGCGCCGCCCTCGATCCCTTGAGCCGGGTCTGTGTCCTTAGATCCACCCGGATGGTGAGGCTGGGGCCCCTCTTGGATCGAGGGGACCGAGGCGATGTCGCACTCTCTCCGGTGAGGCGGCGTTCTCCTCCGTAGTGAGGGCCCAGGCCAGGTCTCGGACTTCCCACTTGTTCGCCCCCGTCCTTACACTGGCACTGGGCAGAGCTTCCACCATCCGGCCCTGGGACAGCCGCTTCTGTTCCCCAAGTAGCTCCTATCCCGCAAATGAGCTTGTGAGGACTCTCTGAGGGACCCCAGGTCCCCTCCCTAGCAACAAGAACGGAGGAGCGTGACTGGAAGGTCTCACAGATTGTCACCCCTTGGGGGAAGGAACCCGGTTGCCCCACCCCGGTCTCATTTTGGAACATCATGAAATCTGCTATTTTGAAGACATCAGTGAGTTCTCCCCGGGCCAGTCTGTGTTTCTGGAGAGCATTTGGTGTCCCCCGTCTATCTCTTCGTTGTCCCCTGCGGCCCCAGTGGACACTTGTACCCCCAGGCGTGGAAACCCGGACGCCGGATGGAGAGGCACCTCCACCGAGGATAGGATCATAGCCCACCGATAGGGGCGTCCCCATTGGGTAAGGGTAGTCGCCTAGATGCCATGTTGGCCGAGAGTCTGACCTCAGGCGGTCCTCGATTACCCCGGTCCAGGAGGTGGACCAGATGGAGGATTCAGCGATGGTCTCGGAGTTTGTGCAGATCTCAAGAAGCGCTGAACTACTAACACATGCATGCGGGAAGCTGGAGAATCTTATTAAAGAATAGATCATCATCCCCATTAAGATCCAGAGGGACGGGGTTCTGCACTCCACCCGTATGGCCACTCTTAGGTCAGTTACCTAATCACTCTGTCTGACTACTCTCACGCCTCTGGGAAGGGCGCCGCTAGAGGAAGCTACCGAGGGACAGGTCGGTGGGCACTGGACGCTCCGTCACTCTGATTTTCTGAGCCCCTCTGGCGTCATTTGCGAGCGCCCCCTTTGATGGTTTCTTTCTGCTTTGCTAAACTATTTGGCGAGCGAGCGTTGACCCAGGCGAGGGGACGGGAAGGCTGTCTGCCGCCCGTGAATCCGCTTCTCTGCACCCCAGAGGCCTCTAGGAACCAAAAGGGTCAGAAGAAGATGTGGTTCCGGTAGAGTGTGGGAATGAGCAATCTCGTCCAACCCGCTTTTTCTAAGCAGGCTTGCTGGAGCGGTCCAACATCCTAGCGGACTGACCACAAAATTGTCGCACACTACAGTGCCCTCTAAGTGGCAAAGTAGCCAGTCGCCAATGTGACGGTGGGGGCCTTCAAAACCCCTTTGCCTCTCCCTTTTTCACCTCCCTCAAACACCAAGTCCGAGATTTTCACTCTCCCCTAGAAACCAGAGTACCAGTGCTTGGCCACCCGTGCATCTCTTTGCTTCCTTCTGTATATGCCTCCTGATGCCTGATGTTGAGTTCTTCAAGTCTTGTATGGGCTGCAGTTGGGCCTCTGATGCTCATTCTTCTTCCCCGACTCTGGTGGTTCCCCTTCGGTCCCCTCTCCTGAATCCCTCGGTGAATCTGGATTGGAGATGTCCATCCGGATGATATCATCCTCCCATCCTTCAATCCTTCCCTCCTCTAGACACTGGAGAGCTGCCCGGCATTCCTGCTCCTTCCACTGATTAGGACATCCGCGGTTTCATTAATTTACAGGTGCATACTTGGTTGCAGCTCATTCAACCACCCACACCACTTAAGGTTTTTTGGGTGGCAAGCGGAAGTGTTTTCTTTGTGGGCAGGCGGCCTGAATCCAGTTCTTCACAGTTCCTCTTCCTTTAGTGCTTTGACTTCCTCAAGGCTCACATGTTGCCTTCCTGCCCACAGGTTCCACACAAACTTTCGCACAACTGGCGGCAATTTACATGACTGAGCTGCTCTCATCTTCATTCTGTACAAATTGTGTAAAAAATTTTTTCTTTTTCTTAAGTTTTCTTCTTCTCCTGCCCCTCTTGGGACCTCTCTCTTCTTCCTCTCCCTCTCTCACCACACCAGGCTTTGACCGGCCTTCCCCTGCCACTCAAATGGATGCTCTCCTCTCCTCCTACCTTCTGGCCCTCCAGTAGCCATTTTTGGTAGCCATTAGTTCGGCAAGAAGCATTATAGCTCGCCATTCTCAGCACTTGGTTCATCATCGGACTTTCTATCACTCCCACAATCTCCGTCCTTTTTCTTCCTTATTAACTGAAGCAAGCATCAATCAGTCCAATAATCCCTGTTTTCTTTTGTTTTCCTAGCTACAAACACAAAAGAATAAACTAAGCTTGCTTAGATGTAGATGTTCACAGGCAACTTATATTGAATCATTTCAGGCTGAACTTAGTCATAGGCAATGTTTATTTATTTCCTTTACCAAAATTCCAAATTCAAAAGCCAATTTCTAAAGTTTCTCTGTCCGGCTGTGATTTGGAGTGCATCTTGTTGGCATCAAGCTGGTCAGCATCTTAGCAGCTTATGTTCACTGTTCAAGGCCATTCAGCCGGTCCCCTCCCACCGGCAGCCTTCAAGCTATTCAAGGCCCTCTAAGATGCAGCAGCCACGTGCAGCAGCCAGTGTACTTCATCTTTCACTTTTATATCTGCCTACTTGCAGTTGGATCTTGCATCTGCATGCATCAGCGGTGCTCTGGCTGCGCGGTGCTCGAATATCCTTCCATGATGGCCCCAAGATTCAGGCTCCTGGGACTCTGTCTGCAAGGTTGCAGACAAATGAATATAGAGTTTCCCAGATTTTGATTTATTCTTGCTCACCATAGCGTTCCATCTTTGTCTGTAACCATCCCGCCTCCTATCCCTCCCTATCCCTTTCCTTTCTATTATAGTTATACCCTTATTATTTTGTTTCTTCAGGTGTTGTTTGCTTTAGCGAGTCAGATCTGAGGTCATGAGGGCAGGCAGGTAGGGGGTGAGGAGGGAGCTTGAATCCATTGCTGGGAAAAAACCATGCCATTGTCCGGAGCATCGGATCCATAACCCACAGGTTGCAGACAAATGAATACACCTACTCAGATGGAACGTTATGGTGAGTACATAACTTCTAATTCTATGCCCCCTCCTGATAAGAGGCCTAGGGTGGAGCCAGAGGTGGAAAGTTTGGAGCAGGCTTCAGATTACTCAGAGTCTTCGGCTGAAGACATTCAGGATTTTCCTCCTTATTCTGATTCAGACGCAGAGGATTCCACTCCTTCTGCTTCTCCTCCAGAGGATTTTTCTTTTTCAGAAACCCTGCATTCTATGAGGGAACATTTTAAATGGGAAGGTCAGGATTTCTCAGATTCACGAAAGAAGCTTAGGGAATTTTTGTTTTTACCACAACATAGGCCCTTGGCTATACCTCCTGTTTTGGATGTTGTTCAAGACGTTTTCTCCGAGGCTTCCCTTAATCCAGACTCTCTGCCTCCTGCGCCAGTTAAGCCAGACAGGTATTAGAGTACCTGAGGCTCATAAATATCTGTATAAGAGTCCAAGGGCTGACCCAGAAACTATTAGCCAGGGACCTAAGGGTGTCAGGGCTTCTGTTGTAAAGAATCCAGTTCCTATAGATAAAGATGCTAGAGCTTTGGATAGATGGGGTAAGAAAGTGTATACATCTTCCACTTTAGCAATGAGGGCTTTGAATTGCCAGTTTCATATGTTGAAGTATCAGAATTTTCTCCTTACTCAACTAAAATCTAAAGTGGATGCTTTGGCAGAGGGCATAGAGTGTAAAGAATTACAGGATTTGGTACATGCCTCTGAACAGGTGGGTAAGCATTCTTTGCAGTGTGGTTTTGATGCTTTACAGGCTTCTTCCAAGGTGGTTGCCACTGGTTCTGTTATTAGGCACGCCTGGCTTAAGGATCAGAATTTGTCAGAGCATGTTAAAACTAGAATTTTGGATGCTCCTTTGCAGTCTGAAGTTTTGTTTGGTTCTCCTGTGGAGTCTGTCTTGAAGAAAATTGAAGACAAGGCTAAGTCTATGCAGACTGTTAAAGATTTTTTGCAGGTGCAGCCTCCTAAGTTTAGCAGGAATTGGCCTACTAAGGGATGGGCTTATCCTTCTTCTGATTTACAGTCTAGGGGTAGATCTAGACATGGTAGGGGCAGAGCTCAGAGTTCTTTCAGGCCTAGAACATGGAGTTCACCTGCACAATCTACAGGTGAGGGCAGGGGCCAGTCCTTTCGTAAACAGGCCCAATGACCTGCATCTTCAGCTGCCAGATTCTTCCTGTCTGGCAGCTCCTTTGGGAGGAAAGTTGGCACTCTTCAAGCAAAACTGGCTTTTAATCACCCAGGACAAATGGGTGTTGGACATTATAGACCGAGGCTACAAGTTTTATTTCCATACATTGCCTCCTTTCAAAGGCATGCCAGACGTTCCTCCTCAGCAAAGGGTAGAGGCTCACAAGCAGATTTCTTTACTTCTTCAAATGGGGCTATACAGCAGGTCCCTCTGTCAGAAGTGGGCCTAGGATTTTATTCTCGCCTGTTTCTAGTACCAAAGAAAGGAAACACTTGGAGGCCAATTTTGGATTTATCTACCCTCAACACATACCTGGACATTCCAAAATTCAAAATGTTGACGTTGCAACAACTTCTACCTCTGTTGGGCAAAGATCACTGGATGGTAACTCTGGATCTCAAAGAGGCTTATCTTCATGTTCCTATCAGGCCCAGTTGCAGGAGATACCTGCGTTTGGCTGGGACTTTACATTATCAGTTCTCTGCATTGCCCTTTGGCTTATCTACTGCGCCCAGGGTGTTCACAAAGGTTCTGGCTCCAGTGATAGCCTTCTTCAGGTTAAGAGGAATACAAATTTATCCTTATTTGGACGATTGCCTGATTCTTGCTCAAGACAAGTACGAACTTCTTCATCATCTACAGTATGTGATGGCAGTGTTAAGGTGCCTAGGGTATTCTGTGAATGAAACAAAGTCCAGTCTAGTACCCTCTCAGGAAATGTGCTTTCTGGGTGTGAGACTGAATACAGCTTCCCAGATGGCCTTTTGACCCCGGACAAGCAAAAGAACCTTACACTTTACTTCCATCAATTGTCTCTACGGTCCAGGCTGACTGCAAGGACAGTCCTTCAAGCCTTGGGGTTCATGGCATCTTGTATTCTGGTGCTTCCCAATGCCAAACTGCATATGAGGAAGCTACAATGGTATCTCAGAAATGTACGGACACAACACTGCCAAGATCTGGACACTGTCATTCAAATAATACCTTGCATTCAAAAGGAATTTTTGTGGTGGGCTCAGGAATGTCACCTAAACAAGGGACTCTCTGTGACCCGACCAGAGGCGAGTCAGATTTTAACGACAGATGCCTTGGACAAGGCTTGGGGAGCACACCTCAATGGAAAATGAGTTCAAGACCGTGGCCTGCCAGACTTCAACATTTACATATCAACTTGAAGGAGATGTTAGCAGTCCAATTTGCATTGATGGCTTTCAAGGATTTACTTCACCCAGGGCAAGTGTTGATTCTAACAGACAACACAACTGTCATGTGGTACATCAACAAGCAAGGGGGAACCCATTCGTACCCTCTTTGCAGGCAAGCAATGATTTTGTGGGAGACTGCTCTCAGTTTACACCTCAATCTTCAGGCAAGGTTTCTACCAGGAGCACAGAACTCCTTAGCAGATGTTTTGAGCAGACAGATAGTGGATCCCCAGTGGAAATTGGATCCTCATGTATTTCGAAAATTGACAGTGATATGGGGAACTCCAGACATAGATCTGTTCGCTTCTCCACTAAATTTCCAGTTGCCAAAGTTTTGCACAAAAATGGTTCATCCCACAGCTTGGAAAGTGGATGCTCTATCATTCAGTTGGAGCAATCTTCACGTCTATGCCTTTCCGCCTCTGCCTCTCCTGCCCAAGGTACTCTTGAAGGTCAGACAAGACAAACCCTCCATGATTCTAATAGCTCCAGATTGGCCTCGACAGCACTGGTACCCTCTGCTGAGGAGTTTAATGCAGGAGCCTCCATGGCCTTTGCCTTCGATTCCGCACCTTTTGTCTCAGGAGGGCAATCATTTCCTCAATGTCAGGATTCAGTCCCTGCATCTAACAGCCTGGCATATTCGGTTCTAGAACCTGGAGGGTCGCAGCTTCCACAACAAGTTTTGAATGTTATTTTGGAGGCCAGAAGGCCTAGTATAAGGAAAGTTTATGCTGATAAATGGAGGAGATTTTTAATTTGGAGCAAAACAAAGAGCTTTGATGTTTCCAGGCCTGATTTAAGTGTTTCTCTTCAATATCTTACAGAATTATTAGACAAGGGTTTGTCTTCGCCTCTATAAAGTTCATGCTGCAGCCATTTCTGCTCACTATGACTGTGACCCTCCATTATTCTCTCATCCTTTGTTTAAGCAATTTCTTAGGAGGGCAAAGAACATAAGACCCCCACGTAGAGCTCCTACTCCTGCCTGGGATCTCAATTTTGTGTTGGAAAAACTTACTTTACCTCCTTTTGAACCTGCAGCTACTGCTGAGTTAAAGTTTTGTCTTGGAAGACTGCTTTTTGTTGGCCATTACGTCTGCTAGAAGGGTTTCTGAATTACAGGCTCTTATGGCAGTTGAACCCTTCCTAATTTTCATAAGGATAGGGTATCTCTGCGTACTAATCCTTCTTTTATGCCTAAAGTGGTTTCAAATGTGGCCTTGAACCAATCAATTCATTTGCCTACTTTTTATGCAGATCCCCAAAATAAAGGGGAGAAAATTTTGCACACTTTGGATATTCACAGGCAGTTGCGTTATTATTTGAGCAGGACTAAAGGGTTCAGACAGTCTCAGCAGTTGTTTGTTTCTTTTGCTTTATGTTCTCAGGGGAAACCTGTTTCAAAACAAACTATTTCTAAGTGGATTGGCTTTTGTATTGCTTTTTGTTATTCTCATCATGGTAAGGAGATTCCGGCTGGAATCAGACCTCACTCCACTAGGGCTACTGCCACTTCTACAGCTTTTTAAGGGAGTAGCTACTAAAGATATTTTGGAAGCAGCTACTTGGAGTTCAGTGTATACTTTTTCTAAACATTACCACCTTCCTCTTTATTCCAAATCTAGGGCTGGATTTGCCACTGCAATCTTACAGGGCATTTTGGCAGCTCCCAATGCTTTATGATTTTGCCAGCCTCCCTTTACCTCTGCTTTGGGATTCTACCCATATGTAAGGACTGCAGCAATGTGAGATGAAGAACATAGTACAGTTTTGTACCTACCATAAATGTAGATGTTGAAGATCCACATTGCTGCAGTCCAATACCTCCCTCCTTCCCCTCTGTAGTTTGGAATGGTTGTATGGTTTGGGTGGTAGCTGTTATTTGTACATGCCTTTTGAGAAGTATTCTATTTTTGGCTGTGGCCTTTCTTTTTAGGGCCTTCTGACATCTGGGGCAAGAAAAGACTGAGGATATGACGTCGGTCATGCGCTTTTATACCCTGACGCTCTGATGTCAGATCTGAGCGCCCATGACCGACGTCAGCCTAATACTTTGGTATTCGGGCCGACCGAGGACAGCGGACTACCCATATGTAAGGACTGCAGCAATGTGGATCTTCGAACATCTACATTTATGGTAGGTACAAAACTGTACTTTCATATTCTAAAAATTCTAGTGAACCCCGTGGTTTTCATAGGCCATGGATAGCCATTTTGTGGAAAGTATTGGCATCAGTCCAGGAAAAGGTACTTGGAGTCCAGTTTAAGTTTTGAAGATATGGGAGCGGAAGGAAAGCAAGTCTCTTTTTTTCTTGAAATATCTCTGTGTAGTATGCTAAGACTTGATCAAAGTCTTGGCTTGTGTAATTCTTATCCATTAATCACTGAATGTATGCATGTATTATGTTTGATTGTGATGTTCTTACAGAACACTTGTTTTTAAATATTGGAAGTGGGTGGTATTTACTGACTTAAGTAAAACATTTAAGCAGAATTTCCTAATGGTTCATGGCTTAGATCACTGGACAGTTCACAGAAAGTTATACGGTTAGCATTTCATTGTGGAGTCTCTAGCAAATACAGTTTTCATAGGCTCATGTGGAGTACTTGGTCCAAATGAAAGAAGTGTCTAGCCTGAGACATTTTTGTGTCCTAGAGGGTCAGAGACCTGACATTGGCCCAGCCAACCCAAGGTTCAGTCAGGGGCCTGGGTGCTAGGGAAGCCAGCTGGGAATTGAGTGGAATGAAGAGGCATTACTCTCCCTGTGGGTGAGGAGGGCAAGGAGTCTGTCTTGGGGGCATGTTTCCTATTAATGAATCCTTGTTGGAGACTGGACACCTAATTGGAACTTTCCTCTTGTAAGGGGAAAAGGGACTGCTTGATGAGCTTGTCATCAGAATAATGAAGCAACATTCTCATGTTATGCTCCTTATATGCCTGCTCTTGGCGTACTTGCTGTGGCATGCAGTAAAAATCTGCACATGGTTGCATTTATGCCAAGTCAAGCCATATTTGGCTTTTACCTCATTGAAGAAGGAATGGCTAAAATGGTGGCAAGCGGCCAGCTGGTTGGCTGGAGGGGGGAGGGTGAAAATTATAAAAAAACAAAAGAGAGAGAGAGTGACTATTTTAGAGACTTGGATGCATGATGCTGGAGCTAAATTAAGAAGTATTTCATGAAATAGATTCATTTTTGAAAGCTTTATTAAAGTATGAAAGGTCAAAGAGAGAAAGAATTGCTGGGGATAATACAAACTTTCAGGCTTTCTGCCTTTAGGTGATGTGAGTAGTATGGATTTATGGTGAACTATGAATGCATCCAAGGGCATATTTGAACGGTAGAATTCAAGCCATAAAACAGTTAGAGAAATGATGTGGTCTGATAGCTGGGCATAGTTACAACTAAGTTGATATTTTATGATAGTCTATATTCTTTTAACAAATTTCCAAAGTGCTTTGGAAAGATTGTCTTTTAAATTATAGGATACATGTGTGAGTGACAAATGACATTACTGTAGATCGGGAGAGCCCAGAAGAGTATACTAATTATTTTTGTGAAGTTCTAAGAGCTTCTTTCTAGTAACAGAGTGAAGAGAACTATTGTGCTCTGTATGATGCATTTCTTTACAATAGCAATAGTAAAGCAAAAGTGGTGCATCAAAAAGATGGCTCAACCAAGACTGTCAGAAAACCTAAAAAGCCATCCTGAGCCAAGTAGCTGACCCCACACTACTGCTACATTCAATACAAATGCCAATAGTATCCAAAAAATCCAAAGTCCGAAGGCAAGTAAAGCTGTTTATTAACATAAAATATACAAAAGCAAACCAAAACGTGAAAATTTCACTCCTGATCACACCAACTCGTACAAAAAGACAGGTTGAACTGTGAAAAAGGCCAAAACAGTTCCAAAAGAGATGTAATCCAACAGCAATTCTTCAACAACAAATTTATTAAGCGCTTTCATCTTGAATAATTCCAAGACTGCTTCAGAATAAAAACCAACAGCAAATACCAGTGAATATATATTATCATAATTAATTAATTACATACATAATTAGGTGTTCAAACATTTTTAAAAAACAGGCTTTACTAAAATCTAACATTAGTCTATCTAATCAATGCCCTTGATTTTAAAACTGGGGCTAGTGACAGAGTTTCATTCAAGCTAGAATTAAGTAAGGAATTCAAAAGAAATTGCCACTTTAATTCACATAATTCAATATTCAGTTCCCACCAACCACCTCTTAACGATATGTGAACAACTTCTAATATGCCAAATTAAAATTTTTTTAAAGCAATACATTTTAATGAATATCTATACAACGCATTTTTATGAGCAATAGCATAGCCATGTTCATATATACGTTTTCTCAGTTGTCTTTCAGTTTTGCCAACATAAAAATATTTACAGGTATCACATACTGCAAGGTATACCAAGCCTTTTGTGGCACAATTAATTCCCAGGTCTAAACATCACTGGTTTCATCCGATTGGGTAAACATATACATTTATCTTCCAAAATAAATTTGCAAAAGGAACAACATCCACACTTCGTAGTACCCTTTTCGAATGGGTTAATAACTATAATATTATGTTCAAACAAGTATTTCAGATTTTTACCTATTCTATAAACAAATTTAGGTTCTTCACCCAACATTCATGTGTAATCTGTATTACTCTTAAAAATCACCCAATATTTTTTCATTACATCTTTCACCTCTTTTGAGCCCTTTCCAACGGGAACCACCATGCTTCTATTAAATTCCTTTGTTGATGGGTCTATTCCAGACCTCACATTTGTTCTTTGTGTACCTAAAAAGGGTTTAAACTTTGAACCCCAGGCTTTTGCCACCTCAAGGCTTACCCTACCGATAAGGTCTGTAGGGTACCCTCTCTCTACGAATAATTTGGTAATGATCAAAAATTTTCTCTTCTCAAGAGATTCCAATCTGAGCACATTCTTGTTGCTCTAACAAATTGCCCTTTCAAAATGTTCTTCCTCATTTTAAAAGGGTGCTGGCTATTGAAATTTAGATAGCAATTAGAAAAAGTTTCCTTATGGAAAATCGTGGAAAAAAACATACCCTTTACCAAATCTTTACTTATACTCCCATCTAAAAAATCAATACAACTATTCAAACTGTTACTAGTAAAATTCAAAAATGTGGGGAGATGATTTAAGTAATAAACCAGATCCGTACTACCTGAGGCAGGTTCTTTCCACAGGATGAAAACATCATCCAAAAAACAGAGATCTAGATTCCATCTATCTTTGAATTCAGTTGGAAACACAAATTTCCACTCCTAGGCATACATCATCATATTTGCATATATGGGAGCACAAGTGGCCCCTATTGCTATGCCCTTTATCTGCTTGAAATACCTTCCCTCAAACATAAAATGAATGTCTGATATCATATCCATGACATTAACCACAAAGTTAATCATAGTACTGTTCAAATCTGTAAGATCTGTAATAGCTTCTAAAAAGAAATCCAGGCCTTCCTTGTGAGGGATACTTGTAAATAAGTCAACAACATCCATTGTGGTGAAAGACACTTCTAGGGAAAATAATTCTTGTCCAAGTCTAGACAAAAAGTCCCAAGAATCCCTTAAAATGTAGTCAATAGACATGACTTGTGGTTTAAGTAATCTGTTAATAAACACCCCTATGGGATAAGTAGAACTACCTTGTGATGTAATAATAACCCTGTAGGGTGGGTCTAGTACATCCTTGTGTACCTTAGGAATTCCGAAGGTGTGTGGTATGGTAGGCTGTTCAGTATACAGGAAATTAAATAAGTCTTCAGAAATAACTCCCTGGAGAAGAGAATCCTCCAAGAATAGTTGCACCTTCCTGTGAGATATCATTACTTCATTATATGAAGCCTTCCATATATTTACTAGTGTCATAAAAAATATCCAACAGGGAGTTATTTCTGAAGACTTATTTAATTTCCTGTAAACTGAACAGCCTACCATACCACACGCCTTCGGAATTCCTAAGGTACACAAGGATGTACTAGACCCACCCTATAGGGTTATTATTACATCACAAGGTAGTGTAATCTGTATTACTCTTAAAAATCACCCAATATTTTTTCATTACATCTTTTACCTCTTTTGAGCCCTTTCCAACGGGAACCACCATGCTTCTATTAAATTCCTTTGTTGATGGGTCTATTCCAGACCTCACATTTGTTCTTTGTGTACCTAAAAAGGGTTTAAACTTTGAACTCCAGGCTTTTGCCACCTCAAGGCTTACCCTACAGATAATTTTCCACCATCACCATCCCCTTTGTCGGGTTTCATTACTCTAATAGAATCATCTGATCTTATTTCCCTTAGTAATGCTGTCGCTTGTCTACTAAGATTAAAAAAATGTTTCCTGTAGTAAGTTAGAAATCAATATGTATCCTTTAGACATAAATTTTCATATGCAGAAATAGTGGGATGTGTGGGAGGGTTAAATGTACTCCTACATCTAAATGTCTCTTGTCTATTTTCTACCTCTGTTGAATCCCTTGTTTTATCTTGAAACATCAAATGTAATCCTAATTTCCTGGTGTATAGCTAAATCTCTGCCATCGTCTCAGGTACACTTATTGAAGAACTTGGTACTTATTGAAAAGGGAAAAGTACTCATTGTTTGTCTCTAAGAAGGTCTAATTAACAATATTGAATCCATGTAAACTAACTGCCTTACCTTCATTAGAAACCTTAATAGTTTCATTTTGACCTTTGCCTTCTTTCCTTTCTAAAAGAAGCTCAGTGGCTGTCATTAATTCCTATATCTGCCCCATTGCTATCCCTTGGGGTGCTGGGGTATAATGAAAAGAGTTATTAACATTGCTACCATTGTCATTTCCTTGTTTGTTGATTGCCTATCCTCTCCGATTTTCTTAATGGGGGTAACGTGTATGCTGTTGTTCATTAACTTGTACATCTATTTCATAATTATCATTGATAACTGATAAATTCCATTCCCTCTCCTCTCATGCATGCCTACTATTGTCTACTACTACTGTTGTGTTATTATAGGCCCTAGGCATTGGATATGTCACCCCTGTTTTGTATTCTTCACTGTCCCTGTTTAATTTTTTTCTCTTTCTTTCTATATTAAAACCCTCCCACACATCCTACTGTTTCTGCATATTAAAATTTATGTCTAAAGGATGCATATTAATTTCTAACTTCCTACAGAAAAACATTTTTTAATCTTAGACAAGAGACAGCATTTCTAAGGGAAATAAGATCAGATGATTCTATTAGAGTAATGAAACCCGATAATGGGGGTGGGATGGTGTTGGTGGAAAATTTGGATTATATTGCTAAAATGTTAGATATTTTTTATGACAATACTTAATATATGGAAGCTTCATATAATGAAGTAATGATATCTCACAGGAAGGTGCAACTATTCTTGGAGGAGTCTCTTCTCCAGGGAGTTATTTCTGAAGACTTATTTAATTTCCTCAAAACTGAACATCCTACCATACCGCAAGACTTCGGAATTCCTAAGGTACACAAGGATGTACTAGACCCACCCTATAGTGTTATTACATCACAAGGTAGTTCTACTTATCCCTTAGGGGTGTTTATTGACAGATTATTTAAACAAACAGATATGTCTGTTGACTACATTTAAGGGATTCTTGGGATTTTTTGTCTAGACTTAGACAAGAATTATTTTCCCTAGAAGTGTCTTTCAACACAATGGATTTTGTTGACTTATTTACAAGTATCCCTCACAAGGAAGGCCTGGATTCGTTTTTAGAAGCTGTTCTAGATCTTACGGATTTGAACAGTGCTATGATTAACTTTGTGGTTAATGTCATGGATATGATATTAGACAATAACTATTTTATGTTTGAGGGAAGTTATTTCAAGCAGATAAAGGGTGTAGCAATGGGGGCCAGTTGTGCCCCAATATATACAAATATGGTGATGTACGCCTGGGACCGAAAATTTGTGTTTCCATCTGAATCCAAAGATAGATGGAATCTATATCTCCGTTTTTTTGGATGATGTTTTCATCCTGTGGAAAGAACCTGCTTCAGCTGGTACAGATCTGGCTTATTACTTAAATCATCTCCCCTCATTTTTGAATTTTACTAGTAACAGTTTGAATAGTTGTATTGATTTTTTAGATGTTAGGATAAGTAAAGATTTGGTAAAGAGTATGTTATTTTTCCACGATTTTCCATAAGGAAACTTTTTCTAATTGCTATCTAAATTTCAATAGCCAGCATCCTTTTAACATGCAGAAGAACATTTTGAAAGGGCAGTTAGAGCAACAAGAATATACTCAGACTGGAATCTTTTGAGAAGAGAATTTTTGTTCATTACCAAATTATTCATAGAGAGAAGGTACCCTAAAGACCCTATCTGTAGGGTGAGCCTTGAGGTGGCGCAAGCCTAGGGTTCGAAGTTTAAACCCCTTTTATGTACAGGAAGAACAAATGTGAAGTCTAGAATAGACCCATCAACAAAGGAATTTAATAGAGACATGGTCGTTCCCCTTGGAGAGGGCTCAAAAGAGGTGAAAGATGTAATGAAAAAATATTGGGTGATTTTTAAGAGTAATACAGATTACACACGAATATTGGGAGAAGAACCTAAATTTGTTTATAGAATGGGTAAAAATCTGAAATATTTGTTTGAACATAATATTATAGTTATTAACCCATTCGAAAAAGGTACTACGAAGTGTGGATGCTGTTCCTTTTGCAAATTTATTTTGGAAGACACATGTATATGTTTACCCAATAGGATGAAATCAGTGATGTTTAGACCTGGGAATTAATTGTGCCACAAAAGGCTTAGTATACCTTGCAGTATGTGATACCTGTAAATATTTTTATGTTGGTAAAACTGAAAGACAACTGAGAAAACGTATATATGAACATGGCTATGCTATTGCTCATAAAAATGATAAAAATGCATTGTATAGACATTCATTAAAATGTACTGGTTTTAAAAATGTAAATTTGGGATATTAGAAGTTGTTCACAAGTCATTAAGAGGTGGTTGGTGGGAACTGAATATTGAATTATGTGAATTAAAGTGGCAATTTCTTTTGAATTCCTTCTTTGAACCTGGTTTGAATGAAACTCTGTCCCTAGCTCCAGTTTTAAAATCAAGGGCATTGATTAGATAGACTAATGTTAGATTTTAGTAAAGCCTGTTTTTTTAAAAATGTTTGAACACCTAATTATGTATGTAATTAATTATAATAATATATATATAACCTGGTATTTGCTGTTGGTTTTTATTCTGAAGAAGTCTTGGAATTATCCAAGATGAAAGCGCTTAATAAATTTGCTGTTGGTGAAGAATTGCTGTTGGATTACCTCTCTTTTGGAACTGTTTTGACCTTTTTCACAGTTCAACCTGTCTTTTTGTATAAAATATACAAAAGGTTAAGTGCTTTCGTCTCAAGGTGTTAGAGATTTCATCAGAACAAATGCCACTAGTAACTGAATCCTTTATATAACAATCTGTTACTAATTAGAATATTTAAGCATGGAGGCACTTAAAGGTACAAAGCATAAAAAACATGCAACAATTCTAAGTACAACAATAGTAATAGTAGTCATTCCATCACTCTGTCATAAAGATTGGAGTGATACTATAACTTGTAGTACAGATAAAGATTATAGCAGAGATTCATACATCTGCTTTAGTTCATGCAAAAGAGTGCACCTTTTGAGGTACTGTTGTAAAGGCTGTGTATGTGTTTAGAATGGGGCCACAGGCTCTTAACTGCTCCTCATTGTTGTGGATGTTTGAGGGGAAGAGTATAGTTATAACAATGAGTAAATCAAACCTGAGATATATGCATTTCTTTTTTTTTTTTTTTAATATATTTTTATTAGTTTTAAAACTTTTACAAAAAATGAAAATAAATACAAGATAAGGAACTTGTAAGGTACATCAACCCAAGTACAATCTAAATTAATACAAACAGTTAAGTTTTGATTTATAGACAAGCAGTTGTAACAATTGCCTTACTCCTGATCGGGTAAAACATTCACTAGGGTGCCCCAGAAAAACATAATACAAATATGAATCAGGCCTCCCAAGGGGAGGATAACTTTAATCAGGTAATATACTATTATATAAAGTATAAACTGGTGACTATTTTGGGGGTACACCACCTAAACTATACATATCCTAAAAACCTATTTACACCATATTTACAGTATATTTACAACATGGATGTCAGAAGACCTCTCCAAATAAAATGTCTTACGACAATTAGTAAAGTGTAATGTTTACATTATCAAATAATTTTCGACCATACCTAGTACAAAAAGGATCCATCTTGGAATGCAGATCTACAAGAAAAAATTTTGATGGATTTTACTTATTCTGGATTAGATCAAAGAGATTTTCCCAATATTTTTTTTAAATAATTCTTTTTCTTTTTGCTGTTCGTGCACATTTTGTACACTGATACATATTTTATTGCCATATCCTTAAAGTTTTCCCATGAAATTGCTGAGGGGTTGATCCAATTTTTAGCAATGAAATATTTAAGGAGAGCACAAACAGAGACAAGAACATGACGGCGAATACCTTTGATTTGAATAGGAACAATATTAAGGATCATAGTTTGCCAAGAAAATGTAGATGTTAAGTTGTCCATCTCGCCTTCATTCTTGCTGGATGGGTTCGGAGCCGACCTTGGCTCTGACTCGGCCACTCTAAAAGCTCGAGAGTTGGTTCCACCGGCTCGAGGCTCCCCTTATATCCCACAATGCTAGGCGGTATTACCTCAGATCTCGTTTGCCGCTACAGCGATCGAGGTGTTTGGTTTCTACCGGCTTCAGGTCAGTTATTATAGAGTAATCTATAGTCTATTTAAACCCCTTTAATTTAACCTATTACAGTTATTTCCCTTAAATTAGTGGATTTAGCCCCTTTTCCTTCTGTTTATCCACCTTTTTTTCCACAAAGAACTTATAAGTTCTTCCCACAGGCCTTCGGGCCCTTCCATCCCCTTAGTGGAGTGTATGTGTTTTTTGTTAGGGATCTAGAAGAACTTGTGTAAAGTGTTAATTTTTCTAGTTAAACTTGTGTAAAGTGTAATCGGTGTGTTTGAGTGTGTGTGTGGTTACACTTTCCTTGACAATGTCTTAGGACTCGAAGGTCTCAGGCTTCAAGAAGTGTGACTCGTGCTGTCAGAAAATGTCTCTGACAGACGGTCACACTTCTTGTGTGTACTGCCTGGGACCTTTACACCTGCAGGACTCTTGTGCTGTATGCCATGGCTTCAGCCCTAGAGTCCTGCAGGAAAGAAAAAATAAACTCATTTTAAGAGGTTTGCTTAAGCCTGAGGGTTCCCTTACTGCTACTTCGGGCAAACCCTCTAAGGCTTCTAGGTCCTCGACTCCAGCTTCTGAGTCGAGGCCAAAGGCTTCGAAACCTCCTGCTACATCGGCTCCGGCTGGAGCCGATGAGTCTCAGCCTGCAGCTTCTGTGGTTTCCTCGGTTCCGGCTGGAGCCGAGGCATTGGAAATTCCTGTGTCGGCTCCGATCAGACCATCGGAGCCGACATCTAGAAAGAGGTCTAGGTCACCGTCCCTTGGCTCCGTTCATTCGGCTCCAGCATCTCCCTTGCTGTCTGAACGGAGCCATAGATCTCACTCCTCTAGGTCATCGAGGCTTTCGGATCATGACCTTCAGAGGGTAGTGAGTCGACTTCTTAAGTCTGAGGCACTGGCCCAAATGCTTCAGAGCCCGACTCATCAGTCGATGCTTGACCCTGTCCCTCAAAATGTTCCTCCTCCGACTCCCTTGAGCTCGGAGCCGGGGCGTTTCGGAACCGAGACTGTGGTAGCGTCGGAGCCGATACAATTGTCTGCGGCTCCGTCGTCGGCTCCGATTTCTTCCTTGGAAGAATCTCGGCGCCGGACTTCCCTCGTCGGCTCCGAGGGGGTGAGTGGCATCGGGCCCTTGTCCGACCCGCTCTCCTCTCGGTGCCTCGGCTGGTGAGTTCGGCTCCGACATTGGCCGAGCCATCACTGTCGGTGCCGAGGGGTTCTCAGCTTTTCGGAGCGGGGACCTCTAGCTCTGCCTGACAGGGGTGCGTTCGAGGTCATGCGGAGTGTGTTAGAACCTTGTTCAACTCCATAGTCGGCTCCGTCTGCCCCTCCCTCTTCGGTGCCTCAGGTTATGTCTACTCACTCCCTCATCCCAGACCGCAGAGAGCCAGCTCCTCAAGAATCCCCTGTGGGGATCTCATCCTCTTCCGAGGCCTCTCCTGAATTGGCAGGGGAGCCCCCTAGGAAGAGAAAGTGTAAGAGGAAGCACATAGACTCACCTGAGTCTGTCACCTCTGACACAGATTTAGAGGATTCCGAGGGTTCCCCCCGTTCCCCTTCTGAAGATGTCTCATTTGCAGACATTCTAGAAATCCTGAAACAGAGGGGAAATTGGCCAGCCCTTAACCCTTCGGAGGATGAATCTGTGTATCTTGAGGCGTTGGCTCTCGCCCTTCCACCTCCTGGGTGTCCCCCTTTGACCCCCTCATGCAGGTGGTAGCAAAAAAGGCTTGGACAGCTCCTGACTCAGTGGACCCCACCCCCAGGAGACCTTCAAAGTTTATCACAGCACCAACAGATAAACAATTTTTGACCAAGGGAGTTTCTGTGGATGCTATGGTGGTAGCTGCTGCCACTAAGAAGGAACTAGCTGATCCTTCGGTGCCTGTCCATCCTCCTAACAAGGAATCTAGGTCTATGGACAGGTACGGGAAGCGGATGTTTTCGTCAGCGACCTTTGCTATGCGTTCACTGAACTACCTATGCCATTTCACTCGTCTTCAACGAGATTTGATCAAGGAAGCGAGTGACATGTTGAAGGATCCTACAGCTGCGGGGTTTCAGGACAAGATGAACGCTCAGCTGGCTACCCTAAATTCTATAGCTAACTCCTCCATGCGCCTCCTTTCATATGCGGCTGATGGAGCGAGCAAAGCGCAGGGACAGGTGTTGCCTTACGCCGGCATGCCTGGATGCGGCTATGCAATTTTCCGGACCCCTTTAAAACGTCTTTCACTAATTCCCCGTTTGATGGATCATCTCTCTTTGGTCCTCAAGTGGAAGAAACCTTGACGAGGTGCGAGACAGATGGCAAAACTCTTTCTGCCGTCGGAGTCCGTTTTTCTACTCCTTCTAGGCCTTACCCCAAAGGCCAGAAAGGTGGGAAAATGTGGTTCCGCAAACAATCTCAAGGGACTTTGCCTGATGCACAGAGTCGGTTCCCCTCCAGAGGCAGAGGGGGGAACAATAATGGTAGACGCTAAGCCCTAGAGGCAGGGGGTCCGCAGAACCAGGGCAATCGAGAAACCTTTTCCGATAAGCCCTTCCAGCATCCCTGAGGTGTTGCCCGACTGTCCACCTTCGGAGGCAGTCGGGGGAAGATTGTCACTGTACCCAGAAGCCTGGCAATCCCTAACTCAAGACAAGTGGGTACAGTCCATCATTTCGAAGGCTATTCCATTCCGTTCTTTCGTATTCCAAATCAAAAAAATCCCTTCCAGATGTTCCACCCGTTCAAAGGGATCAAGCAGCGTTGGAAATTTCAAAGTTGCTTGCAAAAGAGCCATTCAGCCAGTGCCAGCAGACCAGCAAGGATCCGAATCTACTCCAAATTCTTTTTGGTTCCAAAGAAAACAGGGGACTGGAGACCCATTTTGGATCTCAGTATCTTGAACAAGTCGGTCAAGAAAACAAGATTTCGGATGGTCATGCTACAATCCATCTTACCCCTTTTGGGAAAGGAAAACTGGATGTGCTCTATAGACCTCCAGGATGCGTACTATCATATAAAAATGAACAGACGCTCCAGGAGATTTCTCCGCTTCTGGCTGGGAACCAGTCACTTTCAATTCAGAGCCCTGTCCTTTGGTCTCACCACTGCCCCCCGGGTGTTTACCAAATGCATGGCAGTGGTAGCTTCTCACCTGAGACATCAAGGATTCCAGGTGTTTCCATATTTGGACGACTGGCTCCTCACAGCTCCTACCAAGCATCTTCTTCTGATGGCCAGAGACTACACCTTTCGCATTTGTCAAAAGTTAGGCATACCAATAAATTGCGAAAAGTCTGTTTTGTTGCCTTGTCGTGCTATTACCTTCATAGGCGCAAATCTAGACACAGTCAACATGTCTGCGAGACTAACAGACCAAAGAATAGCAGACATAAGCAAACTGGTCTCCCTTCTCTTCCACAGCAACAGAGTCAAAGCCAGATTAGTTCTGAAAGTACTGGGCATCATGGCGGCTGCTATCCCTCTACTTTTCTTAGCCAGATTCCACATGAGAATCCTTCAATGGATGTTCTTCACACAATGGTCATACCATCAACTTCCGATGTCCCACACCATTATGATTACACAAGCATGCAAGAATCATCTTCTTTGGTGGATGTCTTCCCCTCAGCTCTCCCTGGGAAGACCCTTTGTTTCTTCCCCTCCGGTTGCTACTCTGACAACGGACGCCTCCTTGATCGGGTGGGGGGGGCATTATCAGGGCAGAACAGTCCAGGGCATATGGCAACCAGACGAATGCCACTTGCATATAAATGTTCTAGAGATGAGAGCAGTGCTTTTAGCGTTGCAAGCCCTTCAAGACTCTCTTCCCTTGGGAACGATAGCAATCCAGACGGACAATATGTCTGTAGTGTGGTATATCAACAAATAAGGCGGAACCAGGTCCTATCCCCTATGTCGAGAAGCACTCAGACTGTGGCAATGGGCGATTTCTTCTCAGCGTTTTCTGATAGCAACGCACATCCCCGGGAAGTCCAATCTAATTGCGGACAAGTTGAGCAGAGCTATCCTCATGCCTCACGAGTGGTCTCTGAAAGAGTCTATTCTGGAGAAAATTTTTCTCAAGTGGGGTCAGCCTTGCTGCGACCTTTTTGCTACTCCCCAAAACAGCAAGTGCAGAGATTATTTCACCCTATTCCGTTACCAGGCCAGCCCAGCAGAGACGCTCTAGTCCAAGTTTGGCCCCGGGGACTTCTGTATGCATTTCCTCCCTTCCCACTAATCTCTCAAGTGATACAGAAAGCTTTTGCTCAGAAGGCCTCATTGATCCTCATTGCTCCTTACTGGCCTCGACAGGTTTGGTTCCCCTTTCTACATCAATTTCTGTTGGAGCAACCTTGGCATCTGGACCTAGTTCCAGATCTTTTGATCCATCAATCGGGTCAGTTACATCGCTCCCTCCCCTCTCTGAACCTCACTGCTTGGTTCCTCCAATTCCAACCTTAGCCAGGCTTCCTCAAATATCTCAATCTGTTCGAGATATTTTGATAGCTTCCCATAAATCTTCCACTAGGAAGATTTATCTTAGTAAGTGGAGACGTTTCGCCTATTGGGCTCAAGGAAGGGACATAGATCCTTTCACTGCTTCCATCCAAATAGTCCTTGAATTTCTAGCTGAACTCTTCCATGCAGGTTCATCTCCTTCTACTCTTAAAGTTCAATTGGCAGCTATTTCTAACTTTCATGTGGGCATTTCAGATTCTGCCATCATGTCTCACAAGCTTTGCAAAGCTTTTTTGAAGGGAGTTTTCTTCTCAGACCTCCTATAAGAAATCCTCCTCCTTCTTGGGACCTTAATTTAGTTCTCACATCTTTGATTCTCCCCTTTCGAACCTGCAGCTTCCTGTTCATTGAAATTGCTATCCTGGAAGACTCTCTTTCTGGTAGCCATTACTTCAGCTAGAAGGGTCTCAGAACTTCATGCACTCAGCAGTCGACCACCATATCTATTGTTTCATAAAGACAGGGTGTCCTTACGAACCAATCCATCCTTTTTACCTAAAGTAGCCTCTGCGTCTAACCTAAATCAAAGCATTGACCTCCCTGTGTTTTTTCCTAACTATTCTAACAGGTCTGAACAAAAATTGCATTGGCTAGATGTTCATCGTCAGTTAAGGTATTATTTGGATAGAACCAAACAGATCAGGAAAACTGACCAGTTGTTTGTCTCTTATGCAGAAGGCAGAAAGGGACTTTCAGTTTTGAAGGTATCACTCTCCAGATGGCTAACATCTCTGATTTCTTTTGCTTATGAAATTAGACACCAAAAGCTGCCTAACAAGCCTAAGGCCCACTCCACCAGAGCTTTGGCTACTTCTATAGCCTTCCAAGACAGGCTGCCTATTGACACCATTTGTGCAGCGGCTACTTGGGCTACTCCTCACACTTTCATTTCTCATTATAAGTTGGATTTAGCTTCTAGACATAGAGCTAATTTTGGTTCCACTGTTCTCAAGAGTCTGTTCCGATAGGCCACCCGGGACAAGGTGCTAGGGACGCGGTCCCATCCAGCAAGAATGAAGGCGAGATGGACAACTTAACATATAGAAGTTATGTTCTTACCATAACGTTCCATGTTAGTTGTCTTCTTCTCGCCTTCTTTCTTGCGTCCCACCCTCCTTCCCCTAGCCTGGACAGACCTAGAGGAGTTTGATTGTGACCTCTTTTTCTACCACCTCTATTGTATATAGGTATATGCTATACTTGCATATATGCCTTTCATCAGGTTTCAGGTCACATTCTTCCCTTCCTTTTTATAGAGGTGGGTTTTCCCCTTTTTCCAGTGGTTCTGGAGTTACTTTTTGGCTGGGCCTAGCTTACAAACGAGATCTGAGGTAATACCGCCTAGCATTGTGGGATATAAGGGGAGCCTCGAGCCGGTGGAACCAACTCTCGAGCTTTTAGAGTGGCCGAGTCGGAGCCGAGGTCGGCTCCGAACCCATCCAGCAAGAAAGAAGGCGAGAAGAAGACAACTAACATGGAACGTTATGGTAAGAACATAACTTCTATTTTTCTCATACCCCATTTTTTTCTAATTGAATTCGGAGGGAGCACCAGAGTTTATAGATGGTCTTACAACTCCAGAACATGTGTATTATGTCAACATGAGAGAGAGTGCAGAAAGGACATGTTAAGTTTTTATTACATCCGAATTTTTGTAAAACAACTGGGATGTAAGAGTTATTATCATTAGCTGTGTGTAAATTAGATTGTTGAAGGTGGTCAAGTTTAGTGTATTTCTGAGTGCTTCATACTTAGCTTCGCTAGAGATTTCATCCTGTATTGAATCCCAGTATTTGGAAAATAAAAGTGAATGACTATGTATCATGGACGACACAAGTTTATAAGTATGTGAGATCATTTTGTTTTTTAGGGAGAGCGAATTAATGATTGATTGTGTTAATTGAATATCTTGTTCCATAACTCTGTATTTAGATAATTTTTGTTTTATAAGTGAGCTGAGTTGTCTTAAAATAGGGTCATATTTATCAGGAGCCCCAGATAAAGTTTTAACCTCTGCAGCATTTTTTGTACTATAAAAATGCCAGACTGTAGCCTTCTTGATAATAGGAAAGTTAGATAGGTCAATCATTTTATTATTGATTTTTAAATTTGGATTCAGATGTATGGGTTGAAGAATGGGGATTGTATTTTGCAAATTAAAGGATTTCATCAGATCATGAAAAATTAGAATTTTGTTTTTTAGAAGAGGCAAAAACTTAATGTTAAATTCACCAAAAGGTGTGAGAAAGGGGATAGATTGAGGATTAATTTTGAATGAACATATATAGTAATACCATATCTTAACCCATATTGGAGACCAAGATTTGTCATACGGATCATAACTGGCTATTTTTATTAAATGACTTGTGGTAATTATTTGATGATACAGACTGAAATCTGGAAGACTTAATCCACCCTTAGCTTTTGGGATAGTTAATTTCCTATATGATATTCTGGTTGATTTAGGGAATCATAAGAATTTAGAAATTGTGGTCTACATTTTACGAAAGACGTTTTCTGGAATATTAAGAAAAACAGAGTTAGATGGAAAAGAATTCTAGGTAAAATATTCATCTTTATAATAGCAGATTTTGATAACAGTGAAAGGTTAATATTTTTCCATCTGGTTAGATCATTGTTTATTTGATCCCAGAATTTATAAAGATTAGTTTTCATAAGTTCTTGACAAGCATGCAAGAAGTTTATACCCAGATACTTTATTGCATATTTAAGAGGTATGTCAGAAAGGGGGAAATAGTATTCCAAATGCTTCTTCGGATTCAAAGGAAAAAAGGCTGATTTGATGGGGTTAAGGTTATAGTTAGCAACTTTAGAAAAGAGATCAATGGAGTTTCGAATTTTCTGGAGGTCTGTGTTAGGAAGCTCAAAGTAAATGTTAAGGTCATTCGCAAATGCCAAGTAGTTTATTTCAATGTTATAGATTTTTGGGATATGATGATAGATCATCTGTTTGATCCAGATAAGAAAAGGTTCAAGATACAAATTAAAAAGATAGGGTGATAGTGGACACCCCTGTCTGGTGCCATTTGTAATGTTAATAGGATTTGATAATGTTTTATTTATATATTGGGAAGTAGAGGCATTTTTATACATCATCCTAATAGTATTAATGACCATATCCGGGAAATTAAAGTATTCCGTTGTTGCATATAAGAAGTTGAGATCCACATTATCAAAGGCCTTATTTGCATCTAACGTTAAAGCGTATCTTGGATGATTATCCTTTTCAAGGAACATTAATAATGTATGCAAAGTGAGAGTATTATCACAAAGTTGTCTTTGCTTTATAAAACCTAATTGCTCTGGAGAAATAATTGACGCCATCACTTTTTGAATTCTATTTGCAAAAATAGTAGCTAAAATTTTCATGCCTACATTTATAAGGGTGATAGGCCTATAGGTAAGAGGGTTTGATTTGTCAGAGTTCGGTTTTGGGATGAAAATAGTTTTGGAATTATTCATATACTTGTCTGTAATCCCTCCTGATATGATATGATTATACATGTTAAGTAGGATTTTTGTATGATTACTGCCGAAAGTTTTGTAAAATTTACCTGTAAATCCATCAGGGACTGGCGCCTTATTAGGTTTCAGTTTTTTAATAGCTGCAATTATTTCATTTAGTGTTATAGGGGCGTTTAACTGGGTAATTTGTGTGGAAGATAGTTTTGGGACCTTAAGCTTATTGAGAAAGTCTATGTACTGTTCTTTTTGGAATTGAGTTTTAGGGTTGTAGATTTCTGTGTAAATATCTACAAATGAATTTACAATGTCACTATTTCTATACAGGAGTTTCCCTTTATACTTTATGTCCTTTATATAGTTTGGTGGTCCTTTGATATTTATTCGTCTTGCTAGAGTTGTGGATGGAGTTTGAGCCCATTCCAAGTATCTATGTAGATGCTTTAATTCAGTCAGAGTAGTTTTGTTGGTGGAAGGAATATATTTCCTTCTGAATTCCGTGTAGTTTAATTTCCAAATCAGGAGAAAAATCTTTTTGCAGCTCTGCATCAATTTTTTTAAATTCTTTTGTGAGGTTATTAAAGTACAGACTCTTTCTTTTTATAATAAGATACTTTTTGAATAAGTATTCCTCTAATGACAGCTTTAGCCGTTGCCCATTGTATATCTAAAGGGATATTGGAAAGCAATGATTCAGCTTCTAAGTGTATTATATATTCATGGACCTCCTGCAAAACGTCTTTTTTTTTTTTTTTTGAGAATGTTACTATTTAGTGACCAAGTGAAAATCTTTCTGTCATAATTCCATTGTTGGTTAGGGTTGTTTTTGAATGTGTATAGTCCATGCTCAAACCAACATTTGTTCATCCGGGAAATACATAATCTGCTACTTCCATACCATGATCATTTCTTCATTATTGGTGGAGACTGGAACACTCTTATTGATCCATCAAATGATAGCTGCAGTAAGAACAGAAAACAGCCCATCCAAATAACTGCTGCTATTCAAGATTTGATGAATAGCTTTAATTTAGTTGACCCTTTTTTAATATCTGAGATTGACAGGGAATCTAATAAATTCACTTTCTATTCGGCTTCACATAAGGTTTGGTCTAAGATTGATTACTACTTGATCTCAGATGCTTTCTTGACTAAAATTGCTAATTTTGCCCATGAGGCCAGATCTATATCTGATCATTCGAATATATCACTTGAGATGTATGCATTTCTTAAAAGGTAAGAAGAAAGAAGTGCTGCTTGTGTGTTTGGGAGAGATTGTTTGTTTATTTTATTTAAGGTGTGGAGGAACAGATGCACAGGATGGAAAAATCAGAGTAGCTAAACCAGAGTATCATTTGGCAGTAGAGGCATGACAAATGCAACGTTTAAAAGACTGTAATGTGCATCACAGTATTATTTTTTATTATTATTTTTACAGTGAAAAACTTTATGCAAGTAGCTTTTCACCTGGTGATTTTAGTCTGATTAAGTGACTTGGAGTCAAATTTTATACATTTTGAGAATAAGTGGAACAAAGCAGCTTGGCAGCATGAGTTAAAGTATATACTGTGTATTAACAGGCAACTGGGACAAGAATTGTGAAGGATCAATGTCCTCAGTGTGAAATGGATATAGATCTTGTATTAGAGTATTTGGACTGATTCTGGAGTAAGTCTTGCTAAGTTTATTGGAAAACAGCAACTTGCAAATCACTCTTAACTGTGTAGGAAATTAAGTGGTAGTCATTAAGTTGCTTCAACCTGTGTAGATTGTTATTATTGAAACTGTAGTAGAACCATACCTCTAAGTCTCTCTGTCTGCAGACTGCAGTCAAGAAAAGTGTTTAAATATCGACACTGTTTGCTTACAAAATCAAAATAATAACTAATCTTCTGAGGAATATGAAGACTGTAACTGCAATGGCTGACATTATTTAATGACTTTAGCTGTCAAAGTTTTGTTACAAAATATCAAACGTTATTAGACACGGAACAAAATTTAAAGGCAAAACAGGAATGTTCCTATGTATCTGGACATTTGAGAGGTATTTTTGAAGTTTTGATAACTGCAATATGAGAAAAGTATGTTACTGTAACTATGAGATTAATGAATATATACACTGGGAGTTAATTTTTCCTTAAGACATTCTGGATTGATTAACATTTTTTGTGTGTACTGTAATTTGAAATGGTTTGTTACTTTGTTACATATGATCAGTTTCTTTTGATACAAGTTTGGTATATTTTTCACTTGGATTGTTTGTGCTGCCGTTGAGCAAATGAACTAAATGTATAATACACACTGTCTGCACACTTGACATGAGCAGAACCTTAATTATGGACAATTACTTGCGCTACACCCACTACTGTTAAAGCAAACAATAATTATGGGTAAGCTGTTGCTACCACAATGTCTCGATGCAGCGCTGCTTAACAGATTGACAGAAATGCTTGATCTGAATCAAGAAGAATATCTTTATGCGGCATGGGTAGCTGTGTTTCTTAACCAGTAATGAGCTATGAAATGTATGCACGTGTGTCCTCATTATAACATAGTTCCTCCATGGACTAGTTTATCATAGCTGAGTTCTGGTCTGAGCTGGAGTATGTGAGCTTCCTTCACACTTGGGAGCTAAAATAAAATGCGTTTGTTTGCTGAATATTCCAGAGTTCATATATGCTGCTGCTCTTCCTTATGTTCTGAACTTTCAGTCAGTATTTTACCCTGAAATATGCATGTCCCAGTTATTTGATTTGAAACAAGTTTCTTTCACTAAACAGCAGTATGTTTGAAGCCTGTTGTACGGTTTTGCAGATGTGGACAAAGGGGAACTTTCTTGTGTTTTATGGAACTTCTGGAATCTGCTTCTCAGATTATATTGCTACTTCTGCTGGTGCTGAGGCATGCCCTGATGGAGGATTGTCAGCCCCAGATTAATAGTGTTCCACAATACTAATGGGGGTAAGCTTGCTTTGTAGCAGTTCTACCTGGTGCCATCACAGTTATTACAAGGGTTGCCCATGACCAAGCAAAGGCCATTCTGAGCATATAAGTGCATTACTTCCACAGTGTAGTCAGCAGGTTAACATGCACCCATATGGCAGATATTTTGGACTCTGCTATTGCTGTTGTAGCATGTGCTTGACCTTGCTCTTCTTTCCTTAATATCATCTAGTCTTAGTGTTTACTTGCAGATGTGCAAGCAACACTTTAGTTTGCAAGTGGGTGGATCTCATGCACAGGTATCTCTCAGCATTAAAGGTATGCTGACTCCTGCCATAAGCTTGCAATTCTGCGGCTCCAAGTTTAATTCATGTGTCAGTTCTGCAGACTGATATGCAACAGATCATTTGTCAGCCCTTGACTACATAACAGTGACACCACTGTGGATGCTGCAGTGAGTCATATATAAGAAAGATAAAACAACCTCATAAGTGCTGTACATACTCTTCATTTTGATGTTGGACTACATTTGTTAACATGGCAGTTTATTAGCAGTCATACTGACCAGTAATAAGTAAATGCCAATGTAACACAGGACCTCCTCTCCATCGACTATAATTCTCCTTCCCCATCCATTACATTGTATGCCATGTGCATGCTTCATACAGTAGCATAGCCAAGTGATCAACACTACCAGTTGGACTGCAGGTGTGTTTCTAAGTAAAGTGTGCAATGCATAAACGCACAGTAAAAAAAAAAAAATCAACGACTGCATTTCCACCTTCTCCCAATACCTTTCACATTAATACTTATATTCTGCATACATACCCCTATGGTGTCAGCTATTTATAAGGCTGCTGAAGTACTTATGTCTGTAGCTTTAAAGTAAGGGACAGGAAGCATAGATAGAATCCAGGTGTCCAAGATGAAAACATAGTTTAACAAATCATCCCTGACAAGCTACTGTTCCTGCAAGTCCCCCCTGTAACCTTCACCCTTAATATTCACAGTGATACTGGGATGTCCAGTCCCCAGTGTCAGCTGTTTAGGTTCAGAATAGCTGAGTGATAGATACTTGAGAGTAGTCTACAGCAGTGTTTCTGACTGTGCAAAGCATACACACAGCATTTAAAACAAAATTCCACTTCAGTGTCCCTGTTCTTTTGAACTCATTCATTGCTGTTCACCCTTTAGTGCAGATTTATTTATTTTTCATTTATTTATTTGTTTGCATTTGTTTACTAGGAAGTCCGACTGGGCTAGAAGCCCATTTTCAGCAGAGGCTCAGGGAGAAAAGCTCCAGATACAAAAAGTTTACAAAAGACTGCATAGATGGTTGATTGAGAAACATAAGTAAAAATAAGGCTCTGGTTAGTAAGCATGATTTCAAGAGAGTTCATAAACTTGAGAAAGAACTGTGGGAATTTATAGAGATGGAAGAAAATCAACATTCATCATAAACTGAATAATAAGAGAGATGGGGGGTGATGGGAAGTGGTGACGATATAGTAAGGTAGGTAGGGAGGTAAAACAAAGAAGGTGGCTAGAAGAAAGGAGAGGGGTAGAGAAGTCTGGTGGAAAGTGAATACGATAGAGGGGAAAAAAATTGAAGGGTGGGTGAGAGAGAGAAAAAAGGGCAGTAGGAAGAAGAGACTACATTGTAGTGAAATAAGTAGAAGAGGGAAAGATTGAAGGGGAAGAAGGAATGTATCTGTTCAGCATAGCACAAGAGCAGATAGGGAAGTTAAGAAGATAGTTTTTTGTAGTGAGAGCTTAAAATTCTTGAGGCAGACTATGGCGCTGATGGTTATGGGTAAGGTGTTCCATGGTTTATCAACAGAGTAAGAGTAAAGATATTGGCCAGCTTTTTTCTTGAGTCTGTGCACAGTTAAGAGTTGGTTGTTTTCAGAGCAGAGAGTTCTAGTAGGGATGTAAAGGCAGGGCAGCTTTTAGGTTTGAATTTCATTTTATGTGCTATAGGTTGTAGGAAGTCAAGATGATGAGGGAATTCAAGCCAGTTAAGTTTCTTAAGAGCATTACAGTGGTGTGTGTGATATGATGTAGCAGTAGAAAATTTAAAGATTTTGTAGTAGCAGGACTGAAGCTTATTTTTTTTATCTTTAATGACATATGTAGGTTGGTGAAAATGGGGGAACCGTATAGGAGAGAGGGGAGCAGATAGATATTAGCAAGTGTTTTTTTTGGTGGGAGTGTCTATGAAATGTTTCTGTCTGTAAAGTGTTCCTAGCTTGAAATGTGTTTTTTATGGCATTTTGTAAAGTGGGTGCTGAACAATTCTGCTATTTGGCAGGGTGTTTTGTCTGTGGAAGGTGATGGATTTTGTTTTGAGCCTGGGGTAAGGAGGCTTGAGATTGTTTTCCAGAAATTTTTTGGGGCCAGTCATTTGTTAGAAGTCAAATACTTATGATAAACAAAAGGTGCGTGTTTCCAAGTCTGTAGACATCTGTTTCCATTCCAAATAAACTGGTGCACTTATCTCTCATTTTCCCACTGCAGACCCAGTGCTCCATTAGTAATAAACACAATCTTTTTTAACATTCAAGGGGAAAGTTAAAAGACTTTGACTTTTATAGACAAAAGCACTTACTGAGAGAATATCTTTTTAATAAATTTGTTTGCCCGAAGCACCTAGTTTGCGCTTTGGATTTTTTGAAGTATCATCTGTTAGGAAGTGGCCTGGTTGTTGTTTTTGTTTTGGATTTTAAGCTATAATAATGCTCATTACATGATTGCAGTATTATGTAATATTCTGACGGGTTATGAATATGGAGGTTGTTAACTTTAGGAAACACCATCATACCCTGAGCAGGTGTGGGCAGTGCTGACTTGAATGACATTCTGATGAGGCTGCCAGTCAAGTGTTAGGATCATAGGAGGTTACTAGGCTAATGGCCCTGGGGCCCTTACAAGCCTAGCCAAGAGTTTATCCCCAGAAAGAAAGCTCAGTCAGCTCCTGTCAGTGAGGGACACAGGTGGAACCCCTGAGACAAATTACAGGTGGAACCCCTGAGACAAATTTGTGGTTTCCCATCCACTCATCAAGGTTGCACTTGAATAGGGTCATGAAGGTGCTCTGTTTGATGTGTATGGGAAGTCTGTTCCAGAAACAGAGCAGCCTCTGAGAGACAAACTTGTCTCTTGAGCAGGTTTTATTGATGTTGCATATTAGATTCAGGCCTTTTGAGCGGTTAGTGCGTGAGGACTTAGACTTACAGATATGAAGCATCTCTAGTAGGGCAGGGTCTGAGATTGCCTTGTAGGTGAGACACAGATCACCCCTGAGCAATCTGTACGATACAGAGTAGAGTGATAATGATTTAAGCCTGTCTGCATTCAGGTGTTAGAGCCCATGGATTCTCTTTGTGAGGTATTTCAGTTGCCTTTCCAGATGGTGCAGATGTTTGGAGAGGTACATCCCAAATAGGGCGTTATACTCAATTATTGGTCTAATGAGGGAGAAGTAGAGAGAGGTAGTAACCTCTGGATGCAATCCCATTACTTATGAGATGAATCAAGTAAAAGGCTTTTCTAACCACTGCCCGCTACATGATGGTCGAATGTCAGCTTATCAACCTGAGTGCCCAGGTCTCTTACCACAGGCTTTTTGCTTAGGGGGTTGCCATGATATGGTAATCAGTAGTGGTCATGTTTTTGTCAAATGGTATGATGATACATTTTTTTGCATTTACCTTGAAGCCATGACTTGAGTCATGATTAGAGCAGTATCACAAACTGAACTTCTAGGAGTTATAATAGATGAACACTTAACCTTCGATCTACACATCCAAAACTGCATAAAAAAAAAAAAGCCATCAGAAACTAGGTACCCTATATAAGCATAAATTGTACCTCACACCCACCGCTAGACAAACCCTTGCACTATCCTATTTGCTTCCTTCAGTTTTATACAGTGCCCATTTGTTCACTAACATTCAAAGCCCCTTAAATCCAAGATAGAGTCCTGTTATAACAACTACTCTACCAACGAAACTTACTCCTCCCATCATTGCATCTCCCTACGTAGACTAAAATGGCTCTAACTTCCCCATCACCTAACCTACTTGCAGTTAACCACAGCTCACAATATCATTATCAAACCTTCCAATTGTCCATCCCTCACCTCCCTGTTTATTCTCCATAAGCCCTCCCGACAACTCAAATCTGAAAATCAATTCCTTCTAAAAGTGCAAATACCCAGTCTAGCAGTTGGTCAATCTCTCTACTCATGTACCATTGCTAAAACTTGGAATTCCCTACCCAGCTCTATCAGAACTATTTCCAATCACATATCCTTCAAAAAGTCTTTAAAACAGCTTTTCTTAGCCCTATGGCAATGTACATGTGGCTGTGACTACAGAGCATCTTCCCCCACCTGATCTCACTAACTTTTTTCTCCCCTCTGCTTAACAGTTATGCAACTGTCTCTTGCTGTCTTCACTCTATAGTATCCAAAGCAGATGATATATTGTACTTTGTATATTTTGTATATAATGTATACTGCCTTTGTTATTCTAGCTAGAAATCTGATAAGTTTGTCTGTTTTTTTAAGTTATTGTTAGGCATGTTTAATTCGTATTCTGTACTTTTGAATATTAAAAAGTTTAAGAAGATTAAGGTACACAAAAGTGAAACTCTAATGGGCATTACTGACTTAATGTCAGTGAAAATTGGGCACACACATCCAGCAAGGAGACTGCTTGCCTCCCTGCATCCCTTGATTTGTACAGTTCTATGTGCCTTGCAGTTTTTTTTTTTTTTTTTAAGGGCACAAGCCACCTGATAGACTATAGCATTTTTTTTTTAAATCTTATCTTCTTAAAGAACAACTTGTTTCACAGGAACATTAATTTCTTGAAAAATAATAGGTATGTCATTATAAGGATTATAAGGTATGCCCACGTCACACCAGAGCATTGGTTGCCACTGCGAATCTTGATGTGTCCTAATATAAACAATTGCCGAGAATGCTTCTGTTGTTCATTAGTTACCTGTGACTACTATGAGAGAGTTGCTTAATAGTGATTTTACTACTATTTATCCAGTTTTATCTGTGCATTATTTTGATATCATTGAATATTTCATGTCATGAGCATATTTTTCTATTTATGTTTTTGTGGTCTGAGTCCTGGCTGAAAAGCATCATATGTTTTTAGGTATGTGCTAGGCTAACAGCCACAAGGGCCTTTGCAAGCTTAGCCAAGCTTCCCAAATTTCTAGCAAGTTGTTAGTATTATTATTATTTATTTTTTGTTGTTGTTGTTGCTGCCCTAGGGTTATTTTTAGGAGTATATTTTAATTGCTTATATGTAAGCTAGAGCATGTTTGGTCAAGCATTTACAAGCTGCCCCTGTCCATAGGTGCCATACCGGAGTGAATTTCCCCATTTCCCATCCACTGGTCCAGTTTATACTTGAATATAGTTAGGGTAGAGCTCTGATTCACCTGCATGGTGAGTCTCTTCCAGAGAATGGGTGTTCTTTGAGACATTTGCCTCTCTAACAAGTCCTGTTTATGTTGCAGGCAAAAGTTCAAGTCTCTGGATTGGGTGGTTCTGATGCTATTTGTTTTGTCTGTATGCAAAAGTCCCATCAGAGTAGGATCCAGGGATACCTTGTATGCCAGGCATAGACCATCTGGGGACAATTTCACTTGCCCTTTTAACAGTTACACATAATTAACTAACTAAAAATGCATACAAACTTGCATCACATTATTCCTTGCATTGCAGACTGTTCTGAACAACAGGCTACTTACTGATGGATTTGTCTTCTTTTTCTGTTATTTAGTATGGGTCAACATTGAACAAATGACCATAATTTCATTTTTTTTTTTTTAACACTTGGAGCCCAGATTTTAACAGAGAATTAGTACATCCTCACCTTGCCTTAAAATTTAACTGGGCTGTTTTTCTCACTTTGTGAACTATGCCACTGTCATTGTACAGTTATGATGTTCATCGTGTTACCCTGCTGCAGTCATCACACTTGGGTTATCCTGCCGTCAGGTGGTCCCGCAATCGGCCCGAATTCCAAAGTCTTGGTCCTGCGTCGGTTGCTGTCGCTTCTTCCCTGACGTCAGTGTGCCAGGGGTATTTAAGAGACATCCGACGCCATTTTCTTCAGTCTTTCTTGCTGCGCGGTGCCCAAAGCAGAAGCAGTTCGCAAGTGCAGGTTGGCCGACACCTGAGATTTTCGATTTGAATTTCAGTCCGAAGTCTTCATTAAAGCTAAGTACCCCGTTGGGGAACATTTTCTTGCCTCAGTCCGATGTCAGAAAAAGTTAACAATTGCATTTCTTGTGGGAAGCAAGTACCTCATAAGGACTTCCATTCCTATTGTATTCCTTGCCTAGGCCCAGACCACGACGTCACAGGTTGTCGGTTTTGCGCTAGGTTTAATAAACCAACTATCAAAAGCCGTTTTGACTTCGCACGGCATTACTTTGGTAGGAAATGTAATTCTATCATTCCGTTGGAGCAGCCGACGACTGCATCTCATAAAAAATGGAAGGATAAGGACAGGCAGCCTTGAAATAAGCCAGATACTTGAGGCCTCAGTTGGGCCTGTCGCCGGTTCTCCGTTTTTCAGTGAGGCACCTATGCAGCCCCTGACGACCGCAGAACTGGAACCCCAGACAGCTGCAGACTCCCAAGCGGAGTCCACTAGGCCGACGCAGCCTTCTACTCACACCGGAGCAGAACTAGACACCGGTGCAATTGAAACGCCTTCGGTTGCAGAAGGTGTCTTCAGACAGACAACACTCACCATTAAATCTTATGCTAAACTTAAAACTCCTTTAAAACCAAAGAAAACTGCACATCAGGCTACAGTTCAAGGGCCCCATGCCTAAGAAACAGATGCTTAAGATGGCTGAAGATTTAATTACCCTTATCAGGGGTTCCCATCCCCCTCCTGATAAAAGACCAAGACAAGAGGAGGATTATGCATCCTCTGACCAGGTTTCTCTCTCCTCAGATTCTTCTGAGGAACAGGATTACACTTTTCCAAGATTCCATTCCCTCTGCTTCTCTCCCTGAAGACTACTCCTTTGGGGAAACTTTGCATACCATGAGGGAACATTTCCACTGGGCAGGCCAGGATTACTCAGATTCTAAGAAAAGGCTCCGAGAGTTCCTTTTACTACCCCAGCACAGACCTCTTGCTATCCCTCCTGTTTTAGATATTGTGGATGATGTTTACTTGGAGTCTAGTTTAAATCCAGACTCTACCTCCTGCTCCAGCCAAATCAGACATTTATTACAGAGTACCTGACTCTCACAAATTCCTTTATAAAAGCCCTGTAGCTGACCCAGAAACAATTTCCCAGGGTCCTAAGGGAGCAAAAGCTTCTATGGCTAAAAATCCTGTGCCATCTGAAAGGGATTCCAGAGCCCTAGATGGGGAAAGAAAATTTACCTCTCAGCAACTCTGGCTATGAGAGCATTAAATTGCCAGTTTCACATGCTGAAATATCAACAATTCCTAATGTCTCAGTTAAAACAAAAAATGAGCACACATTCAGAACAGCCTGAATTCAAGGAAATGCAGGATCTGTTGCATGCAGCTGAACATGTGGGCAAACATACCTTGCAATGTGGATTTGATTCATTGGAAGCTTCCTGTAGAGCAGCTTTTACTGGCTCTGTCATACGTAGACATGCTTGGTTAAAAGAACAAACCCTCCCTGACCATGTTAAAGCAAAATTATTGAATGCACCTTTACAACAGGATGTATTATTTGGTGTCAAAGCAGAAGAGGTTTTAAAGAAAATGGAGGATAAGGCAAAGTCTATGCAAACGGTCAAGGATTTTTTGCAGGTACAACCCCCTCGTTTCAGCAGAAATTGGCCAACAAAAAAATGGTCCTTTCCAGCTTCAGACAGATCACAGAGGGGCAAATACAGATGCCCAAGGGGCAGAGGCCAGTCACAGTGCCCTTACAAACCTCGCCAATGGGGTTCTGCTACCCAGAAAGGAGGAGAAGACCGGCCCCAGGCTAGCAGAAGACAAACACAATGACTCTATCCTCAAACTACCAAGCAAATCTCTCCTGGCAACTCCCTTGGGAGGAAAACTAGCATTTTTTTTGCAGACAACTGGCACATCATCACAAAAGACAAATGGGTTCTAAATATTGTCTCCCAAGGATACAGATTCCACTTTCATACCTTACCAAGGATCAAAGGAATGCCAAACCTGCCACAAAATCAATGGGCAGAGGCACAAAAACAAATTACAGCTCTCATGAACATGAAAGCCATTCAACAGGTACCTGCACAGGAGCAAGGGCAAGGATTTTACTCAAGACTCTTCCTAGTCCCAAGAAAGGACAAAGCATGGAGACCCATTCTGGATCTTTCAATTCTGAACACCTTATCTGCAAGTACCAAAATTCAAGATGCTAACACTACAGCAGCTTCTTCCCATGCTGGGCAAGAATGCTTGGCTAGTCACTTTGGACCTCAAGGAGGCATACCTGCATGTCCCTATCAGACAGAATTGCAGAAGATACCCTCCGCTTCATTGCAGGTTCAACACATTATCAATTCTCTGCACTGCCCTTTGGCTTATCTACTGCGCCCAGGGTCTTCACAAAATGCCTGGCACCAGTAATTGCATACTGCAGACAGAGAAATTCTAATATAGCCATACCTGGACGACTGCCTGATTCAAGCAGAAAGCAAGGACATTCTTTTAAAGTATCTGGCATTTGTCAAACACCTTCTAAGTTGCCTAGGGTACACAGTAAATGAAAAGAAATCAAAACTAGTGCTCTCACAAGACATAATATTCCTTGGTGCCAGCTTGAATACAATGGCCCAGATGGCTTTCCTCACGCCAGACAAGCAACGACAGCTGTTTCAATATTTCAAAGTAATGGCAACAAAGACCCAACTCCCTGCAAGAAAAATTCTGCAGCCCTTGGGATTCATGGCATCTTGCATTCTTCTAATACCATTTGCAAAACTGCATATGAGGAAATTACAATGGTACCTGAAAAGTGTATGGACTCAGCACAGCCACAGCTTGGAAACAATGATACCACTCATTCCCTGCCTTCAACAGGAATTTCTGTGGTGGGCACAGGCATGTCACCTCAACAAGGGTCAGCCTTTCACCTTACCCACAGCCAGGCAAACTATGACAACAGATGCATCGGACTATGCCTGGGGAGCACACATGGCAGGACAGTGCATTCAGGGCAAATGGACTACAGATCAGAGACACATGCATATTAATCAAAAAGAAATGCTAGCAGTGCAGAATGCCCTAACAGCTTTCACGGACCTTCTACACCCAGGACAACTGCTAATAAAGATGGACAATACCACAGTTATGTGGTACATAAACAAGCAAGGGGGCACACATTCCTACCTTCTATGCAGGCAAGCAATGACCTTGTGGAACACTGCACTCTCTTACCAGGTTCAATTACAAGCACAGTCCCTGCCAGGAAAGAAAAACACATTGGCAGATGACCTAAGCAGAAACATTATGGATCCACACGAATGGAAACTAGATCCACAAGTATTTGCAATGATAGTTCAAAGATGGGAACGCCCAGACATAGATCTGTTTGCAAGCCCCCACAACCACCAACTTCAAAAATTTTACACAAGGACCTTCCATCCACTAGCTTGGAAAGTGGACGCCCTCTCATTCAGCTGGAAAACATTAACAGTTTATGCCTTCCCTCCACTGCCTCTTCTAGCAAAGGTACTGCTGAAAGTCAGATTAGAGAGGCCACAAATGATACTTTTTGCACCAGACTGGCCACGCCAACATTGGTATCCAATTTTAAGGAATATGGCCCACGGCCCACCATGGATTTTGCCACAAATTCCTCACCTGCTCACCCAGTGAGACCATCAGATTCTACACAGCCAGCTCAAGACTTTAAACCTGGCTGCATGGCAAATTACCTAAACAACCAACCAACACCTTTATCCAAAGCTGTTATGGATGTCATTCTGGAGGCCAGGAGGCCCAGCACCAGGAAAACCTATTCAGACAAATGGAAAAGATTTTGCGCCTGAAACCAGGCTAAAGGCCTAAACCCCCTTGATCCTAACATCCCTCAGATTCTACAATATTTTACTGAGATGTTACACAAAGGACTTTCCTTTTCATCTATTAAGATCCACGCCTCAGAAATTTCAGCGCATTACAACACGGATCCTCCTTTATTTTCACATCCACTCCTAAGACAGTTCCTCAGAGGGGCTAAGAACTTAAGACCACCAAGGAGAGCTCCAACACCTACTTGGGATCTCAACTTTGTTATGGAAAAGGTTACACTGCCGCCCTTTGAATCAGCTTTTTCAGCTGATTTAAAATTTCTTGTATGGAAAACTGCCCTACTACTAGCAGTAACCTCAGCTTAGAAGAGTCTCAGAGCTACAGGCACTAATGGCAGTGGAACCTTTCATCATTTTTCATCAAGACAGAGTCTCGCTACGAACTAATCCTTCCTTTATGCCAAAGGTGGTATGTAGTGTGGCCCTAAACCAAACCATTCACTTGCTCACCTTCTTCCCGAATCCCCAGAACAAAGGAGAAAGACTCATGCACTCTTTAGACATTCACAGGCAGTTACGTTACCACTTGGATAAAACTAAAGCTTTCAGAAAAACTGACCAGCTTTTTGTAGCCTATGCTACAGGATCACAAGGAAAAGCTATCTCAAAACAGACCATTTCAAAATGGATAGGACATTGGATATGTTTCTGCTACACACATCATGGGAAACCAGTACCTGCTAACATTAGGTCCCACTCCACCAGGGCTACAGCTACATCAGCAGCCTTTCTCAGGGGAGTGCCAACCAAGGACATTCTGGAAGCTGCTACTTGGAGTTCAGTGCACACCTTCACCAAACACTATCATTTACCTCTATACTCTAACCCTGTTTGATTCCATCTCCCATCCTTAGCTTTGGGATTCAACCCAAGTGTGATGACTGCAGCAGGGTAACACGATGAACATAGTACAGTTTTATACCTACCATAAATGTAGATGTTCGAGTGTTCATCCTGCTGCAGTCCAGGTTACCCTCCCTCCATCCCCTCTGAACTAGCTGAACTTATCTCTACCACTTCTTCCTATACTACCTCTGTGGTGTATTTGCTTGTGCCTAAGGGTTTTGTTTGATTTTTATATAACCATATATATTTTGCCTACCTATTGGGGGCACCTGACATCTGGGGCAAGAAAAACTGAAGAAAATGGCATTGAATGCCTCTTAAATACCCCTGGCGCACTGACGTCAGGAAAAAGCGACAGCAACCGACGCCGGACCAAGACTTTGGAATTCGGGCCGACTGAGTGACCGCCTGACGGCAGGATAAACCAAGTGTGATGACTGCAGCAGGGTGAACACTCGAACATCTACATTTATGGTAGGTACAAAACTGTACTTTGTAAACTGCCATTAACACACTGGTTGTGAATTAATCCTTAAAGATGAAATATTTCTCTTCTGATTTCGTGACACATGCTTGTAAGATGAGTATTATTTTTTCCTCTCAAAATTTCACTGACTGCTGTAGTTATGAGAGTTCTGCATAGCTTTATTGTAAAGTTCAACATTCTTGTATCAGTTCTACATATTGTAATTTGTTGGTTTATATAGGCTTTCATACGATAGACTTCAAAGTATACTATTGTAAAAGTTTTGTCCCAAAGCATTATTAACTGTGAAAGGTAACTGTCTGACGTGTGGCTTACATTTGTCTGAAATTTTACTGAAGTTCAATATTTTATATACATAAGTTGCAAAATGCCATTTATGACCACTTCATCTTACCAACATTCAGTGCCATCTCCAGTCAGACTTACATGAGCTCCACCAACAGCTCATAAATCATAAAACAACTATTATACCATGACCCCCCCAAAACGTGCATGCTGATTGGCCAGCATGCACATTGTAAATCGAGTTATACTAATGGAAAAAGGTCCGTTCGCCCGGACGTTTTTCCATTAGTATAACTCTACTTTTAAAACACTGTCTCTCTATGTTAAATGGGTTTAACATAGCGAGACAGCTTTAAAATAAGCAACGGAGATCTCCTTTGCTTATTTTAAAGCTGTCTCGCTATGCTAAACCCATTTAACGTAGCGAGACAGGTTTTAAAAAAAAAGCAACGGAGAAAGCAAGATCTCCGTTGCTTTTTTTACTGTTTCACTATGTTAAATGGGTTTAACATAGCGAGACAGTTTTAAAATAAGCAACGGACATCTCCGTTGCTTATTTTAAAGCTGTCTCGCTATGTTAAACCCATTTAACATAGCTTAAACAGTAAAAAAACGGAGATCTTGCTTTCTCCGTTGCTTTTGCTCAACTCTGATGTACTGCGCAGGCGCCGCAGTACATCAGAACTGCCGGATGCCAGACATCTGCGGAAGGGCAGTAAACAGGCATTATACTATGCCATTATTTAAGAAAAGTAATAGTTTCTTTTCTTAAATAATGTCATATAATAGCAATAACCACGCTGGGTGTGGGTAATGCTGTATTTACCCACGGTTGGCTATGTTTGGTCCCTCGGGCTTCGCCCTCGGGACCAAACCACGCCAACCATGGGTAAATCCAGCATTACCCACACCCAGGCGTGGGTTATTGCTATACTCAACCCCACCAGGACCAAAACTATGCTTTTTGGGACTCCACAAAAAATCCACCAAGCACCTAACTCTTTAACTATCTTTGACCTACACAACCATTCCATAGAGACAACTTCCACCATCAAATAACTAGGACTATGGCTTGATCAGTCACTAAACTTCCATTTCCACATAAACAAGTGAGAGTTAAAATAAACTCCCTCCTCTTCTAGGCCAGAAAGATCTACCACTGTACTCTGGAAAATTTTAGACATTTTGATTGGATTAAGAAATGATTTGCATGTAGGCAGGTTTTAGAATGCAATACTAGCTTTTTATTTATTTTTTGTTACAACCACTTGTTTGAAGTAACTGATTTTATGAAGGCGGCTGCCAGACTGTATTTTACAGGCTTTTTATTGATTTGTTTTTCTTACAGTAGGTTTTCTGCTTGATAAATGTTATATGCAAGAGTGCATTTTCTCTAGTTAGGCTGCTTGGACTTAACTGAAAAACTACAAGTACTTTATTTAGAAATGGTTGTGGACTTGTACTGTGTATGAATATAGTAGAAAGTTATTTACTGCATTCTAGTATAATTGCATTTCTATATTTTGGTACTCACTTTAACTGTTCTTTCTCCCTGTAACTACCTAGCTAACCTGTTCCTATCCCACTGCTGTGTGCTCTCTCACTAGACTGCTAGCTGACTTCTGCTCTGGCTACCAACCCCCCCCCCCCAACATACCCTTCCTGCCTGCTACTAACAATCTGTAATGTTCTATGCCTTGTAAACCTGTTGTCTCCTAATAACTTTTTGTTTTTCACCCTTTACAGCTGTTTAAACGTCTTGGGCTGCAGGTGCACCCTCCAAACTTGAATAAGTACTATTGCTGAAGTGCAATTCCAATGAAAATATTATAAAGGCTTCTCTGCAAGCACGGCTTTTCTTCAAATTAAATGCAATGCATGTCTTAACTTTCAACATAAAGACTTAATGTTAATGCCTTTATATACTGAGGTTTGTATTTTTGTTTAAAGTATGCACACTTGCAGAGGCCTGTCTAGCTAGCCCAGTTTTCCTAACTCCAATCCTGTAAGACCTCATTTCAGACTAGTTGATGAGACACTGCTGGGTTCTGCACCTCTCTCTGAGTAGCAAGGCAAACTTTTAAATTTTTATCTATGGCTTTTACATCCAACTGTGCTTTTTTCCCCAGTTTCATCTGTGATCAGTCAATATTAGACTATTTTTGTATGGCAATAGCTATCCACTTCCAAACTAAACTGCACTACCCCAGAATTAGTAACACCAGAAATAATTAACTTGTGCTAGTTTAGTTCCCCCCTTGAACTGTACTGCCATTTACTTAACTGTAGTTAATCTATTCTCTTGGTACTCTCTCCATATTACTTACCTACAGTTTGAGTCAACTGATTGTTTTTGTTTGAATTGCCCATCTTCCAGAATCTGGTTGAGAGACATGTCAATCACTCCCACAGGACTCCTCCTGCAATTAGTCCCTACCTTCCTCCCCCAATAGGAGTGCATAGGACAGAAGTTATATAAAGGCCTGTATTCCCTGCTATCTGATTGTTTTTCAGCCCACAACCCCTCCTAAGAGCAGCTAACAGGTCTCTGCCTGCTTCGCTCCCCACCCTGCCCCCAATTCTCACCCACCCCTGGTGGCCCTACCTTTATTAGAACAAACCCCTCCCATCATTTTTACCACCAACCAGAACACTACTCCCAACTCTAAATCCACCATCTTCCCACCACTACCCCTCCTCTTCTGCTAACATGAATAAGCATATCATACTTATTCTGTTTGCATACACTCTCCTTGCATATCTTACATCTTACCAAAACTCTATTATACCCCCACTCAACCACTTCCACTGTACAACTATTCACTCCATCACTCATGATTCACCCTCACTCTGCTCCTCTCCCACCAACTCAAGAACCATCCCTATGCATCCCTCACATATTCTAAACAACTAAAATACGAAAACTAAATGCATCCCTACAAGTTAACAAAATAACCCTCCCACCACATCTATTACCGACTGCACCCAATCATAAAGTTTCCCTAAAGTGCAAACTCTTTCACAAACTGATAAAACTAATAACCTCATGCATATCGAAACTTGCCCTTAGTGGAGACATCCACCCCAACCCTGGCCCCTCCATCTCCAACCCCACTTCTAATAATCATACTAACAACCACATTTCCCAAATCCCAGCCAGTAGAAAACCAAATGACCTCCTTCTGCTAAGCCTAAATATCAGAAGTATAGCCAACAAAGTCCGCGAACTCCATGCCACCATAGACTTATACTCCCCAGATATAATCATCCTGACAAAAACCTGGCTAAAACCTCACATTACCAGTGAGCAAATCCTCCCTAATGGTTACAACATACTAAGACTAGACCGACCAAACAAGAAAGGAGGTGGTATCGCTATAATATTTAAACAGCATCTAAACATCCAGATTCTAAACTCATCAGCTATCCAAATTGCCAATGAAGAAATAATATATACCAACCTGAAAATAAACCAAAATAAAACCATCAACATAATAGGATGCTACTTCCCACCTGGCCAAAATATCCCTCCACTAGAAAACCTCCTCAGCTGGACTACCCACCATCTCCCTCAAGAGACCATAATTTTAGGTGACTTCAATATTGATTGGCAATCCTGTTGCGGCAACCATCCAACCCAGCATCTAAACCTTCATGGCTTCACCCAACTAGTCCAGTCACCAACCAGAATAAATAAAACTCCAGCAAGCACACTACCCTGGATTGGATACTAGTCAGCAAAATTCACCAGTCCTATATAGCAGGCTGCCTGTCAGAGAGCCTCAGTGATCATTCCCCAACATTCCAACTCAAAAAACGCCTATACCAAGTTAAACCTGTCATCTGCCGTCAAATACGTAAAAACTACACTTTAACCCAATCACATTCATCTCATCCTTCAAAAATGTAACTGGCACCCTCTAAATTACCTCAGCCTAGATGACGCAGTCCAATTTTTCAGTACTACCTTCCTAAGCATCCTAAATAACCATGCCCCCATAAAACTTATCAGAACCAAAGCCCAACCCTCCCCATAGCTACAGAAAACCAGTCCTATGTTATATCACGACATAGCTCATATATATGCCACCTGGTTGTTGTGCCAGACATTCAGGTTGTTTGTCTTTGATATGGAGGACCTATGGTAAACATGGCCCCATTTATGCATTTATGTTTTGTTTTTATTCTTTGAATAGGGACATTTGATCGCCTCATCCTTCTCATTTTATCACTATTCACTTTTATTTTTATTTTTATCTTATTTTTGTATTGTTTCCTGTTTTTGTGAACAGCTAGAACTACAACTTCGTTGGCATGTTCTTGACTTTTGTATGTTCCATCTGCTGTTATATTTTTACCTGCCTTCTTTTATTTATGAATGGTTGCGTCTAGCTATTATATTAGTTATATTGTTAGTTACTTCAAGGTTTAGTGTTTTTGCGACATTTTATATATGTAAATGTTGATTATGTGTATTAAGTCTTTATATTCAATGACTGGACAAACCCACTGGGACCCAATAGAGTGTTTTGAATTCTTGAAATGAGGTTTGAATGTTTTGTAATAATTTTTGTAATAACTTACATCAAACTTGGAATTGATGCCATTTCAAAATCTAGCTTCCTATGATATTTGTATCGTTTTTCAGTACAATATCCATTTTGAGTGGCTTTTGTATTCTAGCCTATGACCCTAGTATATGACTAATGTTTGGGAATACATAATACTCTTTTGTGTTTGACAGGGATATATGTGACTTAGACACTGGGCACTTAGACTGACAGGACGTGTTTCGTGAATATAGATTTTGCTACTAATGGTGATCTCACCTTTTTCTTGTCATAGAACCTTTTTGGTTGCAGCGTTTGTACGCTAAAACTTTTGCCGTGGTTATTCGTGTAAATAACATAATGTTTCCTTGTCTTTGGATATATGATTTACCATGGCGTAAACATCAGCTATCTTTGGCTGCAAGATTGCTTTATTGAAAAAACCCTGCTTGCGAAAAGTCTTTTAGATAGCATACTGAGATGAATTGAACTCTTTCTGCATATTATTAAGGATGTATTTTAATGTAAATGGATAAACTGTATTGGAAACAGGTACTTATATTGAATATCCACTTTATATTACTGGCTTCAGTTGACTATCGTTATTATACTTTGAGTGTTATTATGTTTTGGCCATCATAGATTGTCTTATGATGGTCGACAGAATAAGCTCTGAATTCTTTATTTTCATTGAAAATGAATGAAATATTGTGTCAATGGAGAACGCATTTTAGGAAAGCATCAAGATTGTTGAACAAAGCTGCACTTTTGGATTACTTCCTTTTTCCCAAATATGGGCATTGTTTCCTGAATAGATTTAATGAAGCGCAATGCCGATTCTTAGGCAATCTTCGCACTTTAACATTTAATGTTATTGAATTTAAAAGCTCCAATGATGTTCACTTATTGAAATATCAAATAGTTTCACTGGGCTGCTTTTTAAATAATGTATTAGGTAGTTGAATGCATCATTATTTTTTATTTTATATTTTATTGTTAATGAGTTTTTGAATATGTTCACTAATTATAGTTAGATTGATTAATTAATTGGATAATTGTGGTAATGCTTCTTTATAAAAGACAATGGAAGCTTTTGTGAGATTGTAACCTGATGAAGCTAATTTGTTTTTTTGGAAGCGCTTGTTCCTGTTTTATCTTCTACATTAAATGCTACTTGGATTATATCGTGGTGGTTTCAAGCAATTTCTTCAATACAGCTACAGAAAACCACTAGGTTAGAAATGAAAAACCAAGATAAAGCCTGGGAATACTGGTGCAAAACCAAAACCCGCTCAGCTAGACAGAAATTCCTAGGACTATGCAATAGAGTCAAAAAGCTAATAAAGGAGGACAAAATCCAGTACTACCAGTCTGCCCTCAACTCCTTCCAACACAGCCCCAAACAATTCTGGACCTCCATAAACTCCATCCTCCACCCAGGTAAAATCAATACCCCTACACCTAACATTCCTCACTCCTCAGAAGATATTGCTACCTCATTCAACACACACTTCACACAAACCATACTATCGCTAGCTAGATAACACAGCCCCCCTCCCTTACACCCCACACTTTCGCCCAGTAATCTCCCCATTCTCTTCTCATTTTCTCCCATTCCTACCTCCAACATAAGAAAACTCTTAATTAAACTTAAACCCACAAAATTAGCAGTAGACAACCTCCCAAGTGAATTCCTACAAATTGCAGCTGATGTCCTAGCCTACCCGGTATCTATCTTGATTAACTGATCTCTGTCAGAATGCTACGTCCCTACACTATGGAAAATATCACACATCATTCCCCTTCACAAAGGTGGCCCCTCCACAGAACTAACCAACTACCGCCCCATATCGATTCTATCTCCACTCTCCAGAGTACTAGAGAGATGCATTCACTCTCAAATCTCAGACTACCTCCTTACTAACAACCTCCTTTCTAATACTCAACATGGTTTCCGACCAAACCATAACACCACCACTGCTTTACTCTCTTTTACTAACACTATCCTTCACCATAAAAACAATGGCCATCTCTCCTCTGCTACTTTCCTAGACCTATCTAAAGCATTTGACATGGTCCCACACAAACAACTCCTCTCTCTACTCAATAACCTATCCTTTTCTCAATCAGTCACCATCTGGTTTCAAAGTTACCTGTCTGACCGCCAGCAATCTGTTGTATGGCAAAATTACATATCTCCCCAACTACCTGTCTCTATTGGTGTTCCCCAAGGATCCATTCTTGGACCCCTACTCTTCTCT
>NC_056746.1:448791583-448879083 GCF_019279795.1 Protopterus annectens | reverse complement strand
AATGGAATTTTAATTAAAGAGAATATTTATTCTTACCGCAATTTTAATATTTATAATTATTCTAAACTGCATATCGATAAAGTACATTTTATGCTATTTGAGAAGGGTATGAAATATATCCCTAACCCTAAATTCAAACTAACCGATGTACTAATAGATTTTAAGAAATATATCAGGAAAATTAATTTAGAAGTTTTTTATAAGGATAAGACAACCAACAAAGACAACGGAGGGGGTGAAAAAACATGTCCATCTTTTACTATTAAGAGTAAATTTACACCACCTAATCACCCCACCATTGATATATTTGACAAAGTAGTAACCAGAGAAATATCTAATGAATATAACCAATTGAAAAGTGTGAAGGAATATCAAAATTTGACACAAGATGAGATTGCATTATTATATGCTTTAAAGGAGGATAGCTCCATCAGAATAATGAAACCCGATAAGGGGGGGGGGGGGCATTGCCATATATGACAACATGATTTATATTCAGAAAATTTATGACATATTGTATTCTACAGGTAATTATGAAACAGTTTCCAGGAATGAGCTACATATAGCATATCAAGGAATAGATTCTTATATTGAAGAATATTTATTAGATGCAAGAATCACCGAAGAAATATATAAGTTTATTAAAGTAATGTATCCTAAACTAGCTACTATGGTAGGCATTCCAAAGACACACAGATACAAAAGACCCCCCGCTGAGACCGATAGTATTGGGAAGTTACTCGAAAACTTTTCAAATAGGGAAATTTATAGATATAATGCTTAAAAATGTATATACCTTTATACCGCATATGGTTAAGGATTCTTGGTGCTTTCTTTCCCAGTACCCAGTGTTGGATATCGACAGTAGTAGCCCCAAATTTATAGTCACAATTGATGTGATTGACCTCTTTTCATGCATTCCTAAAGAGGAAGGACTGGAAGCTTTCACGAACAGTCTGACGAGACATACAGACTTAGAATGGGACACTATATGTTTGATTACTGAAATGATGTCATTAGTACTAGATAATAATTTCATTTATTTTGAAGGTGAACTCTTTAGACAAATTAGAGGTGTTGCAATGGGGGCAGCATGCGCCCCCATTTATGCCAACATGGTTATGCTGAATTGGGAGGACAATGTGTTATTTAAGAGCAAGTACTATCAAAACGTTCAATATTATTCAAGATTCTTGGACGATATTTACATTATATGGCAAGGAGGAGAAGATACACTACTCGAGTTTATTGAGTTTATTAATAATAGTAGTGATTATTTAAAATTCACATATTCTTTTGATTCAAAGGGCTTGCCTTATCTTGACACCTATATAACACATGATGAAGGGAAAGTAAGTTCTAAAATTTACAGAAAATCCACATTTTCCAACAATTATCTTGACTACTCAAGTTGTCACCCTCCTAATGTAAAATATAATGTTTTTAAAGGTCAATGTATTCGAGCAGCCAGGATGGTATCAGAATTGGATGAATTACACAAAGAGTTATCACAAATTAAAGAATGTTTTAATCAAAGAGGATATCCACCTAATATGATGGAAGATGTGGTGTCCTATATTGTTGACCAATGGGGCACGAAATACAAACCTTTATTAGGTTCGGGAGAAATTCAAAACAATCCCATCCTTAACAAAGACGGTGTCAACCCATGTTTTCAGAGAGCTTGCATTATACCTTACAGTATAGGAGCAGATAATATCAAAAAGGTCATTTACAAATTTTGGCATTTGATAAGCAGTGAACAGGGTTTGGTTAAAGTCTTGGGTACGAAACCCAAATTTGTCTATAGGATGGGATATAACTTGAAACAATTACTCGAACAACAAAATAGTAAAAAAGGTGTATGCTTGAATAGTTCTAAGAATATTATAAGGAGAAAATGTGGATTTTGCAATTACTGTAAATACATGTTTTAGTGAAGACAAAATATATCTAAGAAACGGACACAAAAGTATAATAGTGTGTAAAGAGGGTAATTGCAACACCAAACAGGTAATATATTTGGCTAAGTGTGGGGCTTGCACAGTGTTCTATGTTGGTAGAACAGAACGCTGTTTGAAAAACGGATTTATGATCACACATATTGTATTAGGACCAAGGATACAACAAATGCCTTGTTATAGACATATTGAGACATCAGGAGAACAACATACTTTTAAATTTGCAATTTTAGAGGTGGTCTCAAATGATCCCAGGGGAGGTGATATTAGAAGTCTATTGGCATTTAGAGAAACATGGTGGCAAATATTTCTTGATGCCACCAGTTTACCCGGTTTAAACGATAGTATTTCGATAAAATCATTACTATATTATTGATAATTCAAATATATTTACATAGTTTATATTCTTTAGAACAATCATTCATTTTCATTCACTCATATAAAGCAAACCCACCATCAAATAATTGGCATCATTATTATGAATTGATTATTATCACAACAATTTATGGTTTCATCCACTTTTCAATTGATTTTTTAAAGTTGTTCTTAATATTGTTCTTAAAGTTGTTTTTAAAAAAATTATAAAAAAAGTTTTTGAAAATTTATAAAAAAATTTTTAATTTTTTTTTTCTAAAGGTAATAGTACAATGTTTTCTCAAAGTTAATAATTTTATATTTTATACATTGAGTTAGATGTGCAGAAATACAATTTTTAAGTAATTTTAGATATTTATATATATTTATTTATTAAACACTATTTATATACATATTTATTAAATATTTATTTATATATAACATCTAATATTTTACATTTATTATATAACAGTGTACTTATGTTCATGCATTATTAGAACATGGAAGAGTTTTTAATTATTACATTTTTGATTATTACGTTTTTATTGTCAAGATTTATACACTAGTTAAGTAAACATTCAAGTTTATAGAACTTAATATTGAATTGATAGCATGATTTCTTAGGGAGATTTTAGTCAATATTAATATATATTGAATAGTATGGTATTAGAAGTCATATTTAGTTCACATTTTCCCACATTATCGCATTATATAGATTATACGAATTTTTCATTCAGTCCACAGTGTCTGTCATCCTTTTTCATCACTACCTACCATTACCATTATTAATATATTATTCATTAATTTTAAGTAAAATATGAGCAAGTATTATTGTGAATATGGTTATATACTGCAAAGGTTGCACTATGTTTTTATCTATTTATTATTATTCATTGTTCAAGTCGAAGTTCTATAACAACAGATTACGCTATTTTTGTAACACTGTACCTTTAAAGAGTAATTAGTTATTTGGCGCCAAAGAATTTATTTTAAGTGTAAGAAAGTTACTTTTAATCAGTTCTGAAGAAGACCAGATAATATGGTTGAAAGCGCTAAACTCTAAATCATTTTTGGCGTTTTTTATTTTATTACACGTTACTTACATGGTGTCAGTCAGTATTTGTGCCTTGTTCTTACATGTTTAATAGTATCGCAGTTAACGTCTGTGTTATTCTTTTGTCTTACTGGCGTTGTGTGGATTAAATAAACCGTGTGAGAAGAACTGTATCCTTGTGTTTACTGGGACAACCAGCGCTTATTGGTGGAACCGAAGCCCTTTGGTATTGTTACTTCTTTTATTCTTTCTAAAGTCACTGCCGTCATTCCCAAATTCAGAATATGAGTTTGTTGCCCATGGTCTTTCCCCTCCCATATTCATCTTTAGTACTAGTTGTCTGTGTTCATTTTCTTACCACTTTCTTAATTCATGTTGCATAAATTATGTTTAGTGTCACCCTCTACCTCCTCCCAAATTTATATTCAGTTCATCCCTCCATGAACTTCCAAATTCATGTTCATTCCATTTTGGCCAGGTTCAGTAGTGTGTTGGGTCACTTCTGTACTGACCTTGCTGTAATTTATCTTTAGCCTTGTTCAGGGCCGCTGTCTACACCTGCTGAATTGATGTTCACTGCCTATCAAATGGTCCCACAGTGATTAGTGTTGGTATTTCACAAGCTTAAGGTCTGATATTTTTCCTTTCTCCCAACTTTGAAGGTTGCACAGTCTGAGTGATAATTCCCGTCTATGTTCCTCTTATGAGTGTGTATTAGGTCTATTTGTTGCCCGTGCAGGACAAGGACCTTACAGCCCATTTGTTCCCTGACCAGAGCGAAAAGCTAGTCAACCCATTCCCCCTGGAGATGAGAACTGGGTGTGTAGTAGCAGGCTAGCTGTTCATCGAGCATTGCCTTGACGTAAAACAAATCCTCAACAGAAGCTGATTAACTTCAATTAAGCGGCTACTCCATGACGTTCCAGAGCATGCCTTTGCAAACTTAGAACCACCTCCCTGGATTGCATGTGTCTTTAGCCAGCCAGACAACTAATTGTCATTGATTTTTGCCAACATGTTTGGAGCAGGTAGTTGGTACTGCAGGCCACACTGCTTTCCTCCCAAGATGGGGAAGCTGTTAACACTCAAATTCTGCCTTTCCTGTCTTGGCTTTTCTAACACCTGAGCCACTTATCAAACCTGAGTCATTCTGCTTGTAGTTAGATCTTCATCTTCCTACACCATAGGGCAAAGGCTCACTTTGTTTTGCATTTTTTTTTTTAATCTTCAGTTACCATTGCTGCAATTTTAATGCTTTCTGGTTTTTCATATGGGTTTCCTTTGAGGGCTTTAGTTTCTTCTCACCTTTTAAATACCAGCTGTTTGATTAGTGATGTAATATTATAGCATCATAGAATCATAGGAGGTTACTAGGCTAACAGCCTAGAGCCTTTTCAGCCTAGCCTTTCATGCCCTAATTTTCCTAATTATAAATGCCCACAGGCTAGAATGGCTTTGGAATATGTCTGTGACATAGGACATCTGTAAACTGCCCTTGTTCATTAGGACCACAGGTGAATGGTGGGGTGAATTTGCAATTTCCCATTCATTGGTCCAAATTGTATTTGAATAGGCTTGGGTAAGATCTCTCTCTCTCATGTGAAAGGGGCAATCTCTGAGATGCATACCTGTCCCTCCAACATGTTTTGTTTATGTCACCAAAGAGATTTAGAGCCTTAGATCAGGTAATTCTAGTGATGTTTGTTTTGTGAATGTGCAGCAGATCCATCAGAGCTGGATTGGGGAATGCCTTGTAGGTTAGGCATAGAGCACCCCTCAGTATTCTGTAGGAGACAGAGTACAAGGACAGGGTTTTGATGTGGCCCTTCGGACATATTAGTTACAACCTGTATTCTTTTAGTGAGCAACTTCTGTGGCTGCTCCAGTTGTTGCGAATGCCTGGTCGGGTACATGCCGAAGGGTGCATTATACTAGGTTATTGGTCAAATATGGGCTAAATATAGTGGGACTGTGGTCTGCTTAGATCCAGATGCCATGCCCTTGTTTACAAGTTGCATCACATAGAAGGATTTTCTGACTACCATGGACACATGGTGATCAAAATTCAGGTTACTGCCAACCTGAGCTCCCATGTCCCTTAGCATTGAGTCTGCTCTTAGGGGAGTGTTACCAGTGTTGTAATTTGCAGGGATAGTCATCTTCTCAAAGGATATACTCATGCATTTTTTTGCTCTGAGTTTTAAGCCATGGTTCTAGCACTAATTTTTTATCTTCGCCAAACCATTCTGGAGGATATCTACATCTTTGAGGGAATCCAGTGATTGCACTTAGCTTGCAGTCATCAGCAAATTTGATCAGCCAAAGGCCCTCTACATTTTCCTTGACTTCTCAGAAGTATATTCCAAACAGGAGAGGTGCCACTATCAAGCCCTGTGGGACACCAGTAGTAACAGGCCTCTTGGTAGAAGTGAATTCAGAATTCGAACTTAGCTCCAATTTCACCCCCCCCCAACATACCTAGTTTTCCCCAAGAAATACCCTCTACTATTTCTCCCTCAACTCTCACTAAATAGGCCCTTACTGCATTCTCCAGAGCTAAAGCAAGGGCATTCAGAATTCAAACTCTAACTTTGTGTCCTATCTATGGGCTATTTGGCCATCCATCCGGTGGCATAGGGATTTATGTCTAAATTTGTGGGTTTGTCTATAATACCAGAGTGAGATATTGTGTCAAATGCATTTGCTATGTCAAGATAGACAGTATGTACCATTGTTCCCTCATCCATGGCTCTAGTGACCTTTTCGAGGAAGTCCATCAAGTTTAGTAGGCATGACCTGCCTTGACGAAACTGAATTGATATGGGTCCAGTGATCCATTGTATGACAATTTCCTATGTCTTTTTATCATATCCACAATAATTCTTGCCATGGCCTTGCATATAAGGCTAGTCAGACTTAAGGTTCTGTAATTCCCTAGGTCTGCTGATGGTCCACCTTTGTGGAGGGGGATGACGGTTGTAGTCTTGTATTCCCTAGGGATGAAGCTTGTCAGGAGGCTGTGGTTAAACAGAGATTCTAGTGGGCCTGACATGTCACATTTCAAGCTACTTAGGAAGCATCCTGGGATATTATCAGGACCCATTGATGCAGTTGCTTTAGCTCTGGAGAATGCAGTAAGGGCCTATTTAGTGAGAGTTGAGGGAGAAATAGTAGAGGGTATTTCTTGGGGAAAACTAGGTATGTTGGGGGGGGGGGTGAAATTGGAGCTAAATTTATTGGCCAGCAAATTTGCTATATCCCCGTTTGATATAGTAAGCTCCATTTATTCTTTGTTCAGCACACCACTAGATGTTCTCTTTAAGGATAAGTACATAACTGAAAAATGCCTTATGGTTATCCTTAGCCTGGGAAGCTATTTTTGCCTCAAGGTTGGGTTTAGTGGACTTGATTAATCCCCTGAGTTGCATGTTGAGACTGATGAGGTTTTTTTTTTTTTTTGTCTTTTGGGCATAGCCCTTCTTATTTTTGGACAGAATATTCTTTTTTTGTTGTACAACCTATTTATACTGGGGTCCACAAAGGGCTTGTTTTTGGAGTTTGTCCTAAATGTATTTTGGTTTGGAACTGTTTCTATGTAGTTATTTACGTATTTGTACAGGTTTTCCATAAACACTTCTACATAGGCCGTCATGTTTGAATTTGAGGGGCTTGGAATTTAGCTATGTTTTCACTTAATAGGAGATAGTTAGCCTTGGAAAATTTCTTAAAGTTTCTGGCTTTGCATTTATTTCAAGGTTTACTGCCTTGTGATCTGATTTGACCAGTGAGGGCATTACACAAGGATGGGGAGGGGGTGCAACATTCCCCCGTATTTATCAGCACCAGATCCAGGATATTTCCACACTTACTAGGAGCGCAGACTAGCTGTTCCATGGATTTCTATTGACAAAATCCAGAAATCTTTGAGCCTGCATGTTAGTGGTTGTGTAAGTATCCCAGTTTATGATGGGATATAATATCACCCAAGAAAATGAAGTTGGGCTGAATTGAGTGACTCCAGTACATTCAGGTATGTGGCATGGTTATCCTGGGTCATAGACTGGGACCTATAGCAAGCAAAGATATGCAGTATTGGACTTTACCCGATGTTAGTTGGACATAGCGTTGCACAAGCATGTCATATTGTCTGACCAATCTTGAGGTATGCTTAATTTTTATGTAGATTGATACACCTCCATGTCTTGTCCTTTCTTGGGCAGTAGTTGAACTAAATGTGTGGAAGGCATTATATCCCTGTACTACTGGGGTGCCTTATGTGTCATTAAACCATGTCTCAGTAACTGCACAGATATCAACACTCTCCAGGGTGAGGAGTGCCTGCTTAGAGTAGAGCTTCTTATTGAGACTGCTAGCATTGATCATTAACACCTTTAGTTTATTTTGTGTAGAATTTACTATGTTGGGAAGATTTGTCAGATTGTCATTGCCTAAAAAAGGCACTATATGGTGGATAATGTTTTGATCAGTATCCAAAAGCCTTGTGGGGACAGGTGCAGTTCTTCCCTGGCAAAGCAGTGTGGTCTGTCGATCATGTCCTCTTAAGCTGACAAATGTAGGACCCCCTTAGCATGACAGCAGTAACTAAGCCAATTATTAATTTCCATCATCTTCTGCTTATATTGTGATATCATCGAGAAAGTAGAATGCTGCTCATTGCTAGGCTTGTACCTGCCTGGGACATGCAATCTGAAAGCTCTGTCATGTCTGTCTTCGTGTAGTCCAAGGAGGTACGTCGCAGGTCACTAACACCCACATGGACTATGACAGTCATGCGAGTACTTGTGGTTCAGTCTCCTGAGTGCGTGTGTGATCAGGTGTATCCTTGCCCCTGATGGTCAACTGACCGTGGGTGTCTCCTTGCTCATTCTGGTGATGGGGGCATCAGTGTCTTCCAAAAGAGTCCCAAATGATGTATATATTGGGTTGAGTGGCAGTTTGCCCGAAGGGCTTAGATGGTGAACATTGTGAGATGTGGATGTATGTCTTCTGTGGAGTGTTGTTTTTGTAGACTGTTTGGGAGGTTGCAGAGGACAGTATATGGGAGGCCTTTGAAGTTTGGGTAGGTTTCCTTTAAGAGCCTCATCATATGTAAGTTTGTGTCTGATCCATGCTAAGTGTAGTGTGTGTGTTACTGGCAACCTGTTTGGAGATGTCAGTGTCTATGCGAGAGCTTTGCCTCCAAAGGCATAGTGTAATTACTTCTCTTGCATACTGTATCATTCTGTTTAAGAATAAAGTGGTTGTCAGTAAACATGGCACAATTACTACATTGAGTCAAGATGCCCATTTCCAACAGATTGGCTATGGAGACAGTAGGAAAGTGCACCCATGGCTGTGGCTCTTCTTTTTTGTGATTTACATGAGGTGGTACAATCCGGGTTTAGAGTCGTTGGGCTGGGAAGAGAAGTGTAATATTGATCTAAAATGACATTCTTGGGGTAATATTTCTCAGTAGGCAAACTAGCTGCTTTACACTCAACTAGATATACTTGACAAAATAACAGAGAAGGTTTTATATGGACAATTACAACTCTAGGTGCTTACTGTTTTGCATGGCACTACAAGCTGCTGCAGTACAGCTCAGCACAGGTTATAGGAGATGAATTAGAAAGGAATCCAATCAGTAAACAGTAAAAATGCAGTACAAGTGTATATTTAAGCCTCTGATCCTGCAGCAATTCACAATTCTGTAACTATTATGAGTGACATAACAAGACTAATTAAAATGCAAGCAGAAAAAATGAAGTAGAAATGTAACAAACGGGGCTCAGATCCTGCAGCAGTTCACAGTTTTGTCATTGTTGAGTTTTGCTACAAGACTTATCTATGCCATAGAGATAACATGAGTTTTTGCAACACCCCAACCCCATATAGAAAATGAAAAAAGGTAGTTGATTAGAATTATGATGATGACTTGGTCTCTCTTAACAACAAATGGTCTGAAACGATGACAAAATAGATTTCCATAACCTGATCAGAATAAGTGACAAACTGTGTAGCATAATATTTGAAGTAAGGTCTTTTTTCATTAAAGATAATTGAAATGCCTTTACATTGTAAGGAACTCTTATATTTTTTCCAAAGGGTAAAGACGTGTGTGAACATGTGTGATATTTTTTAGTAAATGTTTAATGTTTTTGAGGTATCCCTTATACATTGTGCAGCAGTTGCATGTGTACATTAGGGTAACCATAATGTATATATTCCTATATTAATCATATTCTTTTATTAGATTTTAATCAGAATGAGTTTGTTGAGAACCGTTGGAACTGAAATTAGACATGGGGATCTAATGCTGTTTCCCTCATTGGTAATTATTGTTTCCATGCTCAGCGTCCAGTGCAGAAATAGTTGATTTATTGTACATCTGTTTCAGCTGAGCATACCTGTGAATTTGTTTCCTGCTATCCAGAAGTAACAACAAACTTCTAGCAGTAATAACAGACTATTTTCTGAAGTGTGGAAGCTGATAAACCACCTGCTTTTATTTCAGCATTTCTACTGAAAGTTTTATGAAATAATTTGAGCTTTATTTCAGTTTCTGAAAGTGCATTTGTGATGAAAATAAAAATATAGTTTTATAACTATATGTGGAAGTTTAGAAACATAAACCGAACAACCTTTTTGTTTAATGCTAATATTCAACATTTCATTCTGCATTTTTACAACAGTCATCATTGTAAAAGCTGCAGCTTTCAACTCCTGCCTAAAGTACATTTTCCATCAAAGATGGTCGCTTCATATTTAGTACTACATTTCAGCTTTAGATCAGGATTTTTGTAATCTTTCTGTCTGTTTTCAAGAAGAATCTTTTAATTTTTTTTTTTGTTTGAAAATGTTACAGTACAACAGATACAATCACTGTGGTTTCTGTTTTGAGAATGAAGCTTTGGTTTACAGATTTCTGTATTTAAATCTCATTTTTTCATACAGGTATTTTGACACTTTCCAAATCTTTTAGTTTCCAATACGTGAGATAGAAGACTGAAGCACTATATATAGGCCTTGAAAACCCATATTTAAATAATATTCACGAGGATTTGAATATATCGGTGGTGCTCCTCACGTAGTCACATTTGTGTTGATGACTAGGGCTTGTATCATATTTTGGTACACTGAAAAAACATATACCACCACACTGCTTCAGAAATGATTATGCACGCTTTTATATACATGTGTGTGTGTGTTTGTAAGTTTTTATTTCCTGCATGTGGCATGTTTAGGAATATCTGCAAAATTAGGTGAATATCTTATCTCCTTTGTGAAGTTCCTATCTGAAGTGTAAGACTCATAACTGCAAGTCCTAAAACTTTGAAAAATAAACTCTGATTTGGGAAGAAATGCAACACATGTTAACTCTTGCTATAACATAATGCATTTTTGTAGGGTAGCTGTACTTCGCTGCAATGGTGCCACATATTAACTCCAAAATCATTATAACTTAGTATGGCAAATACTCTGAGATATCACATCCTTAAACTTTTATACACTTAGTCCTAATATTCACATTTAAATTCTTGGTGTGCTAAGGATTTCAATTACCATCTCTCAAATTTCAATAGGAGCCTTCATTCTTTTAACTGTCACACACATGTTTTGATATCTGAATCTGCAATGCAACCAGAAAGGAGCTTGCCTCCCCGCAATGTTACCTATTCAAGTACAAAAGCTAGTTGGATCAAAGGATACATGATAAATGTGCACTGCTGCCTTTGAGTAATAGCCAAGACCTGCCATACCAAGACAAGCTCCACACTGTTCAGCCACAGGTCAGAGTTAAAACTTTTGGATCCGATACCTCATGACTGCTGTGATTTAGGCACAGCACAATGATTTTTGACCCTCATATTTTGCCTTATACCTCCTACATTTATAATGATCCTCACAATGTCAGACTTGTCTATGGGGACATACTTTATTAGATAAACAAAGTAAACCTACACAAAGATTCACCACCATTACCTTTATAGGACCTAATATATAATAGCCTTCTATTGTGAAAAATAAGAAAGTGCTCCTTTTTCTGATCCTTTTCTTTGATTTCTAATGGCTGGTGCTATGATTTTTAATGCTTAGAGTTGTTGAAAGGTATGTGGCTCCCCAAGACATCACCCACCCCATGTCAGTCCCAATGCTTTACAGTGCAACTTTACTGACAATAATTGAAGCTTGACCAGAATTATTTAGCATGCGCATGCACTCTCCTTCTCCCTTTTTTTTTTTCAGAATGGGGGGATATATTTTGATTCTCCAACATCAATTTTTTCTTTCTCAAGCTTTAAAGGTATACTGCAACCAGTTAGTCAAAACTAACAAAACAAGAACACACTTGTTGCACTTACAATAAGCCAGCTCTTAAATATTCAAATGGTAACAATTACCTCAAAGATGTCGGTATTCCAAGGGCAGATGACTTACCGTTTGGTATGCTGCTAAAATGCATAAACTTTTTAATCAATAAATAAACCATCTTTTACAAGCATTCAAAGTTAAACAATAACGTTCTTTAATTGAAATAAATAAGTTAAATGATCTATTTTTCCAGATTAATATGCATACTGTAAAATTTTACACAAGAAACATATAAAATGGCAAACATTGGTCAAAAAATATATTCTAAACCAAGCGACTGCCTGCTTCTGACTAAAATATATACTGCCGTTTCCTGGCTGTAGCTTTTCAGTCCAGCCTGGAATTTGTAGTCCTTGCTGGCAGTAGAATTTGAGATCTGTCCCAATGATATGCTTCAGCAGCCAAAGAAATGGCTTCCATTATAACCAGTTGAGGAAGACAACAGTCGAAAGCTCTTATCGGATATCTTCAAGTGACAGTTTTGAGCTTTTTTATTTTTTATTTTATTTTCAAGTTGAAGTTTTATTCGTATTCAAGGACTACATTTTAATTGGAACACTTGTGGATTTTGTTGATTGGCCATCCTTGGGTGGATTTTCTGTCTTTTTTCTGCCAAGTATTATGTTTAGGGGAAAGTAATCATTCATGCTTGTCTAACCTCCAGAAGATATAGGAGTCTAAATATTCTAAATATTATAAGGAGCATTTTAGTCGGTTTTTCAACCTTTTGATCCAGTGATGGGTTGAACAAAAATCTTGACTAAGGTAAAAAATTCAGTCTTAACTTCATTCATTGTCAAAAAAAGTTTTGCCCAAGTTATATTTAGTGCCAACAAAAACATATTTTCCCACTAAATTGAAGATAGATGTTTACAAGGATAATAAATCGTATGTGGGAACAATGCTTGCCCCCCCCCAAAAAAAACAACATAATTTCCTTATATGCAGCCCTCTTGTGTTAGATTGTTATGAAAGTTAAGGGATAAATGGTCACAAACATATGTTTTACCTTGTAGCATGCTTCCTTGCCCCCTACCATCAAAAGACAGCTATCTGAATTTCTTATATATCCCTCAGTTGTCAGACTGGGATAAAAATGAGCAAACAAAATGCCATAGTAATGCATTTCTGTTTGATGCTGTCAGGCAACTATACACAGCATGCCTTCTTACCCAATCTCCATATGATCATCACTTGTGTACATGTTTGATGTTTGCTTGTGAGGAAAGTAATACAAAAAAAAAAAAAAAAAAGGATCACAGTTGTATATTCCAACATGTTCCTAGACTGTGCATTGCCTCTGTAGACAAGCTATTGCACCTTTCTTTCTGAACCTTTTAGGTCTTGAGTGTGAGAAAAAAATAAGAGAAGAATTGTCACACTGTCTCCAGCTCCGAAGTAAACTATAGCAACCTTCTGAGCATACCACTAAGCAGGATCAGTTTTAGACTAGGTAAGACACAGGAAGGACGTTAAAGATGATGCAACCCCCCCTACACACACTAGACCTGTGACAAAATCCACTTGTACAGCTGGGCGGGTGGGGTCGGGTGGGGTCTGCCATGCTCCCAGAAGCTGTAAGAGTATGCATGCTGTATGATGTATTTATTACTTTATTTTTAAAAGATAATTGTTAACTGTTTTTACTTCTGTCCAGATAAATTGTGTGTGTGCTCCCAATATTGTGTGTATCCACATATAAAATTAGTGGTAGTATTCTCATACATACTCCATCGCTGCTTTTGTCATGCCACGTCTAGCATCAGATGTAGATGGACACAAACTGTTAGTCATAATCATGCTTTATTGCAGGCAAATTAGAGAAACACTATTTACGTTTTACCTTTGAATGTTCAATGGCAACATCTTCAAAACTGTTGCCATGAACTGCAAACCATGAAATTCCAAAACAGCAAAAACCAAAGCGCCGAATTCCAAAATATACCCCCCTTTTTGACTTATGATAACACTTGTTTCGGTGGTGGAATGATTGGAAATGTCGAAATTCAATATTTATTCAACATTTCAGGAAGCTGGCGCTTCAGTTTTAACTTAAATGGTTCGCGGATGTGAACATTCGACGAATGTGCTTTCACACATTCAAAGGTAAACTCTATTCACCTATGACTTCTATTTGTAATGTTGGTAAAAACCCGCAAATGTACAGGAAGGGCATGTAACATCCACAAAGGAGGAGCTACTGTCAAGGATTCAATTCAACAACAAAGCACTTTGAGACGGCAGTACTACTCACTTTGATACTGTGCCCCTGATTGGCTGCTTTCACATGCATTCTAGATGGACCTTCAAAGATAGCTTCTTATTGTGAATGATGCAGGACACCCAGACCTTCAAAGACAGCCACTTATTGCACACAGTGAAGGATATGATGTCTAAAACTCAAATGCCTGTTAATATATAATTACTGAATCCTCACCAATCTACCAGAAAGCCACAAATCTTGCAAGGAAGACAAAAATACATGGCAAAATCAGTTACTCAAGTAATAAGCCAAGATAAAAAAAAAATCATCTTGCTTCACACAAATACACATATTAGTGATGCATAGACATTTTTTAATGGCTGTATAAAATGAGCAAGCAACAGCAAGTGACTTTCATTCACATGTGGTCTTCCCCAGCAAGCACTTGACATATTGTTGACTGTGTATGCCTCAGATATATGATTTTGATAAAAAAATAATGGTCACATTAATGTTTTTCTCACTAATACAAATAGTAGTCAAACCTTGTACTCTACTTTGCTTTACCCAAATACACATTTGTTCTATAAAACCAGAGACCCCCCTGCAACCTTAGCATAGCCCTAATGTCTGGTTTGACTCTGCTGGGATAAAGAAAATATTGGCTGCATTCATATATTTTTATCTTAAACTGGTTTTGCAGTCTGTCTCATGCAAGTACATGTAGTTCTGCAAAGCCAGAATTATAACAGTAAGCAGCAGGGTTAATCATTTCATACAAACACAGCCCCTATACCTGTTGCTTACGCATAACATCTGCTGTGACTCTGTCAGGAATAAAAGAATAATTGCTAAATTAATATACTTTTGCTTAATACAAACGATTGCCACAACTTGCATTCCCAGCTTGCCTCGGCCAATGTACATTAGTCCTGCAAAGTCAGAATTACTGCAGCAAAACAGTAGGGCCAATCATTTTCTCTGCAAACAGCCCTACTACCCACTCCTATGATCTATCCCAACTGCCTAGAATTCTATAAAATGTCTCTAATTGTATCCCCTAATTTTTGTCTTGCCCCTTGTCAAATTTTTGATTTTCTTGTAAATGACTGAAAATTCCAATCAGTCAGTAAAGCCCGATATTAAGAGTTCTGTACTTATTATTCACAAAATGCATGTTAATGCAGATCCTGCTGTTCTGTTACCTCTTTCAGTGAATGTACTGTAAATCAATGATTCTAATCCATCCAAGAAATAAACAGTACTTTTGAAAACTACTTTTTGTTGCCATATTCCTCTGGAAGAGGGATCTTGTTTACCTAGGTAGACACCTCAGCTTGAAATCAGTTTAGGCACTTATCCTGATCAAGATTTCTGATGTTAATGTCATAGCTGACTACAGACTGCAAAACCAAGAGAATTTCCAAAGCCAATTATGTCCAACAAGGACATGTTAGCAAAGTTCCTGTGCTGTTGAAATTCACTGAAACAAGAGACAGCCAGGTAGTTGCTGTAGATGCACAGCTTACAGCATAAACCAACTAAATTAGTCTCTAGATGATCTCAGAATCCAGTTAGACTTAAAGAAACTGCAAACAGAGATGAAAAATCTAAAGGTTGAAAGTAGCCAAGAGAAAGAAACAACCTGCAGGACACAAGGGGATAAGAAGCATGAGTGAAAGCCAGAAATAATGCCATTCTGAGACAGAATGGGGAAACATTGGTTCCCCTAGCTCTTTTCCTGGCAAATCATCCACTGGAAGGATCATGCACTGTTGCTTTACTGATACTACCTCCATGCCAAATGGTCACGTTGTAGGAGTGAGTCCCAAAGTCCATCTTAGCTTGCTGTTTCATCCACTATTCAGTGTAACTACTGTAAAGTATTATGGTGTGTTACTGCTGTTAATTTCCAACTGTATAAGTAGGGATAGAGCTTACAGAGAACTTGCATTATTCCCAAATGCTCCTTTTTTCTTGCTGCATGTGATTCTTCTCTTGGCTGATGTCTTTAGCTTAGTTATATTACTGGATATTTTCTCTTTGTAGAAACATGTTTGAATACAACCACTGATCCATGATATGAAGCATTGTTTGCACAATAAATTTGTGAATATAATCCTGGCTGGCTAGTAGTGGGGGTCTAGTCAAGGCCTACTGAAGCTATTGGAATGCTGCTCAGTTTTTCCTTATAAGGTCTATAGATAGAGTAGCTTTGGTGTTGCAGTGAGTGACAGATATCCTGTAGTATCCTGCCTGTTCCAAGGAATAGCCTTCCCTACTTTTTGTTAACTAGGGTAAGCCATGCTTGGATAGCTTCTGCTTTGGCAGACTGTGGTTGAATTTTTCCAACTCCCACTTGTGGATCATGGTAAACTATCTACCATTCCTGCCTAATATTTTTTTGCTCTGAAGATTAACACAACAGTGCTTAATCTGCCTTGCACATTTCTGACATGTTACTGATGTTATTGCCAGGATTGACATTGTCATCTATGTAGGTTGGAGCATAGTCTTCAGCTCCTGCTAGGATGTGATATATCAGCCTCTGAAAAGTTGATGGGGCATTTTAGTGAAATTGTACAGCTAAGGGAGAGTAACAAGATTTCAAGGGTACTTGCCAGTAAGCTAGATCAGAATTGGTCACATCATTTTCTCCACTCAGTTGTCCTAAAGCTTCATTTGCCTGGGCATGAGGCCCATATCTTTTTCTTTGTGACTGTTTAGTTTTATATATTCTACGTAGAATCCGATGATTTCACCTTTCCTTCTCATCTGCACTTCCAGTGAAGCCCAGGGACTACTGGATAATTGACTTACCTCAGGAATTAACATTTCTTGTGATTCTTCCCATGTGATTTGTTTTGGTTTTTCATGCATCCTGCATGGAGTCCATTTGTTTGGACTTTGGATTCCTGCTAATTGGCTCTCTACAAACTTGAGTGTGTCCTGATTTAGTGGACATGTCCCCAAACTCATGTTGTGCTGCCTGAGTTCCTTGAACCTGATTAGTGGATAGCTTCTGCGACAGTACTTCCACATTCGGTAAGTTATAAGTTTGAGCCCCACAGAGAAGCTCCACATACAGTAAATTTTGAGTTTGAGTCCTCGTCTAATTCTTCATGAGATCCACACTGTGGCTACTAAGTACTAGAGCCTCGCTATCATGGTAGGGTTTTATCATGTTGACTTGACAGAGTTTGTGCTTTTACCTCCTGCCTGACAACTCCAGCATGTAATTAACATTGTTTGTTTTTTGCATTACCAAGGAAAGACCCTTCTATGCTGCCTGTAACTTTTTGTCGAACAGAAAAATGAGTACCATTAATTTTTCTCCAACTGTATGTTTCCTATCTCTTGCTGTCCAGTCATACAAGACTTTTTGCTGCGACTTTGCCTGTACTAAGTGCATTGGTACCAACTGCATGAGCTCCCCAAACTTAGTCTCCCAACCAGGTTGCCATTTCCTTAGTCAAAGTATGGTATCTTAAGATGTCAGATGTGGTGAGTAAACATCTACTCATCCACCTAACAAAATAATCCCTTAATTTCTGCAGTGAATTCGCTCACAGTGTGTCCTGTGTCTTCTGGGCTCCCTTAATTTCCTCCTTCAAGCTTCATCAGTTTCATTGTATAATTATTCAGATAATCTACAACATGAATTGCCTTAACCATGAGCAGAGAAGTTAACACCTCACCCATTTCCCTACGTTTGCTTTTGATTAAACTACTTCAGTCATCTCTGCTTTTATACTGAGGAAGCAATTTGGTACAGACATTGGTATCTTAGCATTTCCTTGTAGTACTTTCATCTCTTTGATAAAAGATCAGCATTTCTGTCTCAGAATGGCATTATTTCTGGCTTTCATTCTTGCTTCTTATCCCCTTGTGTCCTGCAGGTTGTTTCTTTCTCTTAGCTACTTTCAACCTTTAGATTTTTCATCTCTGTTTGCAGTTTCTTTAAGTCTAACTGGATTCTGAGATCATCTAGAGACTAATTTAGTTGGTTTATGCTGTAAGCTGTGCATCTACAGCAACTACCTGGCTGTCTCTTGTTTCAGTGAATTTCAACAGCACAGGAACTTTGCTAACATGTCCTTGTTGGACATAATTGGCTTTGGAAATTCTCTTGGTTTTGCAGTCTGTAGTCAGCTATGACACTGTCATTTTTCTATACTCCGCAGAGTTCATTTTGCCTGTTTTCTAACTACTTTGACTAGAATCAGTAATAATGAACCTATGACATGCGTGCCAAAGATGCCACACGTCACAACATTTTGGGTGAGACATCAGTGATCACCAACACCTGAGTTACCGAAGACACTGCTTTTGCATTCATTGCTCATGTGAAGTGCACTGAATTATTTTGTGCCAGGAACTTTTGACATGCCAAATCCAAAAGGTTCATCATCGCTGGATTAGATGATGAAACATAACTGTTTGCAAGATGTACTTTTGAATGTTTACCTGATGGTTGCAGGGAGTTATACACACTTTTTTGTTAATAGTTGCTGTTTTGTGGGCTGTAAGTCCAATTTTCAAGATACAATGACTCTACCAAATAATATGTGAAGAACAGTGTGTGAGCCTGCCTGCTGCCATTAACTGATGTGTGACATATGAGGGCTACAGGTGCTATTGTTATTGGAATGTGCAACAGAACCAGCAGTACAGATTTTGAGTTCCACCACAGGTGCCTTGGAAAAATAAAAAGGGCAACTGATTCTAAGAAAATAAAGTAAATGTACAGTTCCACTTTTGGTATTAAAGATCTGCCACATACATATAAGGTCACACTACCTAGCTACACATCAGAGTTAATCACATGTTCCCTCAAACCCAGTGTCTTCCAATGCAATCCTACCAGTACGAATTGAAGCATGCTAACAAGTAATTTGCCCCCCCCACACACACACACACACACACACACACACACACACACACACACACACACACACACACACACACACTATTTTCAGAACTGAAGGGACTAAATGGTTACTCGCTAGCACTGACTCTTTCCTTCCCAAGCTTTAAAGTACACTCCAAAATGTTAATCAAGGCTAACAAAACAAGAACACACCTTACCATTTACTCTTTAATGAACAGAGCCTTAAAATATTCAGATAGTAACAGATGGCTCTGAGGAAATAAAAGCGGTTCTGTTTTTGAATAAATTATATTCTGTCCAAGTAATTATTGTCAGTCAAAAATGAAGTTTTTGAGTCCTAGAGGGTAGTAAAATTTGAGCTCTGTCCAGTGGGTGTGCTTAAATACAGTCTGTTCCTTCTAGTTTCTAAGGCACAGCAGAAAATTGCAGCTTTTCTCTGTGTACTGTCTTCTAACTCTTATGTTTTGAAATAGCTCTCCTTGAAAAGCCTGATGTGTAGACAGCCATTTCTTCATTTCAACTTTATTTTTTTGTAGTTTTATCACCTCATTTGAATTGATAGTTAAAGCTTCTTATTTAAATGTATATATTACTTCAGTGTTTTACTTATTTTAAGCACCTCTGGGTGGATTTTTGTTTTTCCTCTACATTGCTAGAAACAATTTCCTGTATCAAAGCTGAAACATGAACTGCTTTTTGATGAACAGCCGCATGTTGTTTTCCCCAAGTAAAGTTTTTTTTTTTTTTTACTGCTTTTTTGGCTGATGTTCTTTTACTTCAATTTTCTTCTTTGTTGGCATCCAGGTAGTGTAAATACTAGCCAGTAACTGAATTTTCTCCTGTTAGATAGGTTTTACTGGCTTTTTCGTCACAGTTTGAGTTTGAATGCTGGGAGAGCACTGCTCAACCTGTTGATTGCTCTGCAGCCATCTTGGAAATCCCAAGAAGTCTATAGCTCTTGAAAATATTGTAGTATAAGAAAGTGCTTATCTTTTATTTTAGTGCCTGATCCCTGTGAGTTCATCTGAACATTTTTTTATACACTTCACTTTTTTGGTTAGGAACAGTTAGCAGTTGTGTATTGCATTCTTTGACTAAAGAGAGATTCCTCCCACATCCCAAAGACATGCAGATGCAGTAGGTGGATTGGACAATCTAAATTGGCCCTATGTGTGAGTGTGTGCATGTGTGTGTGCCTTCTGTGGAACGTTGACCGCCGGGTTGGCAACTCGACACTGTAAAACTCCACTGCCAATCATGAGCAGGCAGATGATCTGCTGTGGCAACCCCTAACCGGGAAAAGACGAAAGAAGAAGAAGACGACTAAAGAGAGATTAACTTTCTGTACTGTAGGAAGAAATGAGAAGTAGCAATTGTATATAATGCAGGTGAAATGGGACAAGTTTAATTTGTGAAAGCTGCCAGTTAAAGCTTGGTGTGTGACTGTCTAGAATTTATTGGTTTGTAGATTGCATTCCTAGTTTTGGCTTTTGTTCTTGATTTATTGCAGTTTGCTTTACTTTTGTTTTACTTTAAATTTGTTTTTCTTGGTGTTTAAAAAAGTTATTGGTTAAGGCTAATTAGCAAACATTTGCTGTTAAGTTGTCTATCTCGCCTTCATTCTTGCTGGTTGGGATCGGAACCAAATCCTCGGCTCCGACTCGGCCATCTTCTATAGCTCGAGAGCTGTTTACTGGCTTGAGGCTACCCCTTATCCCATGATGCCTAGCGCTAGCTACCCAGATCTCATTTGCCGTTTCAGCTGTGAGGTGTTGTTTTTCAGGCTCAGGCTTTTGTATTGACTTTGTTATAGAACTGTTTTTCTGAGAAATAGTCTTTTTTCTTAGTGGGTATTGTTAACTTTTAGTTTTATACTTGTTGTAGTAGTTAAGTGTGTTTTTGTAGTTCCTTCCCTCCCCCTTAGAACTCGTTTTAATTAGAGAGTTCTCCCCCTCCTTATCCTTTTCTTGTCAGGTTAGCTGTTTAGGTTAGGCTTTCCTTATACCTTCTTGTTAGGCCAGCCGTTTGAGTTAGAGGCTTCCTAAAAAAAAAAAAAAAAACTTTAGTCTGTATTATACTGTGCTGTCTGTGTTTTTTCTGTAAACTGTATATTGATTATTAGCTATTGTTGTCTTTTTGGTTTCAGAATGTCTAAAGAATCCAAGGTGTCTGGGTTCAAGAAGTGTGACTCATGCTGTCAGAAAATGTCTCTGACAGATGGGCACACTTCTTGCACCTGTTGCTTAGGCGCTGTGCACCTGCAGGACTCTTGTTCTATCTGCCATGAATTTAGTCCAAGAGTTCTGCAGGAGCGTAAGAATAAGCTTATTCTTAGGGGTCTTTTAAAGCCCCAGGATTCACCGGCCAAGACTCAGCCTGTGAAATCCCCCAAATTTTCCAAATTGTCGGCTCCAAGTGCGGAGCCCTCTTTGGTTCAGACTGTACCTTCTACTTCGGTTCCGGCCGGAAGCGATAAGACTATCTCCCCTTCAGCTCCATCAGAAACTTCGGAGCCGTCGTGGAGCCACAAGAAACTGAGGTCCCCCTCTCTGGAATCTATTAATTCGGCTCCTCTGTTTCCCCTGCTTCAGAGCGAGTGCAGTCACAGATCTTTTCACTCCTCTCAATCCTTTCGGATCATGACATGGAGAGAGTGGTCTGTAGGTTGCTTAAGTCGCAGGCACTTGCCAAAATGTTGTCCAGCCCTCCTCAACAGGTGTCGACTCCATCCACTTCTGTCAATGTTCCTCCTGTGACTCCATTGAACTCAGAGCCGGAGTTCATTGAGGTTTGAGTAGTGGAACCGTCGGCTCTGATGACTCTTTCTTCGGTTCCGTCATTGGCTCCGATTCCCTCGATGGTGCCGTCCTTCGAGGGATCTGGGCGCCGGGGCTCCCTCATCGGCTCAGAGGGGGCGAGTGGCATCGGACCCTTGTCCGACCCCGTTCTCCCTCTCGGAGCTTCAGCACCGGTGAGCTCGGCTCCTACATCGGCTTCGGAGCCGTCTCCCTCGGTGCGGAGAAGGATTTCGATTTCCTCGGAAATGGAGCCTTCTCTACATCGTGGCAGGGACGCCTTCGATGTCATGAGGAGTGTGCTGGCCACTGAGTCAGCTCCACTATCGGCCCCATCGGCTCCGTCCCCTGTAGTGCCTGTGCCAACCTCTGCTCCTCCTCCAGACCCCAAGCGTGGGGAACCGGCGCTCCAAGGCACCCCATTGGGTGTTTCCTCTTCTTCCGAGGCCTCCCCTGATCATTCAGAGGAGCCCCCTTGTAAGACGAAGTGCAAGAGGAAGCACATGGACTCCACTGAGTTTGTCACTTCTGATACAGACTTAGATGACTCGGAAGGGTCCACGAGATCCCCCTCTGAAGATGTTTCCTTTTCGGACATCCTCAAAATGCTTAAGCAGAGGGGGAACTGGAATCCCCTAGCCCCTACTGAGGATGAGTCTGTATTCCTAGATGCGTTCGGTTCCCGACCTTCCACTTCCTGGGTTTCTCCGCCTTTCGATCCACTTATGTCAGTGGTGGCTCGAAAGGCTTGTTCAGCCCCGGATACAGTGGAACCAACCCCAAGGAGATCTGGAAAGTTTATCACTGCACCCCATGATAAGCAGTTCCTTACCAAAGGTGTTCCTGTGGATGCCATGGTGGTAGCAGCAACCACAAAAAAGGAGTTAGCGGAAACTTCTTCGTCTGTCCATCCTCCTAACAAGGAGTCTAGGACCAAGGACAGATATGGGAAGCGAATGTTTCCTTCAGCGACCTTTTCTATGAGGTCATTGAACTACTTATGCCATTTTACCCGGCTTCAGAGGGATCTCCTTAAAGAACTTGGAGATACCCTTCAAGATCCATCAGCTGAGGGGGCTCAAGCTAAAGTGGCTTCCCAGCTGGCGACCCTTAATTCTGTAGTCAGCTCCTCCATGAGGCTCATTTCCTATGCAGCAGATGGTGCAAGTAGAGCCGCAGGTACAGGTGTGGCCCTGAGGAGACATGCCTGGATGCGGCTGTGTAATTTTGCGGAACCCTTTAGAGCGTCATTTACCAACACCCGCTTTGATGGTTCTTTTCTTTTTGGACCACAGGTGAAAGACACTTTGACTAGGTGTGAGCAAGAAGGCAAGACTCTTTCTGCTGTGGGAGTCCGATTTTCCACTCCTTCCAGACCATACCCCAAGGGTCAGAAGAGTGGTAAAATGTGGTTCTGAAAATCCCAGGGAGCCTCGCCTGATACACGTAGCGATTTTTCCTCCAGGGGCAGAGGGGGTCCGCAGAACCAGGGCAACAGAGAATCTTTCTCTGTGAAGCCCTTTCAACATCCCTGAAGGGTTGCCCGGCTGCCCGCCTCTGGAGGCAGTCAGGGGAAGACTTTCTCTGTACCCAAAAGCCTGGCAAAATTTAATGCAAGACAAATGGGTACGGTCAATTATATCCGGAGGTTACAAAATTCCCTTCTCTCAACCCCCTTTACCTTCAAGCAAATCCCTTCCAGATGTTCCACCCAATCTGAGGGACCAAGCAGTCATAGAAGTTTCAAAACTGCTAGGAAAAAAAAGAGTCATCCAGGAAGTCCCGGCAGACCAACACAGATCCGGAACTTACTCAAGGTTCTTTTTGGTACTAAAAAAGACAGGGGACTGGAGACCGATTCTGGATCTCAGCAGACTAAACAAGTCTGTTCAAAGAACAAAGTTTCGGATGGTCACGCTACAGTCCATTTTACCCTTTTTGTGTCAGGACAGTTGGATGTGCTCTATAGATCTTCAGGATGCGTACTATCACATCAAAATGGACAGGCGCTCCAGGAGATTCCTTCGCTTCTGGCTGGGAGCCAGTCATTACCATTTCACAGCTCTGCCCTTTGGTCTCACCACAGCCCCCAGGGTGTTCACCAAGTGTGTGGCAGTGGTCACGGCTCACCTGAGACGTTGAGGATTCCAGGTGTTTCCATATCTGGACGACTGGCTTCTCACTGCTACTATCAGGCATCAACTTCTGCAAGCCAGGGACTACACAATCACAATAAACTTTGAAAAATCTGCCTTGTTGCCTTGTCAATCTATCACCTATGTAGGAGCAGACTTAGACACAAGGAACATGTCCGCAAGGCTACCGCCAGACAGGGTGTCTACATTTCACCAGCAAGTTCAAATTCTAATGCAGAGCAAAAGGATCCAAGTCAGGTTCGTCCTTCAAACTCTGGGTTCCATGGCAGGAGGTCCAACATCATAGCAGACAGGCTTAGCAGAGCTATTCTCATGCCTCACGAATGGTCTCTGAATCAGGTAGTTGCGGATCTGATGTTCCGCAATTGGGTACAGCCTTGCTACGATCTGATTGCCACCCCCTTCATCAGCAAATGCAGCAACTACTTCTCCCTTCTTCCACTTCCAGGTCACTCTCCCAGAGACGCTCTAGTCCACGATTGGCCTCAGGGACTCCTTTATGCCTTCCCTCCGTTTCCCCTGATACCGAAGCTCATACAGAAAGCTATATCATTGGGTTGCAAAGTGATCCTCATTGCCCCCTACTGGCCTCGACCGATATGGTTTCCGTTCCTGCATCATTACCTTCCCGAGCAGCCCTGGACTCTGGATCCAATTCCAGACCTACTGATTCATCAATCAGGTGGGTTGCATCAATCCCTCCAAACACTCCAGCTCACAGCTTGGTTGCTCCACTTCCAACCCTAGCCAGGCTTCCCAGCATTTCCCCGGCCATACGTGAGATGATTGTGTCCTCTCACAAGTCCATGACTAGAAAAACTTATACTAGTAAATGGAAACGTTTTTCTTGTTGGGCAGAGGCTAGGAACATAGATCCCTTTTCAGCCCCAGTCCACGAAATTTTTGGAGTTCCTAGCACAACTCTTTCATTCTGGGTCCACTTCTGCTACAATCAGGGTTCAATTGGCGGCCATTTCTAACTTTCATGTTGGGTTACCTAATTCAAACATTATGTCTCATAAGCTCTGTAAAGCCTTTCTAAGAGGGACTACTCTCCTTAGACCTCCAGTGAGAGATCCCCCTCCTCCTTGAGACCTTAATTTGGTACTAACCTCTTTAATTATGCCCCCCTTTGAACCTGCAGCATCCTGCTCAATTAAATTTCTATCTTGGAAAATACTCTTTCTGGTAGCTATTACATCAGCCAGACGCGTCTCTGAACTTCAGGCACTATGTGCTCGTCCTCCATACTTGGTTTTTCATAAGGACAGGGTTGCTCTAAGGACTAATCCATCTTTCCTTCTGAAAGTCTGCTCAGAAAATAATTTAAACCAATCTATAGACCTTCCTGTGTTTTTTCCCTAACCACACCAGCAAGGCAAAATACAAATTACACTAATTGGACGTTCATAAACAATTGCGTTTTTACTTGCATAGGACCAAGGATACAAGGAAGTCGTACCAACTATTCCTTTCCTATACTCTAGGCAAACAAGGTCTCCCAGTTTCCAAAGTGACCTTATCCAGGTGGTTGTCTTACATGATTACCTTCATTTATCAATTGAGAAACAGAGTTGCCTATCAAACCGAAAGGTCATTCTACTAGGGCTTTGGCCACCTCTGTAGCCTTCCAATCTAGGTTGCCCATGGATTCTATTTGTGCAGCTGCCACATGGGCAAATCCTCAAACTTTTATTTTTCATTACAAGCTAGATATGGTCTCCAGGAGCAGAGCTGACTTTGGTTCCACTGTTCTGAAGAGTCTGTTCCAATGAGCCGCCCAGGATTGTAGGTGCTAGGGACGCTGTTCCAACCAGCAATAATGAAGGCGAGATAGACAGCTTAACATAAAGAAGTTATGTACCTACCATAACGTTCCATGTTAGTTGTCTTCATCTCGCCTTCCTTCTTGCATCCCACCCTCCGTCCCCCTGTCCTATTGGATCGAGAGGAGTTTTGGTTTCACTGGCTGAGTGTTCTCTGGTTTGTTTCCTCTACTGACTTAGAGTATGATAGGTATGCTCAACCTGTTTCTTGGGCAGGTTGTTTCTCTGGTTAAGTCTGGGGTTAGCTATTACAAACGAGATCTGGGTAGCTAGCACTAAGCATCATGGGATAAGGGGTAGCCTCGAGCCAGTAAACAGCTCTCGAGCTATAGAAGATGGCCGAGTCAGAGCCGATCCTCGGCTCCGATCCCAACCAGCAAGAAGGAAGGCGAGATGAAGACAACTAACATGGAATGTTATTGTAGGTACATAACTTCTTTTTTCTTTCATTCACAGAATAGGGACTGTATACCTAGTTTTGCCTTTTGTTCTTGATTTATTGCAGTTTGCTTTACTTTCATTTTACTTTAAATTTGTTTTTCTTGGTGTTTAAAAAAGTTATTGGTTAAGGCTATTTAGCAAACATTTGTTTCTTTCATTCACAGAAAAGGGACTGTATTTGTTTACCGGGAAACTCCAGTTGGGCATAGAACCCATTTTCATGGAGAAAAGCTCCAATAACGTGATATTTAACACATGTACAGTAATACACATTTTGTAATACAAGTGTGATGACAGAAGAGACAAAAGTGCAATACTTAAGTAATGCAAATGAGGTGGCAGAAGAAATCCTATGATATTTATGTTTATAAATTTAATAATTTCCCTCCTTTTCACAATTGCAAAATTTCTTAGAAAAGGTATTTCCTGCTGAGGAGAATTATATGTCTGGCCAGCTTACCAAAGCTTTAGGTCCTTCACATCAGATGTATGTTCCACATCCAGGAATTAAGGTACATAGTTACATATGGATGTGTAACCCTTAGAACTTCTTTACCACCAGTCCAAACATTAACTTTTGAATTTGGTCTGTCAAGTCATTTGTTGCATTATTCCAGCTCTTTTCTTATACCCAAGTTGGTCAATGACTTATCCTTAAATCAGTCCATTCATCTTCCTTCTTTTTTTGCCTTTATCTCAGAATTCTAGTGAGAGGATTCCACATATTTTGGATTTGCATAGACCGTTCTGATATTATGTGGATAAAACTAAAGATGTTAGAATATCTGAGCAGCTGTTTGTTTCCTTTCTGGCCAAGAAATTGGGTTTAGCTGTTTCTAAGCAAACATTCTCCTCTTGATTTTCCAAGGACATTTATTTTTATTATTCTTTTCATGATAAGCATCTTTTTTCTGTTCCTGCTTATCCTGTCAGGGCGATTACCTCTTCTGGTGCTTTTTTTCAAGGGTTTGGATGCTAAGTCCATTTTGAAAGCTGCTACTTGGTCTTCCATACGTACTTTTAGTAAACACTACAAGTTGGATGAAGTGTCTAGAGCCAGAGCTCTTGAAAATTTTTGCCGGGGCCATCCTTCGTGGTTTCTTGGAGGATTCTTTGATTCCTTTTCCCTTCCTTGGAAGTAACTTTCTTGCTCTCCCTTTCGTAAGGAATACTGCAGCAGTGGTAAGGAAGGACATAGCACAGTTGTATAAAGAGCTTAACAGAAAATTAGCTGTTCTTCTTTTCACTATTGCAGTATTCTTTCCCCCTTTTTGGCCTGTAATGTTTTACCTTCTGGCCAAGGGGCCCTCCTTTCTTCCCTTTCTGAATGCACATACCCTTTCTTTTGTTCCTTCTGGTTTGCTCTAGTTCTCCTGGGGCCATTCCATTATGAGGATTAGGCATCCATACGTCACTTGCGTATCTTGAACGTGGGACACAAGTCTGACACACTTCAGGCTTTGGTGTGCTGGCTGGACATATGATTATCCTCTGTAGGAAATCTGTTTCATAAGGAATAATGTAACAGTGAAAAGTAGGACATAATACTTGTTGCAGTAAGTTCTTACACAACTGTACTTTTTTGCACCCTTCCCAGCCTTTCAAACCCAGTGGCTTTTGAGTTGCCAGTCTCTTATGTAATTTTGATTTAAAAATCTCTTCCTGTCCTTATCTCATTTATTGTACTAGTGAACACTTACAAGATCATAATGGAAGCCCCCTCCCCCAGATAGAGAGAGCTTCAGTTGCACTCCCTTTCGTATCTTCCTGTTCACAAAATGCGCATTGCAATACCTAAAGCAATAACGTGGGTTCCCATTGTATGCATAAGAACCGTAATTGTGATCTTCAGAACTATGAGAATTTAAGTGCAATTACAGGGAGATAAATGCCAAGTCCAAAATTGCTGTATTTCAGAATATTCCTTCTGTTTGACTAGGAAGCCAGTGACAGTGACATATCCCATGTTAAGTAGTTGATCTGAATCTTATGCTTGTGTGTTAAAAAAAATCACAGTAATGGTGGTTTCCAAGTTGAAAGCAGAAACAGCTGCAGTTGGGGGAATCCAGTTCCCTAACTGTCCAGAAATCCCTTGTTGGTCTAGGGCAGTGACAACACCAGAGAATGTGACTGGTTCTAGGTTCAATTCCCAGACAAGGGTCAGTGTTTTACTTTCTCCTTAAGTTGTTAATATAAATACTAGGTTAAGTAGCGGTTCTTTTTAAGTGTAGTTCATTTTGTCTGTCCTTTTCTTGCCCAAGAAAATGTGTTCTTTCTCCTTTTATCACTTTTTACTTGGATTGCTTTTGATGTGGTGAAAATTTGATTTGTATAACACCTGCTTTCATTTTAGTAAAAATACACCCTAATATCTGCTTGGTAAAGTGAATGAATCTTCCACTTTAACTGCAAAAGTGGAAGTAGATACTACCATTTACAGTACATTATATCACAGGTTAGTATTATTTCTTAGAACCTGTTGTGACATCCCTTCTCTGGGCTGGTGATCAAGGAGCCTCAATCCTCACCACTGACACCAGTGAGGAATGTTCACTTGGAACAAAAATGGATACACACAGTATTTTCAGATGCAGCTCTCTGCACCAAGCACAATTTCCCTTAAAAGCACACAGGGAGCACACCCAGTCCTGGGGTTGGACTCTCTCTCTCTGCAGGCCCCAAATAAGAAACCACAGTAACCACTAAGGAGCTCTGTGTCCCTGTTCCAAGTAGCTGGCACACACGCTCTTATAGATTTGATTTTCTCACACACACCTGGAAAAGGCTGAAACAGATTACCCACTTTACCACCACCTGCCCAGGTTATAAGGTAGTTCCACTGCCACCAGCCAACTACTCTAAGGCTCTTATCAGGGTATCAAATTATACTGGATGAACTTAATACTAATACCAGTGGCAATGTTGACCAAAACAACAAGGCTTTCAGGAGCAGACACGGTGTCACCAAATAACTATAGGTACTCTCAAAGGGTTAAAACATTCTCTAAAAGACCAGCCACAATGAAAAATTATAAATATATTTAATAAATAACAAAAGAACATGAAAATACTAAATATCTATTTACAGTAAACGCCAGAGTTTCGATAACAGGAAATATTAAAAATAACACAGATGGAAAGGGTCACACAGATGCAGAAAAATTATACTTAACTAACCTCACTATATTTTCCTGACTGATGTAAAAAATTACTGTCCCCTAGTTCACTTATTGGAGCAAGGCAAGATGATGTGGTTATGTGGTCTTCCTTTTCAGGTTTCCCAAGCAGACTGCTAAGAGCTGAGTTCATAGGTTCATAGATTAGTACTAAGCTAACTGCCCTTGAGAGCCATTTTAAGCCTAGCCAATTATCCCTTGTGAGACTCAAACCCTGCACGTTGTGCTTGCAAGGCAAACACCTTAACCATTAGGCCACCCTCCCAACCCCATGACCTCTTTCAGTAATATATCTAAATATTTCAGTGCTGACTTTAGAATGACATCACATCTGCTCCCCACTACCCCGTTTACTAGAAGCTTGAGCTAGGATCTTGCGTGTGTGTGTCATAATACACACACACACACAGCTTTGTTAAGATGTGTTACAGCATCTGGAAGCTGTGCAGCCATTTTAACACTTCCACTCTTCTTACAGAGCTACTAAGCACAGCTTCTCACAGATATTTCATCTCTGGATGCAGTCAGAGCTGTGATATACAAATCAGTTTGATATACAAATTACATAAAATTCTTTATAAAAGCCCAGCTAGCTATACTGGCATATATCACATGCACTGCCCTACTCTCTCTGGCATAGCTGGCACTACCTCACATTGTCACTCTTGTACTTAGTGGGGTGCATCAAGAGGTGCTTTTTACATTTTTCAGAAACAGGGTCACCACCCATTCCATGAGTTTTCTTTCTGTGTCTTATGTGCATAACTCTTCTGTTTGTCCTGCCTGCCTTAAAGGTATAAATGGACACTCATTGACTTGGAGGCCATAGTTCTTCTCTGCCTCTCTTCTACCAATCTCTATTGGCCATTTTCCTTTTTCTGTTTTTACATTAATTGTTTAATACTTCTAGCAGGAGGGAACTGATGTTGTACTTAAGAGCAGAGTGCAGAAGTTGAGATGTTCTCTGCTTGTCGATAAACATTCTGTTTAGAATTTCAAAATGTACTTTTGGCATGTTTATTCTTTTTTGAAGCAAGAGTTGGGTACCATCATCTACTTTGGCAGGCTGGGATTTTTTGTTTATGCTCCCAATCTTCACCCCGGCAGCTTGTGTGCCATACATGGCTGCTACTTCGAGGTACATGCATGCTACCATACATGCAAAGCTCCTGGGCTCCTCATTGCACACACACCAGCCTCCTTGCTGTGGGAGATACAGCTGCACTCCTTTAGCTGTAGCCAGTACAGTGAGTTGAGGAACAGCTTTACCCCAAGATTAGCTTACTCCTATCCTCCCCCACCCAGTCCCTTCAGCACTTGTGCCACTAGCCAAACCGTGGTCACCTGAGATGCAGCCAGAAATTTGTCTCTCTATGCCTAGTGGCTGTGACCATGTTGTATGTATTTCCTTTGCCTGATAACAGTACAGAAACCATGATTTACATTATCAATTTTTAGACGTTTTTATTCGTTCTCATTTCTGATGTTCTGTATATGCATTGCACATTTCTCGTGTTCTCCTGCAGCTGTGCAATCTTCAATTGTATCCCTGCGATGAAAAGTATTGATATTGCTCCTGTTTTGTATGTAACATCTCTATGTAATCCATTTCTGATTATTGCCTTTTTTAAATGCTCTTATTTTCAGTTGTACATTGAAATCAAAGAGTCATAGATTAAGTTAAACTGATTAAGTTTACTTGCTGTGTGTTATGTTTAAGCCTGTTCACTGATTATTCCTGGAGTGTTTCTTCCCATGATTTCACTGAACTTTGCCCTGTGGGACATTCCTTGTAATCAGATGTTAATATTTAAAAATGGACATTGCTATTAGACTGATGACTATAGAGTGCATGCTCCTTTTATCAGAAGATGATGACTGTCCTGACTAGTGATGATATACACTTAACAGATATGTAATTCTTTTGTTTGCAAATAGCCAAGGAATTTGTATTTGATCTTTATGCAAACCTGTAGATTAAGTATTAGTTGTGTAAAGCCAGATATCACCATGGATATGTGTAAACTTTGAACAACATACCACTCCTTATTTTACGTTACAACATTGCTGGAGTTTTATTTTTCATCACAGCAGTAACTTACAAAATATTTTCATTTTTCTGTTGTCCAGGAAGGCTTCAGTGTATACAATTTGAACACCACCTCAAGATCTTTATTTGTTGCATTTGATATACGAAACATGAACATTACCTTTTTCTAAATTCATGTGCTGATTTTATTGCTTTCACATTAAGCAAGATGTTGCTTTCAGGATATGTAAGCCTTAGCCATCCATGGGTATAGGAGTTGCTCTGCTTTTCTGTGTCCTGTGTTAGGCAAGCAAAATGGTGTGTACAAGATATTAATTGGTACTAAAGCCTCTAGCATGGAATAGGGAGCTGTTTTAACACCAAGCCCAAAACTGCCTTTTGTTTATTACCAATTTAAATTAATAGGGAAGTTTTGCAGTAGCTGATAAGTATTCTCCTATAACGACTTGGAAAATATTCAGTATACAGCTAACTCTGTTAAGCTGGTAAGTTGATCATTGCGGGACAACACTGTTAATGTAATGAATGCAGCGTCCACGGCAGTTTGCCATTGTTGTGCACCTTAGTGTGTTAGTGGGTAATTAAATGCAAAGTTGAGAAACTGGTTTCTTAAAAAAAAAAAAAAAAAAAAAAAAAAAAGTGTATTAAATAAGATGAATTTACTATAAAGACACCTCTTTGTAATCTCAAGTTGTTAAATCTTCAGTGCTGTAGAGAGCCCAGTTCACAGACACCTCTTTAAATTAATGGGAGCCCAATTAACATTCAAGTTCACAGTGAAATGTCGATAAGGTCTGAGTTGGGGTTTCTAGGATAAACATGGAATAAAATTATTTCTAATGGTTTTCTCAGCAGTTACTGCCAAGTAATTAAATGCACATAGAACCAGCTTTTCTTTAACTTAAATGAAATGAGGAAAAAAGAAAGAAAGGAGCTTTGACACTAATCCTTAGAGATGCTCATCAGTGGTAAGGGAGATAATTAAAATGTAACAATATGTATGCAGTTAGGCTTGACAAAACAGAAACAAATCATATTTTAAGTTTCGTTTCTGTGGTTTTATCTTAGGTTTTAAGATATGTAATTTGTAATCTGTCTGCTGTGCATACTTATTGGCTTGTACTGACGTAAGGGTAGAATTCAGTCTCTATCATTAAGACAAGACTAAAATCAATTTATAGAATGAGGGGAAGTATATAAGGGTTTGGGGTAAACTAACTGAATGAAGCACGATTAAACAGCCAACTAACCAAAAATATGTAATCAAAAGTATGTTTTCTCAGTAATGTAAATGCTCAAAAGTGCATTTTATTTAGCACTAAGGAGCAACCTGAATTATAGCAAACACACCAAGCTGTTGCTCATGTGAGTAGTGTTTACCTCTAAAGCTAGTGGCAAAACATGCAAATCTGTCTGCAGCAGTAACGTCATTTCATTTTTCCAGTGTAAACAATTCACATTAGCAATATACTTCCAAAGACAAGGCACTAGATTAATGCACAGCTGCAGCCATAACTGCCTGTTGCACCCATTATTTAGCCATAAACAACATTCATCTAATAAGTGGCATACTTTTAAATTTAACTCATGCCTCATTACCTGTTGAGGGCAACACAGACACACACATAGACACAACAACAATGCTTGCCAACTACCACATGCTATATCATTTATTCCACTGCAAAACCGTTAACATTTGATAAACTGTAATTCAGTGATTTCAACATTCGACCAATATTATCAGTCGTCACGTATATGACAGCATTCAGTGAAATGTTAACTTGAGCACTCCTAACGTGTGTGTGTGTGTATATATGTGTGTGTGTGTCTGTATATACATATATATATATATATATATATATATATATATATATATATACACGTGTGTGTGTGTGTGTGTGTGTGTGTGTATACACACACACACACACACATATATATATATATATATATATATATATATATATAGTGTGGGTGTGTGTGATATATACACACACATATATATATATATATATATATATATATATATATATATATATATATATATATATAGTGTGGGTGTGTGTGATATATACACATATACGTATATATTTTTTTCACATTTTTACATTTCTTTAACATTTTGTTTCTGTCAGTAGTCAGCTAGTGGCAAGTGAGCAAAACTTACTTAATGTAACAATATTACTATTCAGCTTTTTCATCTTCAGTGTGTTGTTCCAGCTTCACTGTCCTGGCATAATCCTTTTTATTTTTACGTGTAGTTCTTTTATGTCATGCTAATCCACCTTGGCAACATTCTTCAGACACACACACTTTTTTCCTGGGTTGGCTCGCTTCGGTCTATTTTATGTGTGTTGCACTAGATGTTATTTTTGGATTTACAAGATTTTTCTCCGTTTTTGTCTGTCTCATTTCCTTTTCTGTTTTTTGGACAGGATCTTTGCTCCTTATTGGTGTACATACTGTTTATAGTTGCTTTGTAGTACATTTTTAGCTTTGTTTAACGTGTGTGTGTGTGTGTGTGTGGTATTTTAGGATTCGTCATCTGTGTTCTTGGATTCAGCATACAGTTTAATAATTATTGCACTGTATTAGAGATTATATTCACAGATTTCCACTTAAAAGAGCTCTGTTCACTTGGATGTTTCCATCTTAACACAACTCCTTTTTATTTTTGTAAAGGGCATCAGCTAAATCTTAGTTGTATATTTTTCAACTGTCATAAGCTGCAAAGTGAGAATGTTTCAGTTCATCTCACTTAAAACTGCTGTATCTTGCTTCTGCATGATCATAAACTACAAAGTAAAATGTTTTGACTTGTCTTGGTTAATGTCAGTTTCCCTTACTTAAGACCTGTGAAAGCAATATAACTTTCTATCAGGAGCAAAATGATATATATTGTTTTCCTTTGGTCATCTTTTTTTTCTTTAAATCACATTAAATCTGCTTCTTTTGGTAGCTAGCTCTTGTGAACACATTGGATACTGCTTCTCCATGTTCATTTATTTGTTTAGTTTTTACTCATTTCTGGATAGACTCTAGAACTTATATGTGTGTATGTGTATATATATATATATATATATATATATATATATATATATATACACACATACACACACATACAGATTATGTAAACAACATGATATTAAAAATCAACAGAATAGTAATCACTTGAAATTTTCAATGTTTTATAGCAGTAATGTTAGACAAATTACTGATGTGATAAAAAAAAACATTGGGCTATTTTAACTACAGATGAGAAAATCAAACAGGTAGTTGGTGAGAAACAGTTATTCAGATATAAGAATAAGAAATCCCTTAAAATAATGTGTAATTATAGGGACAGTAGAGACTTATATAAGGGGAAATATAGTTAGAACTACACAACCATGTGGTGATTGTAATTTTGTGAGTATTTAGATAACACAGGTCAATTTATACATCCAATCACAGGGAAGAAATATATTTTTGATGTAGAAGTGAACTGCAATAGCATTAACATTGTATATTTAGTCCATGGTGTACCCTGTCGGTCATTCTATATGGAGAATACTAACAGGCAAATGAAGGACAGGATTAGAGAGCATCTCTATAATATTACTATATCTTGCCATACTAACACTTTTGCTAAGCATGTTATGATAACATCTAGAGGTCATACATTTAAATTTCTATTTATTGAAGCTGTACATGAAAGCCAATGTATAGGTGACGTTAGAAATAAAACTGAACTAATGGAAACCAAATGGATTATCAGACAACAAGCGGACATTGGTAAGGGATAGTATGGGAATGTAGCTTTAAAGCCTGCATTAAAGGCTAGAAGCCTTTCTAGATGAACTTTAGTTATATATTATTAAGTACTTTTAGAAATTGCTATGGGAACTATAGGCTAGGTTATTCTGTAAGATTTAATTTGAGCTGTCATTAAGTGAATATGTTGCTATCCATTTTTTATATTCTTTAAATGGAAGTTTAACAGAATGAATCAGAAAAGGTTTGCACAAAAAATTTATGTAATTTACTAAACATGTATGTATTGTAGTCAGCGGCTGTCAGTAATATCTTTGTTGCTTAGGATTTTGTGTCTCTCAGTACATTCATTGGGGTTCCTATCGCAAAACAGAACGTTGAGAATGTCGAATTCTGGAAGGTCGAACTTGGTAGTTCGAAAGTTGAGAATGTTGAAGCTGCGGAAACCCAAATTCTTTCCCGGGGAAAGAATTTGGTTGGCCGTTTCTGTGGCTTCTGCATTTTTGGACTGGGTCAAGTTAAGTGTACGAATGGGTAGCGATGGACTTTAGGGTTAGGACGCGGGTCAGGTAAGTGTACGATAGCGATGGACTTTAGGGTTAAGGTGCGGGTCAGGTAAGTGTGCGGTAGTGATGGACTTTAGGGTTAGGGCGTGGGTCAGGTAAGTGTGCGGTAGTGACAGACTTTAGGGTTAGGGCTGGGTTAAGTATATTGCATAGATAGTGGTGTATGTTAGGTTTAGTGTAGGTTTTGAAGGTGTTTGGTGTGATTGTGTTATTTGTGTGTTATCCAAATTCGATCTTCCAAGTTTAAACTTATGGTGTTCGACATTTTGGAAGTTCGATTTCATGATATTCATTCATTGTGTATAGAAGTCAGAGATGCGAGCCTATTCATGATGTATAAAGATCGGGAACATTCATAATATTATGTCTAATAATTAGTTATTTACTGAATTAGGAATATACAGTTCAGTTAGTTTTTTTTAAAAGCATGCATTATGTTTTAGAAATTAAGTTCAAACTTGTTATAGAAGGTCATGTTGAAGGTGCATATGTCTTTAAAGTATTATTGCCTAGGTTAAACTGCATACATTGTAACATTAGACTTGAATGTTGTCATAACTGGCATACTGTCCTTACTGGTGTTCCAGAATTTAAGCTTTTATTTATATATGAATGTAATGCTTTTACTGTTGTTTGGTATGAGGAAGTGGGCAGTTTACCTGCGAAAGTGCTTACCTTAATAAATGTATTAACTCTGGCCATGTTTGGGTTTGTTTTCTTTTGGTTTATCTTAGAGTATTGTATTTAAATAAATATTTTTAGGGCCTTTAACTCCACCATTGACCCTCTGCTGTTCTTCTCCAAATGGCCTGTTAATTTCTGAAGTTGTGATTAAATGTTTTATTTAACAGTAGAAAGGTTAAGTAGATTGGGGAAAACTGCCCTACTACCAGCGGGATTGAGTGGCACTGATCTGAGCATATCCTGCCTGGCATCTTGCCAAGCATTTGGCACCAATTTAACACTTTGAATCTCACCCTCTAGCATGTGCTGAGTGATGCCCAAACAGCAGCAAAAAAAATCAAATTCTTCTGAGAAAAGGGAGATGGCATCAGTTGCTAAGTCCACTGTAGCTGAGAAAAGGGCACGTGACATTTTCACATCCCACTTTTCTTGTTGTATGAACATGTAAGCTACGTTCTTCATGGTGCTAATATATTCTGCACCTATTGCATTGCTCCCTTTCCTGTAGTCTCTTCAGGGAAAGGGGTTGGACTCTGGCTACTCAGTCCTCCCCTCCCACCTGACAGTACTGCTGTCCCTTTCTGATTTTGCAGTGCAGGTTACTAGCAATATAATTATCGAATGCCATGGGCCAGTCATGCAAGTAAGAGTCCTTGTCTTAGCATGAAAATAAGCCGTATAATACAGTTCTTTACCAGACTGGATATTTTGTTGCTATTACAATTTTCACTGAAATATATATTTCTAACAAACTTTTTTCAACCATTTGCTTTGGTGTATATATTAGTTATTCAGCTGAGTTGTGCTAAAATATGCTTTGGTACATCAGTGCAGTCCTTTGAAGGGTTTTGAATGTTGTGTACTGAGAGAAGACCATAAAAGAATGTATGAGCGCATGAGGCTGTTCTACCTAATGTGTCACAACTATCCATACATACATACATATATGTGTGTGTATATATATATATATATATATATATATATATATATATATATTTGTGATAAGTTTGGTAAAACAGTCATTTGGTAGAAGATTTGGTTAGTAGACTCGCATTAGTTGCATTTTCAGATTGAATTTTGAGAAGTGGTTTAGTTAGCTGATTTTTACAGAATGTATTTTGTTGTTTTTTTTTTTTTTTCTTTGTGTGTGATAAAGTTGTCACTGTTTTTGTAAGTTTGTAGAGGTGACAGTAAATAGTGTTGATGTAGGTAACTGCAGTCACTGTTTTTGGTGGGAAATCACTATTGGTGTTATTTTTCAGTGTGTGCTGACAGTGATTCCATTGTTCTAGGAGATTTTTTCCTTGCCCTAGTTGATGTGATGACCCAACCCCTCCCCCCATTTTGGTGGTGCAGTTGTGGCTTGTTCCCCTTGCAAAAAATGCTTGCAGTTTTACGTTCTTCCCTTGTGTGTTTTAGGAATTAGTTAATTTAACTTGTAGTAGTAATGAAGTATTTGGTTTAGTTTAAACTAAATTATTCTACCAAATGAGATTCTACTATTTTTTCAACCTAAGGTAATTATACATACATACAATCACTTTATAATTACTTTGTAATGTCTTTTTTTATGAAAAAAATGTAAACAATAAGGCAAAAAAAAAAAGACTGTTGAAAGGAAAATCATTTGAACCCCTATAATCCTTTATGATGAAGGTAACTTAGTTGCTGCTGTTTATTAACCATGTAACTGATCTAGTCTGCTGACCCATTTCAACCAAGGATAAAGAGCAGTAAAGTTAACAGTTTACATAAGTACACTGAGACATTACTTCATGTACATCATGTAAGTTGCTTGTGAGTAACATCCACAGTGATGATAGAATATTAACATTTGAAATGGACTTAACTTTGCTGCCTAATGTTTTATCATTGGCATATTATGTGATACTGACTGTTGCACTTTTTAGTCTTATGAAACAGTGTGATTTTCAGATTCTGCCAAACAGGATTTAAAAGCTCTAAGTGGAAAACATTCCTGCTCTTATTAACATATAATTTATTGTATTCATTTAGGATTCCTGACTCTGCAGTGTTAAACACTGTTTTCCTTTTTCTTTTGGCCACATTGCTGTTAATTGCCATTTAGTTATTTTTCATTAATAATGGGATACTGTTGTGTGAAGCATTTCTGTTGTTTTAGTCTGCTTTTCTATCTTGTCCTGAAGCTCTTAGCATAATGCTCACCATTGATATAGTCTTGAGGCCTGGGCTGTAAATTTTTGTTGTATGCACTATTTATATCAGTGCTGTGCTGATCAAAGCTTTTCCATGCTCCGTCTGTTCATAAAACTGCCAGTTGTAGTGTAAACCATGTACATGGCTGTGGCTTTATCTTGAGCAAAGTGTCAGGGAAGCAGTGATGATTGGCACATACATTGTGCATAACGGATTATGCTTGCTGAATGGAATAACAGCACAAAACAGACTGACTTCAGCAGTTTCACGGTGGTAAATAGCAGTGCTTTTTTAATACATTGCTCAAAGGGTTTATGTATGGATTTTGTTGCATCTAGTGGCCCTGATGCAACATGGGATCAAAAAGAGATGATACTAGTTGCTGTAAGAAATGGATTAAACTGCGAAGAAGGAATAAAAATATATACCTGTCTTTTTATAGAACTCTAGAAGCTGTGTATATAACTGCTGGAGGCTATGCTTTACTTCTCTAAGCTTTTCTTGATTTAATTTTTTTTTTAATCTGAGTCAGAAAGGCACCTTTGGAAGGAAGGCCTGGCGTGAAGGATTTATGAGGTGCACCACTGATTTGTACTGGACTGTTTTCCAACACATTTTCTGGTAAATGTTACTAGTGTATAAATAGTTGCTGTTACTGTTGACTTTATTAGAGACATTCTTAAAGTGGGGTTATTACAAGTCCATCTTTTGTATGCTATATTTAAAGTTATTTATTTATATGTGTATATATGGGGATGTGTATAAAATTAACTTTCCAAGTAGCATTATTAAACAGATTTAATTATTTTAAGCTATCTGTGAGGAGTTTTGTGTTCCTTCTACACAGATTGAAATGTTTATTTTGTTAATACATTGTTTACATTCATTGTTGGTATAGGGAAATGTCTGAAATTAAGTAGATCACAAATTGATTGTAATAACCAGTTTTTTCTTTTACTTATTTGCCTATTCCTAGATATGAAGTTATTTGTTTATGCAGTCTGCAGTTTTGCAATATTTGGGAGGCTTTAATTGCTTATAACCTTGCTTGCTTGTTGTACTTGTTCTGCAAAGAGTTAAAATCTGGCATGATTTATAGTTTGGCCTGATGAGTTCAGTACCTCTGTAATAAATCTGATGACCTCAGCGGCTGTTCTGATGTCATGCATTAGAATCTGCAGTTCCATTGGTGTAGAGGAGTAAAGCCCTAGTTTAGGCTCAGGTGACCTAAATTCAGTTAATGACTGTAGCACCTGTTGGAATTCGCAAGGGAGGAGACGAGTGGCAAGTCTTTGCCTTTTGTTCTCTTTGGGGGTGGGGGGATTGGTGGACAAAAGGAGAATGAAGGGCATTATATTTTCAGGTGAGACCAGAGAATCATGGAGACTGGCTATATGCCAGTTCAGCATATGGATGTATCATTTAGATGGAGGTTGCATCACTGCAGAGGTGGGAGGATTCCCATGTATGTCCCACTGTACTCCTGACATATAGGTGTGTGCTTTAAATCATTAAATCTGGTGAGATTGGACTTTAAAGTAAAATTCCTACACCTAAATGGGAATGGCACCACTGCGGTTGTCGTCGACCATTGCTCCCAAGGGGAAATGCCTTTTGGTTGACTGGGAGTGGAAGCTTGGTGGTCAAATGAGGGTTAATTGAAAAAAAAATTTTACATGTATTCTAGATATCTGATACTGTGGAGCTAGAGCAGCATTGGGCAAGGTGGTCTTTATTCCAGAAATACAGTATGGACTCCCACCTCATTTACACTGCCGTCATAGCATAACCTTCAAACACAGTGGATTCTCCTGAGTAGCACTTGGTAAATATTGTGTTTTTGCTTGTATTACAAATACAATTGAGTAGGTTATATTCTTGTTTAGGAAGGAGCAGATCTACTTCTCTTTGCCTTTTTTGTGCAAACTGCAGTTTGACTACTCACCCCCACCCCACCCTGGCTAGATAACCTATTCCTCCCACCTCCAGTGAAAGTGGCATAACACCAGGTCTAATGCTGGTGGGGCAAACCTACTTTATTATAAGAGCCTTTGTTCCACTTGTTCATAGATGGGGATCTGTTCTTATTCTCATTAAGGAGTGGTGATTGCCTTAATGGATTTAAAATTATGATAAATTCCTTACTGACAGAGAAACTTGTAAATGCAAGCTTCCCCTCTAATTACACAATTTTTGCTCAGTTAACTTAAATCTTTGTTAGGCTTTCACACACACAAGTAATTTGGCTGAGCCTTCTGTCTTGTTGCATGACCACACATACCTTTAATAATGCTTCCCTCTATCCCTGCATACTTGTTTGTGTCAGAAAAGGAAATATTGCAAAGCCAGCTCTCTGGAATTTTGTAAATAATTATATGTCATTTGTGAATATTAATATGATTTATATAGAAGTGTGACAGAAGGAGATACTGCCAGCACAGCTATCTGGAATTTTGTAAATAGTTATATGTCATTTGTGAATATCAGCAGGATGCAATTGCTTATATTACCACTATATTAGAACTGTATGTTGTCTGTATATCAAGCTGCTAGTACAGAAGTGTTTGTGTAAAGTACTGAGCTTAAGGATGTGTTCACAGTGTACCCTACTGTGAAAGAACAGAAATGTATATAAACTATTGTACCTGTGTTAATGTATATGTTTTAACAGTGGGAACTAGAACATAGAAGGTTAACTTGCAAAACTTCCAATAAAATAGTTAAAATTCAATTGTTTTATAATTGTGCTATAAAAGTTAGTTTTAATGCAGCAAAGAGAGAAGATGCCTAAAACTAGGAAGCCTTCTGCAGTGTTTTGTAAGTGTTTTATTGTTTTATGTCTTCCAGCAGTTGCAAACATCTGAAGAGTATGTATTTTCACAGAGAGATGTTAAATGCTGATAGTTTGACAATGGGGGGTTAGCTTGGGAACTAAAGTCAGGTGACAAAAAGTGATGTCATCCAAGCTAACTCAGCAGTAATATTTGATATTAATTTAAGAACTCTCTGAGAGAGAGAGAGAGAGAGGGCATTTTATATTTGTCTTTGACCTGACAACATCCACTCAATACCTCTGGACTTTGCCCTGCTTGGAAGTAAGTTATCAAGGGTACAGTAATTTCTTTTAGCTTCAGTAAGGAATATAGTAAGTATTAGTTTAGACATTTTCTATATTTATTTTAGACTGTCCTGCAATGTTGTTTTCGATATTTCATGTGATTTTGAACTCTGAAGTTACTGTGATGATTTACTGAGTATTGTCTTGTTCTTTTGTTATTTATTATTAAATATATTAAACCTATCTTTGTGGCAGATATCTGTGAGACATATTTAAGCTCTGAGAGTACTTGTATTTTTATTTGGTGACACTGAGAGCCACTCCTAATAGCCTTGCTCTTGGTCAAACTTCCATTTAGATTAATAGTAACATTGCACATTAGGATTGGACACCCTTTGTTAACGGCCTTAAAGTAGCTGATAAGGGTTCTGGTAGCAGTGATAACTATCGTATAGTCTGGGCAGAAGGGGGCATAGCTAGTAAACCTGTGCCACCCTTTCCCAGGTGTGTGTGTGTGTGCAGTGATAACTACCTTATAGTCTGGGCAGAAGGGGGCATAGCTAGTAAATCTGTACCAGCCTTTGCCAGGTGCGTGTGTGTGTGTGTGTGTGTGTGTGTGTGTGTGTGTGTGTGTGTGTGTGTGTAAAACAAATCTCCAAGAGTGTGTGTGTCAGCTATTTGGGCAGGGGGCACGAAGCACTTGTTGGACAGAGAGAGTGTTGGAGGACTTGGCTTGGATCCCTGGCTAAGGACTCAGCTCTATAGCTGTGCCAGTGGGTGTCTTACTGTGGATCTGGAGAAAGAGGGAGAAGCCAGCCCCAGACTGACTGTAGTCTCTGTGTGCTCTTAAGTCAAATTGCACTTTACTGTGTGTGTACTTGTCATCCTCCCAGTGTGTACATCCCCCACTGTTGCCAGTGGTGAGGATTGAGGCTCCTTGATTACTGGGCCAGTGTTGGGGCAGTATTAATTGGTGGCAGTGGCGAGATATCCACATCACGTATTAATTGGTTTGCAGTGGTGTGGATATTGAATTCCTGTAGCCTGTAAACAGTGGTCACTAGGCAAGATGTTTGTATTCTCAATCAGCCACACAGTGAACATTCAGTTTCGTAACACAATTGTTTTATTTTGTTTTTGTTAGCTTGATTAGTCAGGGAGAGCAGGCAAGCATGTCAGCAGAGGAGTATGACAAGCTGACAAGGAGCCAATTTGCTGAGATGTGCCAGGCTAAAGGACTGGTGCATGCTAACCTGACTAAAGCAGAAAGGATTGCAGCCTTGCACATAGCTGCATCACAGACCAGCAATCAGGAGGACAACCAGGCTGGCCTTGGAGATGTACAACTCTCAGAAAATGGACAGTTCAACCTTTCCACGGAGGACTTAAAAGTCCGTCTGGAGTTAGAGACTTGAACTGGAGGCCAAACGTTTGGAAATAGAAGCAGCAGAGAGATTGAGATGACTGGAGGCTGAGGAAAATGAGAAGCTATGATATCTGGAAGCTGAGTAGAATGAGAGGCAGAGACACCATAAAAAGGAGATGCTGACTCTTTGCCAGGGTCATGGAGATAATGGGGAAGGGAGTAACCGAACCCCAGAAGCAACAAAGGTCAGTAAATTTCTTCCACAATTTACAGAGAGGATAATTTTGATAGTTTCGTTCATATGCTTGAAAGGCTATGTAAACAGTGTAATGTTGACCAGTGGCTCTGGGTATGGTTCCTGAGCCCCTTACTCCATGGTAAAGCTGTAACTGCTTTTTCTAAATTGTCTGTTACTGATTGCTTAAATTATAATGCTATTAAAAATGATTTGTTAGAATATTTTACGCTAACACCTGAAGCTAATAGAACAAAGTTTTGTGAGCGTAGACGCAAGGCAGATGAGTGTGTGTGTGGAAAGATTGCTGAACTAAGCACTTATTTTCCTAGGTGGGTGAGTGGATGTCAGGTCACCACTTTTGAAGGGCTGGCAGACCTTTTGATGAGGGAACAAGGTCTTATCACTTTGCCCGAGGACATGAGAATCTGGTTAGCTGATAGACAATGCCTTACTGTAGATGAGCTGGGGAAGAAGGGAGACCTACACCTAGCAAGCAGGGCATCCCTGCATAGGAAAGGGACACCCAGTGCTGCTCATGGGTCTAAGGGAACCCATGGTGGGCAGCCCAGACTGCCCTAACAAAATCTGCCAGTAGCAGGGGAAGCCACTAGTCCATGTACATGTCCAGGACCTAGGGTTATATGTTTTAAATGTAACAAGTGGGGCCATGTAGCATATAGATGTCCATGGAGGCAAGTTTGGAAACAAAAGGTGGGTAAGCCAGTAAGTGGGAATGACAAAATGCCAACAGTAAGTTGTCTCGAGACAACAAGGGTACCAAACTACCACAAGAGGTTATAGTCTATTTTAGTGAATGGCAAAGAGACCATTGCTAAGAGCAAGACAGCCTCTGACCTAACCATTGTAAAGCCTGCAGTGGTTACAGAGGAGCACTACTTGCTTGGGCAGTCTACAATAGTCAGAGCTTTAGGAGAGACCCCATCCACTCACCCATCTATGAAAATAAGTCCTTAGTTCAGCAACATATTCACACACACTTTCATCTGCCTTGCGTCAATGCTCATGAAACTGTTTCCTATAAGCTTCAGGTGTTAACTTAAAACATTCTAGCAAACAGTTTTTTACAACTTTGTAATTTAATCAGTCATTATCAGACAGTTTGGAAAGAACAGTTACAGCTTTACCATAGAGTAAGAAAGTGGGGGGATTAGAAACCGTACCCAGAGCCCTTTGTCAACATCATACTGTTTACATACCCTCTCAAACATATGAACTGAAGTATCAGAATTATCCCCCTCTGTAAATTGTGGAAGAAGTTTACTGACCTTTGTTGCTTCTGGGATTCTGTTACTCCCTTTCCCATTACCTCCATGACTCTGACGAAGAGTCATCATCTGCTTTTCATGTTGCCTCTGCCTCCTCTTCTCCTCAGATTCTAGGCATTGCAGTTTCTCATTTTCCTCAGTCACTAGACTCCTCGGTCTCTCTACTGCTTCTATTTCCAAACGCTTGGCCTCCAACTCAAGTCTCTCTAACTCCAGTCAGATTTTTCAGTCCTCTGTGGAAAGGTTGAGCTGTCCATTTTCTGAGAGTTGTACATCTCCACGGCCAGTCTGATCATCCTCCTGGCTGCTAATCTCTGATGCAGCTGTGACTAAAGCTGCAGTCATGCTGCTTTAGTCAGGATGGTATGCACCAGTCCTTTAGCCTGACACATCCCAGCCAACTGGCTCAATGTTAGCTTGCCATACTCCTCTGCTGACATGCTTGCCTGCTCTCCCTGACTAACTAAGCTAACAAAAGAAATAAAACAATTGTGATATGAACTCTGAATGTTCACTGCATGGCTGAACAAAAACGCCTTCAGTGATCACTGTACACAAGCTACAGGAATTCAATATCCACACCACTACAAGCCAATTAATATGTAATGTGGCTGACTCACCACTATCAACCAACTAATATGTGATGTGGCTATCCCACCACTGCCAAACAATTAATATGTGACACCCCTGCACTGACCCAGTAATCACGGAGCCTCAATCCTCACCACTAACACCAGTAAGGGACGTGCACAATGGGAGGATGATGAGTACATACACAGTAAAGTACAAGTTCCCCTAAGAGCATACAGAGATCACAGTCAGTCTGGGGCTGGTTTCTCTTTCTCTCTCCAGATCCCCAATAAGACACCCCACTGGCACAGCTATAGAGTTGAGATCTCAGCCAAGCAGTCAAGCCAAAACCTCCAGCACCCTCTCTGTCCAACCAGTGCTTCGTGTCCCTGCCCAACTAGCTGATGCACACACTTTGAGATTTGATTTATATACAAACACACAGACACTCCTGGGGAAGGCTGGCACAGGTTTACTAGCTATGCCGCCTTCTGTCCAGATTATAAGGTAGTTAGCACTGCCACCAACCAACTATTATCAACTACTATAAGGCCCTTCCCAAAGAGTGACCAGTTCTGCTGTGCAATGTTACTATTATCCAAATGGTAAGTGTATCCAAGACTTGAAGGCTATTTAGGAGTGGCCTGTTACCAAATACATATACAAGTACTCGCAGAGCTTAAGTATCTCTACAAACGAGCCACAATGAAAAGGTTTAAATATATTTAATAATAAATAATAGAACAAGACAATGCCCAGTAACTCAATACAGTGACAACAGAGTTCAGAATCACAGAATTTTTTTTAAAACAACATTGCAGGCAGTCTCACATAAATACAGAAAACATAGGCTGATCTTACTATATTTCTATCTGTCTCTAAGAGAGATACTATGATCTAAATCTTACTTACAGAAAGCTAATGCAGATGATAAGTGCTGAAGATGGATGTGTTCAGATCCAAGACAAGATACAAAATGCACAGATTTTCCATCTGAGATGGTTCTTAAATTAATAATGCACATTGCTGCTGGGTTAGCTAGATGACATCACTATTTGACGTCTGCCTCTAGTTCCCAGGCTAAACAGATACCAACAGAATTTAACATGTCTCTATGAAAAATACTTTTCTCATAGAAGCTTGCCTGAAACTTGAAGTTGTAAAACAGTTAACAAATTTACATTTTAAACCTAGTAATTACTTCTGTCTTAAGACAATAGAAAGAAACTCCAGCTGTAGACATTGTCTTCTTGTTGAAACTGAGAGATAACACAATCCTAAACAGTTTTAGCTTATTTTCTTGAGGGTTTGCAAGTTAACTCTGTATGTTCCAGCTTCTTACTATGAAAACATACATTTGCATAGGCATATAGTGTATACAGATTTCTGCTCTTTTCCAGCAGGCTACACTGTGGTTACATTCTTGAAGCTCAGTACAGAATATATATATATATATATATATATATATATATATATATATATATATATATATATATAATTCCAACTGCAGATACTTGGCTGGGTGTCATAGTTCTGTACTTCAGTGAACCTCATTCTGTGTTTAAACTGTGAATTGTGTATGTATCGAGAGGAAAAACTTGCTTGGCTGGATGTTAACAGCATCAGTGCTCAAATGTTCACTGTGTGTTAAGAAATGCCTGTGTATGCGACAGAAAAAATAATTTTTATCTGACTGGGTGTATTAACTAAAGCAGTATATTGACAAGTCATACTTCTCAACCTCTTAGTGCAAGAAATCTGGACAAAGCCTAAAATAATGGAGGGACAGAGGCCCACAAATAGGGACAGATTTTAAATATTGCTCTTACAAAGTTGCTAAAATATTTGGATCTGTGTTATGATGCATTTTCTGAAGGATATGAAGTGTGAAACTCAAATGTATGTCATGGTGAGTTTGTCAGTGATTTTCCCGAAAACCACGATTTTTATGATAAACAGACAAAAAATATGAGGTAAAAATCTGGACAGTTGTGAATTATGTAAGTCAACACATAAATTTACCCCAGAGCCGTTTTAAACTTTATCTGTAACAACTGCAGTAACATTGAGCATGCTGAAGTTATCATGGAGATGGGAAGCTACCAGGCATTGCTGAATGGAATTTTAATTGACTGCTGTACTTGTGAGATTGAATGGGAATAATTATTTAAAAACTATGGAAAACAGTAGTAGAATAATAAATACTATTAAATGTTTTAGCAAAAAAGTGACAGCTGAAATGTTGTTTAAAGAATTGTGCGTAGTGAATGCACTAAGCTGCGTACATTAAGGAAAATGTTATTGCATTAATAAGTATGTGCTCAAGAAAGTACTGAAGCTGGGTCTGTGTAAGAAAGTGTTGAAAGAGTTATCAAACTTCTGTATTAATGTTATAAGTTCACTTTTGAGTGAAATTCTGTTGTGTGTGTATTGTGGGGGGCTTTAAGACTACACAATAGTTATAGATATAAATCATTCTTCAGCTCTTTCAGGAAACTAAGAAACAATACCTAATGGTGCAGTCAGTTGGGCCATAGTAATGCCACACAATTCAGAAGAGATGACATAGCCTTATCTTGGCAGACAAATTTAGTTTGAATTTTTCTATAGACTTTATAAACCAACGTGTACATAGTCCACTGTCTTGGAGCAGAATCTGTAAACTGCGATGTGCTTTCATTTTGCTGTTGCAGTATTCATTACATTAGAAATCCCCTGCCAAGGGCAGTCCAAAGTTTGGCCAGTATACCAAAGCCTTTAGGTTACTTTAAGGTACGCCATACGTCACACACTGATTCATAGATTAGTACTAGGATAACTGCCCTTTTGGGCCATTTTCAGCCTAGCCAGTTACCCCATGTGGTAATCAAACCCTGCACCTCGTGTTTATAAGGTAAACACCTTAACCATTATGCCAACATCCCACCATATGCTCCTTGTGTAGCATAGGGCATAAAGGTGACGTCTGGACATACCATCTTCAGAATTTATTTGCCGTCAGTCTGAATGCCATCTGTTGATCATTGGTCTGAATGCCCGTTCCGTTGCTAGTTCACCAAGCCGTGACAGAAAAGTTCCCCATTGGGGTTCTTTTTTACTTATTCTTTTTATTGTTGCTTATGGGGTTTCATGTCATCCAAGAAGGGTAAATGCCAGTGTGGGAGACAGATTCCCCATAAAGACTTCCACAGCCAGTGTCTTTTTTTGTTTAGGTGCTTCTGACAACTATATGTCCTGTTCCATTTATCAGGCTTTTGTACCTAAAATCTTTTGTAGTAGACTATTTTCTTTGAAGCTTTCTCTTGAAAATCGGAGTCTTAAGCTTCTTGCGAAAGACACAATGGAGGGTACTTCCTGCTTCAAGGGACAGCGGTCAGTGAAGAAGGTGGTTAAGAAGCCTAGGCTAGAATCTTCTGCTGTTCAGTCTCTGCGTGACATCTCTTCCAAGCTGAGTGAATGCCCAGAGGTTTGCCTGGTTTTGTTGTCTGATTCCTGTGACTGGGTTGGAGGCTGGTGGGTATCCAACTTTAAGTACATCAGAGGAGGCTTTGCAGATGTCCATTTCGGACACTGAGGTGGAAACATGGCTGATTGTTTCTGTGGTGCTAGGATGTTACTCACATATTAGTCAGAGAAGAAGTCCCTACTACCATTGTTGAATACCATTCTGGGTCAGAGCCTTCCCAGTTTTGTAAGGCGGATGTCCCATTGAAGAAAAAACAAGAGACAAAACGTATTACTTCTCATCCTAAAGATCCACGGAGGAAATGGCAGGCTTTCTCTCAGGGTTTGTTTAGTGGTTTGATGGCATTGAAACCTCCTCAGGGAGTTTCTGTTCCAGCCCCCCTTGGTCCTCTACTCCCCTAAAAAGACCCAGGGAATAGGATTCCCCTAAGGTGGATTTGGATTCAGATGAATCCCTTGCTTACTCTTCTCAGATTCTTTCTCCTTTAGACTATGGCTCAGAGGAACAAGAATCTACAAGTCCTGATGCTCCATTTGAAGAGATTTCTTTTAGGGACAGGATAATAGAGTTTCTTAAATGGGATTGTGCTCAGGTGTCTGAGGTGCATAAAAAGATACTATGAGTAGCTGCAGAAGGATTTTACTTAACCTTCTGCTGTTCCTCTTGTTTTGGCTGCGTTATTGGATGCATTTTCCAGTGTTTCTAAGACTCCAGACTCTCAGCCCCCTGTTCCCAAGAAATCAGATGGATTCTATAGGGTGCCTGAGGACTGCATATTTTTCTACAGGTGTCCTTCTGCTGACTCCTCGGTGGTGTCTGTAGCCTCTGACAAGCCCTCTCAATTGATTCCTTCCTTTAAGTTGCTGCCCTCTGATAAATATAGCAGGACCATGGAAAAGGCTAGGCAAGAAGGTTTAAACCTCTGCTACCTTGGCTTTTAGGGCTGTTAATTATCAGACCCATATATCCAAGTACTTGTTGGCTCTCATATCCCAGGCTTGTCAGGTTATTTATGATCTTCCAGACTCTGAGGGTAGAACAACTGCTGTTTCCCTGTTGGGGACTTCCTCCCAAGTGGCGCATCATTCAATCAAGTGCAGTTACGATGCAGCAGATGCTTTCTCTAGAGCTGCTGCTTTTGGGTGAGTAATGACAAGGTATTCTTGGCTTCAACTTCAATCTTTGCTTGATGATATCAAGGCTAAGTTGATGGATGCCCCCTCTTGATAATAAACACTTGTTTGGTGAAGCTGTTGCTTAAATGTTTAAGTCTCTTCAGCATAAGGGCAAGGCTTTACAGGAACTTAAACATGTGTTTGGTTCTCCTGTGGCTAAATTTCAGAGAAACTACACCAATAAGCCAGCCCTTGTTTGCAGGCAGTCTCACCCTCCTCCTGCTAAGGACAAAAAGGGTGGCAAGCAGTCTCCTCGTGCTAAGGTCTCAGAAGTCTCCTTTTCCAGATAAATCAGATGTTGTCTGACTATCCTATTCTTCCCAGCAACTTTCCTCTTTCTCCTCACCTCTCTCTCTCTTTTCATGTTTGGCTACAGATTACTCAGGATTCCTGGGTCCTGTCCATTATTCACCAGTTATTTCATGGTTTGGAAATTCCTTCCCCCTTTTATAGGCATTCCTCAGCTCCATAAAGAACAACTCTCTTTTCCAGAGGTACTTCTGAACCTTTTGACTCTGGGTAGTATTCAAGAGGTGCCTGTGTCCCAAAGAGGGAGGGGGTTTGCTCCAGGATGTTTCTGATACCTAGAAAAGAGGGTACTTTAAGACCAAGTCTAGACCTCTCTCATCTTAAACACTTTTGTGAAAGTGTCCTCCTTTCAAATGTTGTCCCTTCAGACTTTGTTCCCTCTTTTGCTTCCTCAGGCTTATATGATGCATCTCAGTCTCAAGAATGCTCATCTCCGTATCCCAATCCATCCCATTTTCAGGAAGTTATTACATTTCTGTGTTGCTTCCTGGCATTTTCAGTTCTTTGCTTTGCCCTTTGGCCTTTCTACTGCCCCAGGGTATTCACTAAATGGCTGTCTCCTGTGACTGCTTTTTTGCAGGATTCAGGGGATCCAAGTATTTCCTTACTTGGGCAACCTCCTGTTTCAGGCTTCTTCTCCAGAGATCCTGTTGCAAATTCTTCATTTTTCCATTTCCCTTCTGCAAAGCTCGGGTTTCACTATGAATTTCAAAAAGTATTTTCTGATTCCTTCTCGCGATGTTTTTCTGTCGTGCAGGATCCAGACCTTGCCTATGCTGGCATCCCTGCCTCCTCCCAAGGCCTTGACACGCATTTCATTTTTTCAAACTCTTTTTTTTTTTCCCCCTCTGGCCTCTATTATGGCCAGGGAGTTTCTTAGAGCTCTTGGATTCATGGCATCCACCATCCCTATGGTCCCTCTGGCCAAACTCCACATGGGCAAGTTTCAGTGGTTTCTGAAGTCATTTTGGCTTCAACATGCACACACCCCTAGAATTTGTAGTTCCTCTTGTACCTTGTCTCAAGAAGGAACTTCACTGTTGGATCCAGCAGTTGTCTCTAATTCCAGGTCTCCCTTTCATCCCGCTCTTCCCTTTCAGGATCTATTCACAGATACTTCAGAAGTAGGATGGGGAGCAGCTTTTGGCTCCCTCAAAGTGCAGGGGTTGTGGTCGCCTCTTCAACAGAAAAAGCACATCAATATCAAAGAGATGAGAGCTCTTCTACTGGCGCTTCAGGCTTTTCATCCACTTTTCTCCCCAGGACCTCTCAAGGTATTTACAAACAGTACCACAGTGATGCGGTATGTAGACAAATGAGGGGAGGGGGTGGAGTCAAGTTCTTATCTTCTTCGCCAGTTGCCGTTCCTGTTGTGGTACCTTCCTGTCCAGTATCAAGTGACTCTTCAGGCAGTTTACATTTCCTCAGGTCAATACATTGTGACAAATGCTCTGAGCAGGTCCTTAACTCAATTTAACGAATGGATGCTTCACAGGGATGTGCATCTGGAAGTTGTCCACCAGTGGGGTATTCCTCAAGTAGACCTATTCGCCTCCCCTCTGAACAGACAACTTCCTATATTTTGTGCCAGAGTCCCAGGTCATCTGATGTGGAAGGTGGATACCCTCTCTTTTTCTTGGAAGGGGATGTTTCTTTATGCTTTCCTCTTATTCCAAAAGTTCTGTTCAGAATTCAACAGAATGCTCCCAAAATCTTGTTGGTGACTCCCTGTTGGCCGAGACAACATTGGTTCACTCGTGTTCTACATTTAGCCAAGGACAGCTATCACAAGTTACCTCACAGGGTGGACCGAGTCATACAGAACAAGGGATCTCTCATTCATCCCCACCTGTCCACTTTTCAGCTGACTTTGTGGGTGATAGGATTTTGTTTCCACATAGACATCTTTTTTCTGAGGACATGCTTAGAGCCCTGCAGGAAGCCAGGAAACCCAATGTTAGAAAATCCTACTTATCCAAATGGAAAATATTTTTTGTTTGGTGTGTTTCTCGTAACTTGGATCCACTTTATGTGGGTATTCCTTTGGTTCTGTCTTATCTGTATGAATTGCTCAATGCTGGGTTGGCTTATTCTTCTGTTAAGGCCCACTTATCAGCTATCTTTGCTTGTCTGCCTTAATCTCCTCCTCTAGCTTTTATATTTGTGGCTTAACAATTCGTAAAAGGCGTCCTTCATGTTAGGCCTCCCAGAAAGCCTGTTCCTCTTCACTGAAACCTTAATTTTGTTTTAGAGAAATTGACTTGGGCTTCTTTTGAGTCTTCAGCTTCCTAGCAACATTGCTCTTGGAAGACTGTTTTTTTGTTAGCTGTTACTTCTGCCTGACGGGTGTCTGAGCTTTGAGCCCTTATGGCTTGTCCTCCTTTTTTGCTGTTTCATAAGGACAGGGTGTCCTTGCTTACTAATCCTCCTGTTATGCCCTAGGTGATGAATGAGTTTTCCCTTAATCAGTCTAATGGTTATAACATCCTTAGAACTGATACTAATATCTAGATGTGATGGTGGGATTGACATTTTGTTTAAAGACAATCTTAAATTGGCGCAACTTAACTCTACTCCACCTGATATCCCTAACTCAGAGGTTTCAGTAGCACTCCTAAATATGAATAATCATAAGTCCTTTATCTTTATAGCAATCTACCTGCCCCCTGCTAATAACCTCCAAAATATTGAAAATATCATTGAATTGGGCCTCTACCAACTTCAGCCATGAAACTATTATACTTGGAGATTTTAACCTTGACTGGACTACCTGCTCTTCTAACCCCCCTACTTACTTTATAAACCTGTACAATTTCTATCAAAAAATTAACCACTCCGCACACATCGACAAACACACCAACAGGCAATTAATTCTTGGCTGGATTTTATCAAACAAATCTAATATTAGCTATGATGCTGAGTGTCTCCCTGACACGCTATGGGATCACTTCCCTACCTACTTGATTAGAAAACATACACACAATTCCTGTAACATTTCATTTCACTACATTCGCAATTAAAAACACTTTTCTCCTACCTTATTTAATACTCTTCTTCAACAATATGACTGGGCACCTCTAAAAGCTCTTCAGTTAGACTGTGCAGTACAGTACTTCAATAGTGTTTTCCTATAAATACTTAATGATCTATCTTCAATTAGAAAAATTTGTACCAAATCCAGACAGCTTCCCTGGTTGTCAAAAGACACAATTCTTCTACTAAAACAAAGGGAACAGAGCCTGGTATCTCTTTCAGAATAATAGAAGTAAACAAAATCTCATTACCTACCAACAACTTTGAAATCAAACCAAAAAATTAATTAAGCAAGATAAAAAAAAATACTTCCAAACAAGTCAGCTAAAATACCAAAACAATCCCAAAAGATTCTGGCAGTCAACCTCCTCCTCAACCCAGGAAAACCCACTACCCCAGCCACAGCTCTGACCAACCTAAATGATTGCATAGCCACTCAATTTAACTCCCATTTTATTAACTCAATAACCTCTCTATTAAACAAAACCCCTAATATGCGTATGTCCATATCTCAAACCTCCAACAACATTTCTACCCTCCTCTATCTTAAACCTGTCCAAACATGTTATGTTAAAAATCTCCTTTCTAAACTAAAACCTGGCACAGTAGCTGCAGACCAGCTACCTGGTGACTTTCTACAACTAGCTGCTACTTCCATCACTTACCCTATATCTATTCTCATTAACCGTTCTATCTCTAAACATTACTTATACCTCCTGTGGAAAATATCTCATGTCAGACCCTCACTCTGTTGATGTATCCAGCTACAGACCCATAGCCATTTTGTCACCACTTGCCAGAATCTTAGAAAAATGTATACACAAACATATCTTAGACCACTTTCTGTCAAATAACCTGTTATCTAATACACAACATGGCTTTCAACCTAGGCACAGCACCAGTACAGCTCTAATTAGCTTTACTAATACCGTAAATCAACTCAGAAACAAAAAACTAGTCTCTGTTACTTTCCTAGATACATCAAAAGCATTTGACACTGTATCTCATCAAATACTTCACAATAAACTGGCTCTCTACCACTGTAGCTCTGAAGCCCTAAGCTGGTTTCATAGCTCCCTGTCAGATAGGAAAACAAGACACTTTATGGGATAATAAACTCTTCCCCCCCAGCTCCCTATATGTGTAGGAGTCCCACAAGGATCTATTTTTGGCCCACTTTTATTCACAGTTTTTGCCAATGACCTAAACACTTCAGTAAATCTAGCCTCAATCATACAATATGCTGACAATGCTTCCCTTATCTGCTCTGCCCCCTTTGTCAAGGAACTCCAAGAAAAAACTTGGGCGGCCCTCCACAATATTGAAAACTACTTAGCCCATCAGCCTATACTTAACCCCAATAAAACCAAGTTTATGCTCTTCTATAATACCTCAGCAACAACCAACCAACCCACCTGTCTCTATTTCCTCCTCCAATGGGAAAAAAATAGAACCCGCTGAACATACAAAACTCCTTGGAGTCACAATTGATAGAGGACTTAAGTTTGACAAGCACCTTGCACTAACAACTGTTCTCTCTACAGGGCTAAATCGTATCTTACTGACTATGCCAGAATCGCAACAGCCAGAACTCATCTCTTATCTTCCCTGCTTTACTGTTCACAAATATTCTTCGCAAATCTAAACTGAATAGCCTTGAATCTTGCTATAACAAAATAGTCAAATTTGCCACTAATCAATCTCAAAGATCTCACCATTGCACCGCCCTTCTCTAATTGAACTGGTTAGAGCTCCCTCATCTGCTTACGCTGATTCAGCTACTAAGTCCCCATACAGTCTTATACAAACCTGACAACTGCTCTGTCTGACCTTGTCCAACCCTACACTAACCTGAAATATCTTGGGTCTGCTGAGAACGTATTGTTGAAGGTTAACAAAACGCAAAACTCTTACGGCGTCTCCTTATATTCACATATAATTGCTAAACGCTGAAATTCTCTACCTCAGCATATTTTGTCCATCAATGATAGACGTTTATTTAAACAGTCCCTAAAGAAATATTTCACCAAACATAGGCTTTGCTCATGTTCTCCACCAGGCTAACTAATTTAACCCCTTACTGTCTAACTTCCTTCTCTCCACCACCTATTGTCAGTATTTCTTGGCAACTGAGCCTTCTTAGCTTCAGTTTGTGATTAATTTTTTTTCCGGATAAAAAAATTATATGTTTTGTCTGTATGAATAGTGTAAGCATATTGTACTACTGTTGTATGCTTTTAGATGCAATGTCAAGGAATTTGCGTTTGAACTCCTATTGTAATTGTCATATATACAAATGTATAATTATGTGATCTTCTGTGGAGCTTTTCTCCCCGGGTCTCCACCGAAAATGGGCGTCTGGCCCAGTCGGACACTACCCGGTTATCAAATGTAAATAAATAAATAATAAATATTCATTTGCCCACTTTTTCCCTTCTCTGCAATCTGCCAGTGAGAAGGTGTTTAACATATTGTGTGTGCATTTTGGGTAAGACTAAGACTATTAGGCAATCTGATCAGCTCTTTGTTCCCTTTCATCCCAGGTCCTTGGGATTAGCTGTATCCAAAAAAACTATTTCTTCTTGGATCTCAAAAGCTAATTCTTTGCATTATTCCTTTCATGTTAAGAGCCTTTTTTATTCTATGAAGGCTCATTCTTCTAGGGCGATGGCTTCTTCTGATACTTTTTTTTCAAGGGTTTGTATACTAATTCTATTCTTGAGGCAGCTACCTGGACTACTGTGCATACATTTACCAAGCACTATAAGTTAGATGGAATTTCCAGAGCAAGAGGTGGTTTTGCTAGGACCAGCCATCATGGCTTCCTAGAGGATTCTGCTGGTCCTTTCTCCTCCCAAGTTTCTTTCTGAACTCTGGCACTCTCCCTAATGTAATGAATATTGCACAGTGAAATGGAAGGACATAGTACAGTTGTGTAAAATTTTATCATAATGGTAGATGTCCTTCTTTTCACTGTTGCAGTAATCACTCCATCCCTCCACCTCCTGGTCCATTTCTCTTCTGGATGTACAGATTTTTCTTTTCTTTTCCTTGAATTGGCGTTCCTACCGGGGCTCTCACTTCTGAGGATGGTACATCCAGATGTCATCTTTATGCCCTATGCTACACAAGGAGCATACGTGTGGCATACCTTAAAGCAACCTAAAGGCTTTTGGTATACTGGCCAGATGTCGGGCCGCCCTTGGCAGGGGATCCCTAATGTAATGAACACTGCAACAGTGAAGAGAAGGACATCTGCCGTTATAGTAAAATTTTACACAACTGTACTTTATCTGTCAATATTTAAGCAGCAAATGCAGAAAATGAGGTGCATAGTAGTCAATGCTATATATATATGCAAATGGTAATGCTTAATTTTCATTAACAAAAAAATTATTCCATAATTTGATTATTCATTTTTTGATACTCAGTTTATCTTGCTCAAAGGGAGCTGGATCCCATCACATGCAACAGGAGTCTGTGCTGGAGGTTTAGAGGGATAAGGCCCTGACAACAATCCAGGTGGCCTAACAGCAATTTAGTTATTTTTAAGGCACTGGCAGCTGTTACTCTAATGACAGCTTTGGCTGGGAAATAAAGGCCCTTCATGATATGTGAAGCTGGTGCCCTAGACATGGGTATGGTCACCCTAGCTTGTGATGGTAGCCCTTGTTGGAGCATGTGGGAGGGTACATGTGCAAAGAGAAAAAGGAATACATAGCCCTGTGGTGATGCAAGTGCTCATGTCACCATAGCAGGCAGTTTTAGACCATAAAATGGAAAATTATTTCATTGATAGTATGCTAATGAGAACAGAAAGCACCCTGATGACTGCCTGAATAACTGAGCTTCTCAGACAGAGTATTGCTTGATCATAGGGATGCCTGATGGTAGGCAGGCAATGGGGCAAATTATTTCATTGATAGTATGCTAATGAGAGCAGAAAGCACCCTGATGACTGCCTGAATAACTGAGCTTCTCAGACAGAGTATTGCTTGATCATAGGGATGCCTGATGGTAGGCAGGCAATGGGGCAAATATGGGGAAAAAAGGTAGAGAACCTATCCTGGATAGCATATCAACCTATTGCAGGATGCAGGCATGCTTATGGGTACTTTAGAAGATCAGCGGTTCACCTGTTACATACCTTTGCGATGCGGAAAGAAACTAGAGACTGTAGCAAAAACTCACATGAACACAAAAGAGGGCATATGGACTTGGAAATGGAAAACACCACAGTGGGTCACTCAACCAGCCATGTGGAGTAGTAGTGTTAAATTACCATACACTGCTTAACATATAATGGCAAAATGCTCCACCCGTGAAATATTTCTGACAATATCAGCAGCTGAGTATTTATTTATTAGTGCAATATTGTGACAGCCATGAATTTTGCAGATAGGGACTGAATGATTTTCTGTAAAAATATCCACATTTGAGTGCTAACCATGTAACAGTGGATAAATCAATCCGTTAAAATAGTTATGCAAAGTGTTGCATGTGTATTAGATAATCAGAAGGCACATTGAAGGGGCATTTGGGGAAGTTATGGTCTTAATAGCAATTTTAATCATAGGCACTAACTATGCTAAAATTATTTCTGGCTGACTAGGTTCCCATATTGGATATTGTTAGAATTAGGTAATTAACAAAACCAGCTTTAAGAAATGCAGCAACACTGAACGGATGAGCTGCAAAGAAAATAAATGGTACTTGGTACACTGCAGGGAGATAGTAATAGTTTCACTTTAGGTTTTGAATGCATAAATCCAGCAGAATTGTTGATCAGTATTATACTATACCTTCTTTACATAGGTTAATAGTGTTTGATATATAGCAGTTAAAATTTGTTGCATTCCTTAAACATGAGAAAAGTAGGTTGGAGGCTAATTATTACTGCATTCGCTGTGTATTACCTAGGGGAGGAAAAGTTCCATCTTCTAGTTTTATCAGTATCAACTTTACAATGATGAACATTTGTTTTTTTTTTCCCATCGCAGGCAGACATATGTTTTATTAGATGACTAGAAGTGTACTTGTAGATAAGTAGTAACCATGTAATAATAAAACATTAGACCTGATCATCTGCGCTGACTACCTCTTCTAGCCTGTGTCCGAGAAGCTCTGGTGGCTGTATCTCTGATTCCCTGGTGGCCAGAGGGACGGGATCACAGATCTGGCTTCCTAGGGCAGTCCTTGGCCTGTCTGCACAGATAGACTCCTCAGCCAGCCCCGGATTCGAGACTTCACAGAAACCCTATCTCCCCTTCTCCTGGGGTCAGGGGGATGGCTTCCTGGGCTGGCCCTCTTCCAGGAACCAAGGCCACATCCTCAGTAGCAGGGTTACCCATCTAGGGATGACCCTTAAGCCTTTGTCCTCGATTCACACCCAGGCAATGTTTGGCTATCTAGACCAAGTTACTGGAGGGAGCCAATGGGTGACGGTGACCGGATGTCCTCCTCTCTGCGGAGGAGATCTCGCTGTCAGGGAGCACCTGGACTGTGCTCCCTCCCTACTTCCCCCAGCTGGACGGAGGGATCCTGCCTCCACCACTGAACAAAGTTACACCAGTGATCTGGACTGCAGGGGGTGGGGTGTGGGATGGCTGGATGAGGACAACTCCCCCCTCCCTGTAAGGGCATGGGCCCCGTCCCTCCACCTATGACAAATGTTTGGCTCGAGGGACGACTTTCAGTAGATTGCAGCATTTTCATAGTCTGCTGTGTATAAAACCCTGACTCAGAATCTGGTCATCTACTACAAATGCTTTACTACCCGGTTCCCCACAAATGTGCAGTGTACTGGTGGAAAGTGGCATCCCCTTCTGTCCACGCTGATCTGGTAACGAAGAGCCAGCTATCCCTGACCAACCAGAGATCCACGGTGGTGTGGTATCATTATTTTTAGGCAGGATTCTGACTTAGAGGCATTCAGTCATAATGCCATAGATGGTAGCTTCGCACCATTGGCTCCTCAGCCAAGAACATACACCAAATGCCTGAACCTGCAGTTCCTCTCATATTGAGCAGGATTACTATTGCAACAACAAATCATCAGTAGGTTCAAAACTAACCTGTCTCACAATGGTCTAATTCCAGCTCACATTCCGTAGTATTAGGTGAACAATCCAATGCTTGGTGAATTCTGCTTCACAACGATGGGAAGAGCCGACATTGAAGGATCAAAAAGCGACATTGCTGTGATTGCTTGGCCACCACAAGCCATTTAATCATGTGGTAACTTTACTGATACCTCTTGCTTAAAATCCAAAAAACCAGAAGGGTCATGAGACCCCGCTTTCTCGGGCTGTATTCATACTGAAAATCAAGATCAAGCGAGCTTTTGCCCTTCTACAGTTTGTCTTTGACAGTTGTACTGCCTCAATCAAACTCCCCACTTGACACTGTCCCTGTAGGGGGTTCAACCTCCTTCCACCTCACCGGGTAAGTGAAAAGACGATGAGCAGTGGTATTTCACCAGCGGCCGAGGCCTCCCTCTTATTCTACACCTCCCATGTCTCCTCACAGTGCCAGAATACAGTCAAGCTCAAGAGGGTCTTTCCCAGCTGATTCTGCCAAGCCCTTTCCCTTGGCTGTGGTTTTGCTAGATAGTAGGTAGGGTCAGTGGGAATTTCATTCATCCATTCATGCACATCACTAATTAGATGAGGCATTTGGCTACCTTAAAAGAGTCACATGTTCTACGTGTTTCACTGTTGCAGTCATCACACTTGGGTTATCTACCTGCAGGTAGCCCTCAGTCGGCCCGAATACCAGAGACTTAGTATTTATGCGTCGGTTGCTGTCACACCAGGATTGACGTCAGGTTGTCAGGGGTATAAAAAAAGGCAGTCGACTCCATTACATTAGTCTTTCTAGCTGAGGAATCCGAAGCAGAAGCAGTTCACAAGTGCTGGTCGGCAGGGGTACAAATTTTACTTCCACTCACTGCCAACCCCAAAAGGGTACCCAGACCTCCCTCTAACCAGTGGGCAGAGGCTCAAAACCAAGTCCAATCCCTGCTCTCTATAAGGGCAATTCAACCTGTTCCTGCAGAACAGATAGGTCAAGGGTTCTATTCCAGACTTTTCCTGATATCCAGAAAAAGAGGACACTTGGCACCCAATCCTGGATCTTTCCATTCTCAACACCTTCCTGGTGGTACCAAAATTCAAAATGCTCACCCTGCAGCAGCTTCTACCTATGCTAGCCAAGGATGCCTGGCTAGTCACACTAGACTTAAAAGAAGCCTATCTGCACATCCCTATAAGGGAGTCATGCAGAAAATATCTACACTTCAGGGCAGGATCTATGCATTATCAGTTCTCTGCACTTCCCTTTGGCTTATCCAGGGCTCCCAGAGTATTCACAAAATGCCTGGCCCCAGCCATTGTTTACTGCAGACAGAGAAATATTCAAATTTATCCATACTTGGACGACTGCCTGATTCAGGCAGACAATCAGGAAGTGCTGTTGCAGCACCTGACATTTGTAAAAAACCTTCTAGCCTCCCTGGAGTACACCATTAACGAAAATAAATCAAAACTAGTCCCCAGTCAAAAGATTGTATTCCTGGGCGCAAGCTTGGACACAGCATCCTAGATGGCATTCCTCACTCCAGAAAAACAACCTGACAGGCTATTTTACTCAAATGACCACCAGAACCAAGCTGTCTGCAAGGAAAATCCTGCAGGGCCTAGGGTTCATGGCCTCACGTATTCTACTAATTCCATATGCCAGACTGCATATGAGAAAACTTCAATGGTACTTAAAAGTCTTTGGTACCAACATTCTCAGGACCTGGATACTGTCATGCCCATAATACCCTGTCTAAGGACAGAACTCCTTTGGTGGGCAGCAACATGCAACCTCAACAAGGGACTGCCCTTTACCCAACCCCACGCTGCCCAGACCCTAACCACAGACGCATCAGACTATGCCTGGGGTGCACACATGAACAGCAAGTGCATTCAGGACCACTGGAGCCCAAATCAAATGCATCTGCACATCAACCAGAAAGAGATACTAGCTGTGCAGCACGCTCTGACAGCTTTCAGATCCCTTCTTTCTCCAGGACACCTGCTAATAAAAACAGACAACACCACAGTTATGTGGTACATCAGCAAGCAGGGGGAACCCACTCTTACCCACTCTGCAGGCTAGCCATGGCCCTGTGGAACATGGCCTTGGACATGCAGGTCCATCTGCAAGATCAATTCCTGCCAGGTAGACAAAACTCACTGGCAAATGATTTAAACAGAAATCTCCTAAGCCCACACAAGTGGCAACTAGAGCCCAGAACCTTATTCAGAAATTGAGGACCCCAGAGGTGGATCTCTTTGCCTCTCCCTACAATCACCAGCTCAGCAGATTCTGCACCAGGACACCTCACAGCAGGGCCTGGAAAGTGGATGCCCTATCCTTCCAGTGGGTAAATCTCTCAATCTATGCCTTTCCTCCTCTGCCCCTCCTCTCAAGCTAAGACAGGACAGACCAAGGACAATTCTGATTGACCCGGACTGGCCACGCCAACACGGGTACCCACTCCTGCGAAGCTTGTCACCGGTGCCACCCTGGCACCTACACCAGAACCCAACCCTACTCTCTCAGCAGGGGGAACAGATCTTGCATCCACAACTGCAAACCCTAAATCTTGCAGCCTGGCTTATTTCTTGAATTCTCCCCCAGCAACCAGCCTAAGCAAGCAGGTGCTGGACGTCATCCTTGAAGCCAGAAGACCCAGTACAAGGAAATCCTATCCCGATAAGTGGAAAAGGTACTGCTCCTGGATTCAATCTAAAGGAGAGGACACAACCCTGCCCTCCCTGCCTCTAATCCTGGATTACTTAGCAGATCTACTCCACAGAGGCCTATCCTTCCCATCCATTAAGATCTATGCCTCTGCCATTTCGGCTCATTACAACACTGAGCCACCTCTGTTCTCTCACCCTCTTATCAAACAGTTCCTGAGAGGGGCAAACAACTTAAGGCCGTCAAGGAGAGCACCCACCCCTGATTGGGACCTTAACTTTGTACTGGAAAAGCTCACACTTCCCACTTTTGAGCCTGCAGCTTGAGCAAAGCTAAAATTCCTCTTTTGAAAAACAGCCTTGCTTCTGGCCATCACTTCAGCTAGAAGAATGTCTGAGCTACAAGCACTTCTGGCTGTGGAACCCTTCATTATTTGGCTGTGGAACCCTTCATTATTTTCCATGCGGACAGGGTTTCCGTCAGGACTAACCCTTCCTTTATGCCTAAAGTGGTGTCCAGTGTGGCTCTCAATCAATCCATCCACTTGCCTACCTTCTTCCCTAATCCTCAGAATAAAGGGGAAAGGAGCCTGCATTCCTTGGACGTGCACAGACAGCTCAGATTCTACTTTGATAGGACTAAGCCCTTCAGAAAATCTGACCAGTTACTAGTCATCTTTGCAACAGGGGCAGAGGGCAAGGCCATTTCAAAGCAAACCATTTCCAAATGGATAGCACATTGCATCTATTTCTGCTACAAGCACCATGGGAAACCAACCCCTCATGGGGTCAGAACACATTCCAGTAGGGCAACTTCTACCTCTACAGCATTCCTCAGGGGAGTCCCTACCAGGAACATCCTGGAAGCTGCTACCTGGAGTTCTGTTCTCACTTTCACCAAGCATTGCCATCTGCCTATCTTTTCCAAATCCAGGGCAGGTTTTGCAACAGCAGTCCTGCAAGGCATTCTAGCCAGCCCTAACTCTTTGTGACTGCCTCCACTCTTCATTAGCTTTGCGAATCTATCCAAGTGTGATGACTGCAACAGTGAAACACGAAGAACATAGTACAGTTGTGTACACTTAGCATAAATGTAGATGTTCAAGTGTATTCACTGTTGCAGTCCTGGTTTCCCTCCCTCCAGCCCCTTGGTTTGTCTCTCGCTCTCTCTCTCTAAACTCTCTATGTCTTTTACTACCCTCCCCCCTTTTCTGGGGTATTGGTATTTACTTTTTACTGGTGGTGTTTTTCCCCACCATAACCTAGCTCCCTATTGGGGGGCTCCTGACATTTGGGGCAAGAAAAACTGATGTAATGGCATCGGCTACCTCTTTTTTATACCCCTGATGACCTGACGTCAGTCCTGGAGCGACAGCAACCGACCCAGAAATACTAAGTCTTTGGTATTTGGGCTGACGGAGGGCTACCTGCAGGCAGATAACCCAAGTGTGATGACTGCAACAGTGAATACACTCGAACATCTAAATTTATGGTAAGTGTATGCAACTGTACTTTACTCCCGCCATTTACCTGCGTTTTATTGAATTTCTTCACTTTGACATTCGGAGCACTGGGCAGAATTCACATCTTGTAAATACATGTCTCGGGCCTTTGTGATGCTTTGTTTTAATTAAGCAGTTGGATTCCCCTAGTCCGCATCAGTTATAAGTCAGCTGCTAGCTGCTGGACGATGCAAGATGCCAGTCGGGACCGGTGGCCACCACAGCCTGGGGGAGCCACAGGAAGGGCCCAGTGCGCGTCCAGAGTCGGTGGGGTCACGAGGACAGACGGACGAGCTGCCCTTCCCTTATCTGCAACCATTCCAACCTGTCGGACTCTGGGCGCTGGAGGTGGGCCGACACCATTCCCTGCGTGCGGGAGCCAGGTGGGTAGATGTTGGGCCGTGGACCCTAAGAGGGTGGCCAAGTGGAGATACCATCGATAGCTTCTGTGGGGGGCTGTGGGCCAGATGCACGCCATCGCCCTCCCGTCTGCTGTGCAGACAGGCTTCTTGGCTCAGGGAGGTGGAGACACTTCTCCTCCGTCCATGTCTCATGCTGGGGGGATGGGGGGCCCCAAGACAGGCTCCCTTGATGCCCTGGCTGTACCTTCACTGGGGGACACCCCCAGAGGTGATGGAAGGCACGATGACCCTCAGACAGGTGTAGCCCCCTGGAGTAACTCAGGACTTCAAAGTGCATTGTGTTGATGATCAGTGTGTCCTGCAATTCACATTAGTTTTCACAGCTAGCTGCATTCTTCATCAATGCACGAGATGAGTGATCCACCACTAAGAGTCGTATGGGTCTTATCCATCACCGTTAATACCTTTGCTGACCCGGCTTTGCACCAAGAGACAAACAGGCTAGCTTTCACTGGCATCTTTTCAGGCACCCGGACCGGGGTTACTTTTCTCGCATTGCAGGATGGCAAGGACTCCCACGACAGCTGGCTTGTGGCTAGTACCTCTCCAAACATTTGTATCTTTCGACTGACACCCCGTGGAGGGCAGGGTGTCTTCTTCAGGTACCTGCATCTGCTGTCAAGGGGAGAGGACCCCGGTGTATGGCTTGGTGCAGTGTCCCCTGCCGGGATGCCACCCTCTCCCCCTCCAAGGTGGAATTTGGCACCTCCAAGGTACGTGGCAGATGGCACCACTGCCAGGCACCCCCTCTGCAGCCATCACCTTGAACCCCCCTTCTCTCTGCCAGAAGGCGAGGGGGAAAAAGACCACCGCATCTATCTCTCACCTTGGAACTCGTGAGCTTGGTCCCACCAACCTGTGCTGAGGTGGGGTGGTGGAGAGAGAAGAGGCAGTTTCTGGGGATGGTGCCAACTTGGGACCCTCCACTTTAATGATTCTTCTGTAGGTTCATCTATGGAAACCTTGTTACGACTTTACTTCTCTAGATAGTCAGGTTTGATCATTTCCTCGGGGCACAGCCAGGCCATGACCGACTTCAGCAGGGCCAATAATTGGTGACAAGCAGTGTGTACAAACGGCAGGGACTTAATCAGTGCGAGCTTATGACCTGCACTTATTGGGAATTCCTTGTCTGTGGAGAGTAATTGCAGTTTCCGGTTCGGTTCCTATCCCAAATGGGGTTTAGCGGATTACCCTGGACCTGTTGGTCAAGGATAGACACACACTGATCCATGCAGTGTAGTATACGTGCAGCCCCAGACATCTAAGTGCATCACAGATCTGTTATTGCTCAGTCTTGTGTTACTGAAAGCCACTTGTCCCCCTCTAAGTTGGGAGATGACCATACAGGGCGCATTAACTAGTTAGTATGGCAGAGGCTCATTCATTATTGGAATTAATCAGACAAATCACTCCACCAACTAAGAATGGCCATGCACCACTACCCAACCAGTTGAGAAAGAGCTATCACTTTGTCAGTCTTTTCTGTGTCCGGGCTGGGTGAGGTTTCCTGTGTTGATTCATATTAAGCCTCAAGCTCCACTCCTGGTGGTGCCCTTCCATCCGTTCCTTTAAGTTTCAGCTTTGCAACCATACTCCCCCTGAACCAAAGACTTTCTGGTGTCTCCGAAGCTCCCTGGCAGGTCATGGGAATAACGTCACTTAATTGCTAGTTGGCATCGTTTACTTTCGGAACTGTGACGGTATCTGATTGTCTTTGAATCTCCGACTTTCATTCTTAATTAATGAAAACATTCTTGGCAAATGTTTTCACTTTCATTCCTCTTGCGCCAGTCCAAGAATTTCGCCTCTAGTGGCACAATATGAATGCCCCCCCCCCCCCCGGCTGTCCCTCTTAATCATGGCCCCAGTTCTGAAAACCAACAAAATAGAACAAGAGTCTTATTCCATTATTCCTAGCTGAAGTATTTAGGCAATCGACCTGCTTTGAGCATTCCAATTTTTTTTAAAATAAATGCTTTGGACCTCAGTTAAGAGCATTGAGAGATTGCAGAGAGACAGGGGCTAGGGCAGGCGATAGCTCACCTTGTGGCAGACCACTAGCCCAATCCAAAGATCCAACTGTGAGCTTTTTAACTGTAGCAACTTTAATATACGCTGTTGGAGCTGGACTTACTGTGGCTGCTGGAGCCAGACTTGCCCTCCCAATAGATCCTTGTTAAAAGATTTAAAGTGTACTCATTCCAATTACTGGGCCTCGAAAGAGTTCTGAATTGTTATTTTTCTTCACTACCTCCCTGAGTTGGGAATGGGTAATTTGTGCGCCTGCTGCCTTCCTTGGATGTAGTATCAGTTTCTCAGGCTCTCTCTCCAGAATCGCGTTACATGCTTCTCTATGGTGGATCAACCCTACCTTATTTTTTAGCAGGCACAGGATTTCTTAAGAAAAAATCCTTCTTTTATGCCTGAAGTGTTTCAAAGTTTATTTTTATGTAATGTATTATTTTCCCTAAATTCTTTCCTGAAGCTAAGAGCAACGGGTAAAGAATTCTACTTAAGGATACCTACAGGCAGCTCAGATAAAATTCTTCAGGAAGGCTGATCTGCTGCTGTTTCCTGTGAAGGTAAAATGGGCAACCAGTGTCAAAGCAATCCACAGTGTTTGTCCCACGCTATTTCATCTGCTGTTCTCACCGTAACAAGTCACTTCCAGGCAGGGTTAGGGACAACTTTGTTAGGGTCTTGGGTTCTTCTCTAACTTTTTGGAAAGGGGTGTACTCCAGAAATTTTCTAGAGGCAATAACTTGGTCCTCCGTTCATATTTTTGCAAAACATAGACAGGATTCCTTTTCCAGGTCCAGAACTAGCTTTTCTAGTACCATTTTCCAGGGCCTTCTGGATTCATAAATAGCTTTCTCCTCCCTGTTAAACTATGGTAGCCTACACAAATAGCTTAGGCTGCTGTAACTGTGATCCAGTTGTTGTGTAACATAACAGTCGATGTTCTGATTTGTCACTGTTGCAGCAGTAGTCACTGACCACAAATCTCCCTTCAATTGCCTTATCTGTTTTTGCAAGGTTATGGAAATACATACTCCTTGTATATATGCTTTCATATGTTTTATTATTTTTTCATACTATTTTCATTTTAGGGCTCTTGCCTCTCTTCTTAAGGCAAGAAAGTTCTGAAGCTTTTTAGTGTTCTTAACCACCTTTTAATATGGAGCTCTGCACAAGCCTTTGGCAATCTGAACACTTGGAAGGCACCCTCAAAATTTGAATAACTGGATAGTTGGTCATATATTTGGCAGAATACAACCTAGATAGCTTAGGTTACTGCAACAGTAATCAGTTTGAACATCAGTTGTTATGGTAAGTTCCACTTACACAACTTTACTTTTTCATTGATGAAATTGCCTGTGGCAGAACCACTCTTATCAATATCGGCAGAACCCATATTTAAAAAAAAAAAAGAAAAGAGTTTAGAACCTCTGCCCTTTGGTTTCTTCATGCTCATTAGTTTATAGTTCTGGAGAGGAGGATCTGTTTGATAATCTGCATATTCTTAAATCTTTCCTTCTTTTTATCCATGGCAAAAATTGCTGGTCTTTTATCGCTTTTATACTTATTCAGCTGTTAAGTTGTGAACACTGACACTGGGGAAAAATTGTGCAGTCTGAAGCAACGCAGTATTGTGGAAACTTTATATTATACCTTACCATTTATTGGCACACAGTCTATTACTTTTGGTTGTGTACTCCCCAAATTTATTTAAATGAAAAGTTATTAATGAGAGAGAGTACTAGAACAAACGGGGTCTATGTCATGTAATCAAAGGTTCAACTCTGTGAACCTCCATTCGTTGAGCCAACAAGAGTGAACATTCACCAAGTGAATGTTCATATCAGCGAAGTACTAAAACAGGGAATGCAATTAGTTGGCCAACATTGCAACCATCAAACTCACCAAGTTAGGAAGTTGTGCCCCCCACACCCCATCTACCTATATATACCAATTCCAAGATCACATTACAGTGGGGAAATGGGGAAAATTTCCTGATGTTGGCCAACTAATTCCATTCCCTGTTTTAGGCATTCAGTAATGCGAACATTTGCTTAATTGAACATTAGCTCTTGTCAGCTCAGCAAACAGAGAATTGTGGAGTTGAACTTTCAATTATATGAAACAAACCCAGAACAAACATGTTTAAAATGCTATTAAAATGAAAATCTTTTGCTTTTTACTGTCAAGAGAAAAAAATTATTTATTTGCTATTTTACTTTTAGGGCTTTTTTTTTGTTATGCCCTCGTATGGTAGCTGACATTTACTTTGCTTGCAGGAATATGATTCAGACGTTAACATCCCTACCCTTTGGCTCTTCATTTAGTGTGGTCTTTGAGCTATATTTGCTCAGGCTGACATCTTTATTGGTAAGATTTGTAGGCTGAGTTAGATGTATAACTTGATTCTTGCAGCATTTTTGTTTTCACTTTAAACTGCCATCTACTCCTGTCTGTATTTCTAAATTGCCTTTCCTCTTGTACCTTATTCTGACAACAATCATAGTTTAAGAAAGACTGGTGAGTAAGAAATGAAGCAGTGTTGAAAGAAACACTTTAGTGCAGCATTTGAATACAAGTGATGTGATGTAGTTTCTGTTTTTCACTTTGTATATCTTACTCGTAATTATCGTGTAGTTTTCAGGAGGGGCAGTCTTAGCATCTTGTTTTTAAGGGTTACATTCTAGAATGCCACCTTCTTCCTGGAGGCAGACTGATTCAGAGGGAGAGTGAGGTGAATATTCAATCACTCTGCTTCAGAATTCTTTTCACCGGGAACTGTACATATGCATCAAACTTAACTTGTGTGGATCTGAGCACTAAAGATGTTAACTTTAATAAATATACACTGAAGACTGCACTAATTGAAAGACAACCTGCAAAAGGAGTCTATAGTGGGTAGATTCTACATCATTTCATTCTCTAGAATGACTTGTGTTCACTCCTCAGTTGCCCGTGCTATTAAAGAATTGTGATTTTTGCTCTCGGTGTATTGAACCTTCTCATTCATAGTTTTTGTGGTTTCTTGATTAAAGTTGTTAAATCCTTGTACTCATTTCATGCCTTGAGAAATCACAGTGCTTTTTTTTTCCTTTTCTTCTACCCTAGGATATAAGTCAATGTTGTACCCCTCTTTCAAAAAAATCCTTCTTTTGACCTGGCAGCCTACTCTATTCTTTGCCAAAGGAGTATTATAGGACTTTTATTCTGAAGTTACTCTACTATGCCTATTTGCTCTAGATTTCAGTATTTTGTGATTCAGAATTCAGGCAGCCATGTAGTGGTAGTATCACATACTCATGCCTCTCAACCGCCCAGATTTTTGTCTCACATTTTGGCAATATTTATATTTTGTCTTTGATTTTGAACATTTGTCCCTGCATTATGTTCCAAGAGATTGAGAGGCATGCTCACACTTGATTCCTTTATAAGGCTTTTCTACCCTTTTCTTCATGCCCTGCATGTTTTGCCACTCTGAAGGGCTGTAGACAGTAAGTGGTAAGAGCCGACTTGTATAGTAGTCTTGTTTTGCAAGACAGAGGCAGTCCCAGCAAAGTTGATAGACTGCCATGTATTTTGTTTGTGGTGCACTTTAGAACTTCTGCTTTATGGTTGACAGTAGCACAGTTTGTTAATGTATGATGTAAACATAAGGCACATTTTATGATGGGTAGGAAAAATAAGCTTTTGGTTATGTAGACTTTGGATATTTTTCAGCAGATAATGGAAATGGCCAGGCTAGGTGGGTCAAATGACCCTTTACCACTGCCAAAATGTATATTTCTGTGTAAGGAATTTTATCATTCCTTTGTGTCACCAGTGCTGTTTTTTTGTGAACTATGTTATGACTTTTCTTCTTTTTCAGGTGACACAACAGAATAGATGACTATGCAGGTAGTATTGCATGGATTAATACCATAGATATGGACTGTTTGACATTTCTCAGCAGTGCTGCCATTTAGATTTGTGACAGGCTGAAGTTGGCGAAAAGTTTTGATGCAAGGTCCAAGTGACTATATTACATCACAAACATAAGGAATGGTCAGTCTTCAGAGGAAGATCCTACGCTCTAATGATTTATCTTCTTTTACTTATTTCCCAACTGTATTGCTACCCCCACATCTGATTTCAGGTAGTTAGTGTCATAATCAGTCTAATCTAGGGTGGAAGGTAAAGAATGTGTTTGCCTGCTCCCCTTCGTAATAAACCATTGAGTTCACCTAGTACTTCACGTAAGAGCGGATTCAGATGTATCCTCCAGTTTATGACTATTCTTCCTGACTTCGAACCTATTTTTGTTTGAAGTCAAAACTTTCTGCTTAGCCCCTGCCATTTCTTAAACTGATTAGATTTTTCACAGCAGGATTTACTTTGTTTACTTGTTTCCCCAAGGGATTTTATTTTCTGCTTATTATGCAGATGGTAAAATTATACTTTACATTGAAGTATCACTCCAAGCTCATTACCTGATTATACAGAACACTTGCACCTGATTGCAGTGACATTTGCATATCCCCCACCATTCTATCAAAAAATTGTAAAGGAGAGAGATTTTTTATTTTTCCAGCTTATTTGTTGAACTGACTTTTGTATTGCAGGATAGAACCATGTTGCTTAGCACTACTGTGTAGTATTTAGCTGAGCAAAATGTACTTGTATGTAGCTTGGTAATTACGGTGGTGTTTTAGAGAGCTTGATAGCATGCTGCCCATCTGTCCAGTGAAGTAATAAGTCCACTTTTTGTTTTGTTTTCTTTATTTCTAAGCCTTTTGATACATAGCTATTCTCATCTTTTGAAAAGTTACTTTATCTTTCTTTCTATTTCTGGTTGTGTGGTTGTTTTATAGACTGGAAGACTTTTGACATCTCCAGACATTATGAAAATGTTTCTTTTTTGTATACTTGGAACACAATGCCAGATAACCGTTCTTGAAAATACAGAACCAACAATAAGTAAAGAACGCTTACTTCCTCTGTGTCTTGAGACACAAACTCCCTTATTTCAGCAGTTCCAACCAAAGTGAAGTGTAAAATAATTTCAGCTAAGGTCCGCATAAAAAAAAAATGGTTTTATTGAACAAGTGCTACAAACAAATCCAATGGCTAAGCGCTTTCACTTGCTCAACAGCAAGCTTCATCAGAACACTGAAAAAAGACCCTATTACATTTAAATAAACTTTTTTATATACTTGAAATCTGTCTTAGTTAAACATTATAAAAGTAGGATTTCCATTTTCTGTATATTATAAATATATCAGAAGAAATTTTTAAAGTATTGTCAGAATGTTTCTTGACTTTAGATGACTTAGAGAAGACTAAGAGGGCAGTGTTATAAGGCAAGAAAAATGTGTCATCTTTCAATGAAGAATAGTTCAGGGAAATATTCCAGGTTTTGACTTTGTATGAAGAATGGTTTTGCTGCTAGAAGACTATGCAGACACAAAGTGAGTGATGTGCATAATAAAGATCATTGGGGAATGAATTTATACTATAACTAGGGTCCTAGCTGGAGGCATATGTCTGTCATTTAGCCTTATCTTTTTTCAGGGATGAGATCCCCCTAGGGGGTACATTTGTGCAGTTTTGAGCTGTAGTCATTAGAGGAGCCGTAAAAGAGAGTGCACTACATACCCAAACCTCCTCTTGTTTTGGAGCCTGGGAAGAAGCAATCTGAGACAGTCTACTATTGGATGCCCTTGGTGAAAGCATTGAAAACATAAACCTTACCTCAATTACCTGTAATAAGAAAACACCATACTTTATTGATGTCTCATAGTAAAAGTTGAATTTTTACTGTCTAATAGCACTTTTTTTGTAATGTAAAGTAATTTTTGTAGGAATTAGAAGTTAAAGAATGAAAAATGTACATTCAAGTTTTATTTATTTATTTCACATTTGCTAACTGTGTTGGTCCAGCTGAGTTACAAAAAAAACATTTTCAGTGGAGACCCGAGGAGTAAAGCTCCAATAACTTCTAAAGCAATAAAAACTAAAAAGAAACATTATACATAATATAAAATAAAGTACAAACTGAAATGCCGGTATACAGAACAAATTATAGTTGTCACATAAAGTGTGAGTACTAAAAATATAAGCATAAAAACAGTTTAGTCACAGTGCTGAAAAGCTAGCATGTTGTAATACTTACAAGAATTAGAAGTAGTGCCAAGACACTTCCTAAGCAGAGGTTGTAGAATGTGCATAGGCAGAGATAGGAGGTTAAGTGGGGTGATTGCAGTGACAGATCTTGTATTTTATAAGATAGCCAAAATCTTACTGAGCAGTGCAGTCTTTTTGACATATGCAAGTTGCTACATGTTGTAGTCATTCATTATCCCATATATAGTCAGCCATGCCTGATGTATGTAAAGTCGTTGCTGTAGCCTTTAAGCCCTAAATCCTTTAGATTTTACTGAAAGTGGGGTGTGAAATAGTTGGGCACACAAATGAATTTTGATGCAGTTCTTTTGATATCTTTTATTCATCCAAAAACCTGTCACCAAGACTCATTGTATGATGTATGCCCTCTCTGAGAATGAGGGCTGTCTCCATCTTCATTACTTCTTGACCTTTTAACTTGGTGTGTCCAAGTGAGGTGCTGAATCTGTTCTCATCACTTCTTGGTGCAGTCCTATATCTCCTGAGGTGAAATTACAGTGCACATCAAATATAAAGAGTTCTGCATTAAGGAAAATGTAAGTGAAAAACAAATCATAATTATCTTAAAAGATTGTTTGACCATCTCAGCTCTAAATAGTGTAATTTAGCGCATTACATATTAAGTTGGTATGTGTTCTGTTTTTCTTTTGGTCTGTTGCGTGCCACTACTCCGAATTTTGCTTTTCATGTATGTTGCACTTAGACATAGCTTGTTTTCCTAGAAACTGGAAAAAGTTGTGTCATTAGGGGATGCAGTCTTCACTGTGATCTGAGTGATGCTGAATCAATGCCTGTATCTGATCTAAAGCTTATTTTGCTTTCTGTGTATTTGGCTGTATTTATTCAGTATAACTTATCAACTATGTAATTGCAAGCATACATCATTATACAATGTTCATTTTTATCATTTTCATATTCTGCCGCGTTTTGATAGTAACAGATGTGTCAGTAGCATGTTTGAAACCATCATTGATTTTGATCTACCTCATGTAGCTGAAAAGGATCCCAGCAAATATCTTTCTGTATCCTTGAATATCAGACATAATATTGCATATATACTTTTGAAAGACTTTTTTGACAGCCCTGGATATATTTATTTGTATTTTTGTTAACCAGGTTAGCTGTGCTAGGGAAAAAAACATTTTCTGAGTGTTTTTTTTTTCTTTCTAAGGTACTTTTATCTTCTTCTACCCGCCAGCCATCAAGCCTTTCCCTATCATACTGTAACATATTGAATCCCCAGATCTGCTAAGGTGAGAGGCATCTAAAGAGACCACAACGTTCAGTCAGACCTTGAAGAATTTGAGCTGCCTTCCATGTCCTGGCAGTGGGAGCATTTGAAGTCTGTAACCCTGCTATTAAAGGTAGAACGTACTGCCCATGTCACTGTGGTGACTCAGTGCTCTCACCCTGTGAGTGTACACTCATCTGCACTCCATAATGAGGGATAGCACTAGGTTGTAACTCAGTGAGTCAAAAGCCTCTTGAGGGTACCACTACAATGCTTCTGGTCGTTCAAAGGATTATGCCTGCATGTGCCCCTCCTGTTCTCAACAACTTTCCCTAGAATGAGCATGCCCATCCTACCCTGCTAGCACCATCAAGCACCTGAGCTAAGGAAACGTGTGTCATCTGGACCATTGTCAGTGCTTTATTCCTGTATGCCATCACACTGGTTGCCCATTTTCAGAATATATGAGGGGGTGCTGAACATTTCTAAGCCCGAGCAACGTTCTAAATTCTGAGCGTTATTTTGCCTCTGTAGCTGAAAAGAGGGTTATTTCATCTTGTAAAGTTCAAATTTGCAGAGTTGTAGTGCTGTGTTTTCACATTGTTTTAGGCCCTTTCTTGTTTAGATTGTATCTTTCAGACCTAACTTTTTTATCCAAGATGTACTACTGTCCATATCCAGATGACCTGAAATTGGGTAAACTGATTTCATGTGTTACAGATAAGGCATGCATGCAGAATAACTTGACTGAATTGACCATTTGGGCAAAGGAAAATAATACACTGATAAATACATTAAAAAAAAAAAAAAGCATATGAGATTTGTGAGGCATAAATTGAAAGGTGAATATTTAATACGGCTACGGCACACAGTGATTGGAACTGTTGACTCTTTTAAGAACCTAGTTATATGGGTAGATTCAGCTATGAGTTTTTATAATCATATCAACCAATTAGTTAGTGATAGTTATAGAAATATAGGTTGTATAAAAAGATTTATAAAGTGTAGGAAATCAAAAATGATGAAGTCCTTGTTTGTTAGTTACATTAGACCCAAACTTGGTATGGAATAACAATATGGAAACTCTATAAGAAAACAAGTATGAGTAAAGTGGAAAGAGTACAGCGGAAATATACCAAGGGCATCCATGGATGTGAAACTTTGTTATTGTTAAAGACTAAAATATTTGAACTTGTACAGTGTCTCTTATAGATATCAAAGAAGAGATCTTATTCAGGTAAAAAGGGCATTTAGAGACAACTACCTCTGGGAATGTTTGGGGTTATCAAAAAGTGCTAGAGAATCATCAGATAACCTATGTAGAAGATTCTATAGGAATGAGAAGTGTACTAACTGGTTCACTGACAGAGAAGCTTTTGCATGGAACAGACTACCAAATTACATTAAAGCAAGTACTAGTTTAGATATTTTTAAGAACAGACTGGACAGTTATTATGGGAACAAGTGTTATGGTATATTGGCAAGTTAGAAGGGCTTTTAATGCCTGTACTTGAAATATTGGTATTTATGTATCATTGATTGAACTATGTTAATGAAAAGTATGGAATTTTCCTCTGAGCTGTCCTGAAGTTCCTCTTTCTGCAGAAGAAAAGTCCAAAGAAAATCCATGAATATATGATGTAAACATTGAATGACAAGTGGCCCTTCTTACTCAAATGTGACAAAGTGGTATGCAGACTTTCAGTGTGGAGATTTCAAGACCGAAGATGCAGCAAGGTCTGGGAGGGTGCAAACGGTGTCAACTCCTGAAATTGTTAACCATGTCCATGACCTGATTTTGGCAGATTTATGAATATCAGCTAAACCAATTGCTGAGAGACTACAGATATCCAGGGAATGTGTTAGATTTATAATCCATGAGCAGCTGGGTATGCAGAAGCTGTCAGCCAAGTAAGTGCCCAAATATTTGAATGCCGACAAGAAAAGACATCAAGTGGACACTTCCAAGTTGATTTTGCGGCACTTTTGTCAAGCTGGTGCCAACTTTTTGTAACGACTAGTTAATGTTGATGAAGCATGGTTACACCACTGTGATCCTGAGACGAAACAACAGTCCTTGCAATGGCGGCACTCCGGTTCAACAAGGCCAAAGAAGTTCAAGACTCAAAAGTCAGCTGGAAAGGTCATGGCCCCAGTGTTTTGGGATCAGGAAGGTGTTGTAATGACTGACTATCTTCCAAGTGGCTAAACAGTTAATGCAGAATACTACTATAACGTGCTATGCTGATTAAAGGAGGCATTGAAAGAAAAAAGAGGGGAACGTTCTGGAAATTAGTTCTCTTTTTGGAAGACTATGCACCTGTTCACAAGACTGGCAAAACAATGGATGTTTTGATGAAACTGAGATTTAAGTGCATAGACCATCCACCTTACTCACCAGATCTTGCTCCATCTAACTATTTCCTGTTTCCAAACCTTAAAAAGAGTTTGAAAGGGCGGCAATTTTTGAGTGATTTGGAGATGATTGCAGCAGAGGAGCAGTATTTCAGTGACCAGACTTCAGACCTGTTTTTTTTTTTTTTTTTTATGAAGGTTACAGAAACTTCAGACAAGCTGTGCCAAGTATGTTGAACTTTGGGGAGAATGTTGATTAACTTGTACATTGCATGGCTCCATGTCATTCCCTTCTCGGTCAGGCTTAGAACTTTTCAGCACGCCCTTCGTAGTACATAATATTTGTAAGAAAAAGACATGTATAGTATACTAGTTATATATACCGGATGTAACAGGCAGTGTCAGTTCAATGCTGCATGACATAAGAAAGTCTTATCAACATACAAGGTGAGTATACCTTATAGGCTGAAATAAGGCACAAGATTATGAGCAAATGTCAATGCAAGACAGGAATTATCCAAGGCTTTATTGGGATAGAGAAAAAATATAAAATATCAAGGAGTAAATTGCTTAACTAACAGGTAATACAAGTTGAATGAGAACTAGTTAAGTAAAATTCAACATAGGTTACAGGAAATAAGTAATTAATGCCACCAAAGAGCCTGTATGCAAACAGATGGATCTATAAGAGATTTAAAAAAAAAAAAAAAAACTTTTCCAGTATAGTACAGCTCATGTTTCAGTGTTTGGAGACAGAGAAGACTATACAAGTATTCTAGTTATCATTCAATACAGAGAGGCCTTTACTCAATAAATCATGGAATTTAATCAAATTTACTGCATCTTTTCAAACTGTTGGTTGTAAGTATCGTAAGTATAGAGTGCTGTTTTGAATACATTATGGTTTTCCTTTCTCTTGTGAAGGAGAAACTTTGTTCCAGTTTTCTGGCAGGAGTGACTGGGGATCTCTCTCCAGTTATAGAATTGTTTTGGAGTGTTCAGTAGTCAGTTCGAGGACCTTAGTTCACTGTTTGGCTGTGGTATGCTGTTTTTTACTTTATCAGTTTGTTAGCCTGGTAAGCCAGTGGTGACTCAGAAGCATTATCTGGTCAAATTTTGGTGGAAGGAATCAAAATCTGTAGCCTGGACTACAGGAATATGCTCAGAGTCTTAATAATGTGAGCTAACTGCCAAATATTGGATTGATCAGGGCAAGGATTTTTTTGTGTAAGTAATAGGTCGTAATAGTATCCTGTTATTTCTGAAATGCTTCCTTTTTAGAGTATTCCAGTACATTCTCCACTAATTGCAGTCTGACATTTTTGTTTCTGTATAATCAAGTTGGACCATTTGTTGTTACCCACAGTACCTTATAAACAGGGGCCAATAAATGTGTGGTGCTGAAAATCCTGAGGCGTTTGTAAGATTCCCCAGGAATACTCTGAATTTTTAGTCTGTCCCTAGCTATAAGCAGACAATGTTTGTACCCTAATTACTCCCCACCCATTTCTAAAAGGCAGTAAGAATGTACCCACTCTTTACACAACAGTCAAAATATATACTTCATTTCGTTTCTCACAGCTTATTAAGGTGTGAGCTGAACTCAGTGGGTCACGGCCTCCCTTTTGCTTTAGAGATGCAAGAAAATATTCCAAGGGTTGCCTTTGAATGTTTGTCATTTGATAACTGCCACAGTAGCTTTAGCTTGTTTGCATCAAGAAAACTCTGAATGTGTTTGCTTCAGCTCTCAGTGGTCTGGGCATGTGGTTAGTGCCCTTAAACTCTGGAAGCTGATAAGCTTGTTATATCCTAGGCAGGATATAAACCATATAGCTAAGGCTACTGGAGCAGTGATCATTCAAACGTCTACAGTTATGTTTAGTTTGCTTTAGTGACACAACTGGACTTTCCCTTTGTATAAGACTGACCAAAATCCCAGTAATAATCCTGAAAGTGCATTCTCATTTTGGTGGGATCTTAAAGTGGCTAGAGACTAAGAAAATTTTCTTCTTCACCTGATTGCTTAGTGGATTCGGTTTAAACAGTATCTTCTATTTTAGGTTTACAAGAAGGTACATTTATCAGTTATCCTTGAGTTGAACATACAAGTTTGGTTCAGGAACCTTGTGCCTCTGTTCTTTCTTGCAGTCTGTATTTACTGGTTTTCCTAATCATTTCTACCCCCCCCCCCAAAAGGTACAATAATAGAATATTAAAGATTTCAGTAGGCTTTGCAGGCTCTCAGGTATGGCTTGCGTAGCACTTGTTTTTCTGGGCAGAAAATTCTGTCTTGAACAAATGTACTTCAGCTGTCAAAGACAACTGTAGAAGGATCTGGTTCACTTTTCCTTATTCTGATTGCCATGTAATTTTATAACACTTAAATTCCATCAAATGTATCAGGTATAAGATTGGAGTGCATCTATTTTTTTCAGGGTATCAACATTAAATTTAATTATAATTGTTTGCTCAGTTGGTATGAGTGGTGTAAATCTCTGCATTAGGATCTGTGGAGATTGGGTTTGTATTAATCTAGCCTCACAGGCTTCTCTGTGGTTATTTTATTAACAAAGTTATTTTTTATCTTGTGCAGTGAGAGTAAAATCTCACCTGAAATTGGACAGTCTTTGAATTACTGTACATCTGATTCATTTTTTTGCCTACTTGTTGCTTGAATACCAACAATTCTGGTTCAGTATATAAAGTAAGCAAGGGATCTGATAGGGAATCTCACTTATTAGGTATTAAACAGATCTGTGTTGAAGTTAGGTGACATGAGTACACAGTGACTAATGATGCTGCTTCACAGTGCTTGAGACTCTGTTTTGAGTTTGAACTGGGTCTGCAGGTTTTCACTATAGTATCTGGCTTTCTCCAGTAATGCAAGTACATGTTGCTGATACTGCTGATTGCCTTTAGATGTGTGGGCTATATGAGAGAGACTGTGTGTGTGTGTGAGTATGGACACATGCATGCATATCTATAGTGGATTGGTATCCCATCCATAAAGGATTTTTGCCTTGTGCCTGTTCCTGTCCAAGGCAGACTCCACCCCATCCTACACACACACCCCCCTTAAAATGGAAAAAGCAGCAAATTATGATGAATAACCTGATGTAATAAAGTCAAGGGACAAACCAAGCCACAGCTGTCATTCAAAGTCCAACACCTCTGTCTGGTCTTTACTCACTTTTTGCTTCCTTCATATCTTGACCAAAAATGTGTAATTTATTTTGGGTAATGTCATGCTGGAAATCTAGGATGATATGTCTTCTGAGTTGTAGTAATCATTTTGTTCTAATAGTCAAAAAGAAAAGTGAAATAACCAACCTAGACAAGCATCCCCTTTAGAGTGTAACTTAAAACAGTAACATGTAAATTAGAATTATGTTAACACTTTTTAGTCCTTTTTGTTTCCTTCAGGGTAAGAGTAGTCAGCAAGAGCCACTGAGTACACTACCCTGATGACTCTGAAGGATAAATGAAAGTAAGACCGCCTTTAGGCTTAACCTGGTCTGAATGGATTATAACAGTTGTCTGTGTAATGGTATTGGCTCTGCTAGGGTGTAATCACCCCTGACATAGTTTGGCCACAAAGACCAACAGGGCAAGTTTGAGTTAGTCGCACATACTGGGTTTCTTACCATATTCAAGTACTGTTCCATTTTTGCTCAGTTATGATACTGTAGAAGATCTTTGCAGAGGAAAGATAGTTAATCTCTGTGAGATACTCAGTACAATAGTTTGTCTTTAAGGATAGGTTGCCAACAAGAGTATAGCTACCATCCACCATCCCTTCTTCCAGGAATTCTTTATTCAGTTCTGACTTTTTATGACTTTTGTATTTTTTTGCAATGTTCTGTTTTTAATATTCTGTACTGTAGTTTGGTCAAAAATCAATTTTATGTTTAATTTCTTTCTCGACTCACTAGAGATGGCATAGAGTAATACAAGATTTTTTTTTTTTTTATGAGCATGTACCAAGAGTTATCAGAAACTAGTGCAAGTCAGAAACAGCCTTACCTAAGAAGGAGGACGTAAACAGTTAGATGAAACCTGAATTAATTGACTAGAAGTACATAGATTTGGTCAAATACTTCCTACCTTCCTCTATATTCTGCTTACTGTCTCTATATTACAGTACAAATACTTCCTACCTTCCTCTATATTCTGCTTACTGTCTCTATATTACAGTACTAACAACTCCTCAAAACTGCCATACAGGGCCTTCCTCTGGTCACACTTAAACTTGCTTAGCACAAAATATTGTCTTTTATACTGTCATATGTGATGTCTCTGATGATTGTATTGTTACAATGGAGTCCTTTTTGTTTAGTTGGAACAAACCACTTTAATCGTGTTCTTCTTGCATGAAATATCTTGTATTGTAAAAATTCCTACTGTACATATAGTTTAATAGTGGACCTTTTCTCCCCGGGACTCCACTGTAAATGGACCTCACTCCAGTCGGACTTTCCCGGTCAACAAATGTAAAATAAATAAATAAATACTGCTGCTCAAATTTGTCTCTTGAAGATCTGATGTACGGGTGAATCCCTACTGTTACAGTAAGTATCTCACAAACATGGCTTTTTTCCTGCTGCTGTCTGAACCACTGTATTAACATAAAATATGTCTAGTATGAAAAATGATACACTGTTGAAACGAGGGGTAGGGTGACACAGCAGTAAATGCAGCTGTCTCCCATCATTCTGTTCTTCCATTTTGGTGCTTAGCTGAGACGCTTTTTGCATAGATTGCGCATACCCTTCCTGTATTTGAATGTCTTTTCACCAGATGCTCTGATTTCCTCCTATATCCCAATCATATGCAATTGCCCAGAGTTGTGCATGTTGTGTGGGGCTGTGTGTGCGAGACAGAATATGTGTGCGCCACACCCTGTAATACGCTGGCAGTCTATCCAGGATTACATTTTCTCCATGTGCCCACTGAGTGCAAAAATAAGCAAATAGTCTTCATATCTCCTGCAAATCTGAAATGACTTAAGTGGATATTAAAAAATGAATGAATGAGTTGACATTTTACTTAGACTGAATTCTGAAAACTGAAATAGAACAAAGCACTTTCTTAAATGAGTTTTCCCCTTAAAAGTTTAATATCTTTACTGTATTACAGAACAGGGTGTGTTCCTTTCTGAACACCCTCTGAATGTTTCTTTTCTTAAGAATTGGGTTTTAATTGGATTTTTAGGGTGCCTACAATCCAGCTGAAACAAAAGTGATCCATATGCGTATGAATCCTTTGAGCCAGGCGAAGCTGCAGAGAGCAAAGGAAGTTCAAAGTCTGAAAGAGGATTATGAGAGGCTTATGCGGAACGTGGAATCAGGAGGAGGTGCAACTCAGGATCAGGAAGGAGCAATCCCTCATCTGCCTTCATCACAAGAAGTTACAGGTAGTGTGCACCATTTCATTTATCGTGTCATAGTCCTTAAACTGTTTTATCATGTCCTGGTAAACAAGTGCTCTAGGTTAGCACACACCTCTGAGTATTATTTCATTTAACTGTGTATTCTTGATCTCTCCTCAGCTTGCACATGCATACAACTGGCCTTGATACAAGTTCAGAGTAGCCATTGGTACTTGTAACTTAAGCTGTCTCATTAATGTGTGTATAGTCCCTTATGATGCAACAACAAGTATACTGAACACTGTGGCATTTGAAGTATAACTTGCACTATTATTTTGTCGGTTGTGTAACATTGCACTTTAACTATGTTTTCTGATTGTGGCAACACAAATGTTGGCTAAGTAGTTCCATATCTTTATTCTAAATGCTGTTGTAAACAGAGTCCTTTGATGTTATGAACTCCCTAGTAGCAAATAGCACTGTGGCATAGAAGGATAAAGCCCTGGCTACACCACAGGAAACCTGAGTTTGACAAGCAGCCTGGATGCCAGTAAGAACTAGCCAGGGAAGATTGGAGGGAGCAGCCATTGCTTGCTCGCCCTTTACAGGTAGAGGACAGGGACTTTGACTCCACAAGGATGCAGTAGGTGTTACCTAATGGAGTTTAAGCTTGCCAAGCCAGTACTATCATGGTGCATTCGCACTAGTAGCTGGAGACAATTGAGCATGCCGAAGCATGTTTCTCCTTAGGACACAGCAGTGGTGGTGCTCAGAAGATCTACTGAGAAGAGAGGGAGTGTTTCCAAGAGGAAAGGGTAGACTGCCACCCAAGACCAGCAAGCTGGCCCTTTCCCTACCTCACAACTTTTGTGGGGAATGGAATGCCAATTGGGCTTCTCAGACAAGAATATGGAGCTCTTACCTAGCCTGGGAATACCCAAGTCCCACCTCCACCCTTACTTGGAACAATTAGACTGATCAAATGGCTTCCAGGGAGTTGATAAAAAAAAAAAAGAAACTACCCAGCAAAAGTCACCTTGGGTGTTTTTTTTTTGTTTGTTTTTTTTTTTTTCTGTGTAGTGGTTTTAAATATTTAAATCTGTGAGTTAGAAGGGGCATAATCCCCAACGTGTTAGTATCAGACAGTTTGAACAATGGGCATTAAATCATGGAAGTGGCTAAAGCTGCACATTAACCATCAGAATGGTCCTGTACCATATATTAGCTAGCTGTAGAACGCACTCTGAGACGTAAGAAATCCACAATGCTTATCTACAGGGACTAGATTCACGCAGTATTAAACCCAATATCATTCTCTTAGGCGATCTAAACAATGGGAAATTTTGTCAATGCAAATGCCATGGAACAATTAGTAAGAGTATCCACTAGGGGAAATAACATTTTGGATCTTGTTCTTACTAATATGGGAGCATCTTGCACTGTCCCTTGCATATCTTCATCTCTTGTAAGGTCTAACCTTAAAGCCGCCTCCTTCAGAATATAAAATTGAAACCAGAGATCCTTTCCACCCAAGGTACCTTTAGAAATTTCTTGAAGACAAGCCTCCTATTCCTAACTGATACATTAGCAAGCTTCAAATCCTCACCAAACCCAGTTAACTCCACTGAATATGCAGAAATGTATGCCACCACATTATACCAGTATATAAGAAGCTGCATCTATGTAAGTGCAGGGCAAACCCCAGAAACAGATCCATATGGTGTAACCATAATATCAACAAGCTTCATAATAAAAGCAAAATAATTTTGACTAAAAGTAAAAGAGTAATTCCTAGAATGTTAGAGCCTCTGTCACTGAAACAAACAAACCAGGAACTTAAAATTCACCAAAACCAAGTTGGAGGCTAAAATAGCTGCCGAAACCAAAGATAATCACAAAGCATTTTTTAGTTATGTTCGTAATCTCAAAAGCACAATGTAGCAGTGCTTTGAGCTGATTGTGAACCATGTTACCTACATTGAAGCTAAAGATATAAAGAACCTACTGGCTGATAACTTCAACTCTAACTTTACCCCTTTTTCTCATGCATCTGTCCTTCAAGATATACCTGAAACTGGCTGACTTCCAGCTATCACACAAGACCAAGTCCTAAAAGTGCTATCAACATTTAAAAATACTACATCAGTGGGTCCTGACAATATCCCTGGATTCATCTTAAATAGTCCAAAGCACAATCTGGTCACACTCCTAACAACACTGTTCAATCTCAGCTTACATAAAGCTTTTGTCCCAAGTGAATGGAGAACAGCTACAGTCATTCCCCTGCATAAGGGATGACCTTCCACAGACCCATAAGTCTGACCAGCCTCTTATGCAAAGCCATGGAAAAGACATACCATGGAACTAATCAAGTCAGAACATAAGGAACTTCCAAACACTTGACCTATCTCAGTTTGGATTCGTCAAGGGCAGGTGATACTTACTCAGATTGGTGGTTTTTTTTTTTAGAAGGTTACCAAAGCAATGGATAAAGGAAAAATGGTATACACATCTTACCTTGACCTGGCCAAATCATCTGGCATAATTCCCCACTCAGGCATAGTTTAAAAAAAAAAGCTATATAAGCTAGGAATAAACCTCTGTGTCACCTGCTGGATTGCTAACTGACCCACAGGGGGGAAGTTACCTCCTCAAGAAACTAGTGACCAGTGGCGTTTCCCAGGCTTTTGTGTGGGACCTCTCCTGTTTGTCCTCTACTTTTCTGAAGTAAAAGCCAACTCCAAGAGCTGTGGCTGACTACATTTGCAGATGACTGCATGCCAAGAGCAGTCATTGAATCCCCAAATAATTTAGCCATCCTGCAGAAAGGTTTGTCCCAAGTAAATAACTGGTGCCAAAATCATGGACTGAAACTAAATACCAAAAAAATGTATTATTGTATCCTTTGCAAAGTCATCTACCCCAGGGGAAATCCCATATTGACAATATGCCCCCTAAGAGCTGACCCAGTTGTTCGGGATTTGGGAACTTATGTGAACAATGACCTAACTTTTGACCGTGTCCATTGTTATAAGAAAGACCTGTATTGCACAGCTTATAAACAAAGGGATTGTGTCTAGATCTAGGGATGCCATTATCCCCCTTTACTTAGCCTTCATTAGGCCATTCATTGAATATAATGCTCCCTTTGGCATGTATCTGTTTTGACACATGCAACCAATGCAACACCCACAGAGATACCATACAAAATGGATACAAACCCTAAACAACATCCTATATGGACCAACTCAAAGCCCTGTGAATGTACTCTGTATACTACAGACTGCTAAGAGATGACCTGTATCTGGCATACAAGGCATCCTCTCATCCAATACAGATGGATTTACTGCACATCAGAAGTCAAATGGCATCAGAAATACGGTGTCTAGGGATCTAAACCTCTTCTGCAACATCAGCAGAATGGTTTAGGTGGAAAGGTATATCTCGTAGGGGGGATACCATTTCTCTGGAACAGGCTCCCTGTCCACATAAAAAATTCATCCCTGCCCATATTCAACAGTAACTTGATCTATGGATGGGAAACTAATGGACAGAAGCAGCCACTAAATGATTTTCCCCATGCATGGTTCCGTTCAAATTATCTATGGCATCATCCCAGTTATTCTTATGAGGGGTAATATATAATTATCATGCCATGGGATGGGTAAGGCCAATCTTGAACCAAATGGGTTAGGTTAATTCAAGCATGAAAATTGAAATTGGCTGGCCTTAAAATGGCCTGCAGGGGCAACTAACCTTGTACTTGCCTATGAGCATTTACACAGTGGCAGTCCATCTTCAGTACTACTATGTTTGATGATATCCCTTGATTTAAGAAGGCCTTTTAGAAAGAAAAGGGATGAATATTTGTAAGGTAAGTCTTCTGCTGTGATGGGGTTTGTACTACAGTCTGCCTTTGACTGTTCCCTGTTGGACACCATTTACACAGCAACACCTACCTGACAAGGGCAGCACAGCTTCTGAAATCATTATGTAGGCATGTGCTTGATGATGTCACGTGATCATAGGCAGTAAAACTGGAGAGGAACATTTTTTGATTGTTCAGAATGGCCATTGCTATCATTTGATGTAATTGATTGTAGTGCAAAGCAGGGTCCTGTTTTGGGGGTGCATTGTGTATTGGCTTCTGTTTGTCTCAGAAGATTACTGACATTTGTACGAGGTCCTTTAAGGGTGGCTGTTAGGCGTCAGTGAACCAAAGATTTTGCCAGATGGGATATGTTGTGGTTTGATGAACTGTAACCCACTAGTGCATGTCCAGCTCTTTGGGGTCTGAAATCAGTTTATTGACGTTGAATGTTAAGGCATTTTTCTGCTGATGACCTGCACAGAAGAGGTATAAAAAAGTGAAGAAATGTGCTAGTCAACTAACAGAAAACACAGAGACACTGGAATAGATTACTGAAGGTATTGGATTAACACGAATCCTTCAAAAGAAGTTAAGTTATGATGCAGTGCTTTAATATCCACTCGTATGTAGAAGGGGGGAAGTCCATCATTTATTTCTTGTTGCCTAAAAAGATACTTGGAAAAAAAATGCAAGCGTTTGAAAAAATGTGTGCAGCTTGGATGCCTTGTAATATAAGTGTACCTCAGAGACCAACACTGTGTGTCTTGTCTGTGTGTGTGAGAGCCTGAAACTGTAAAAGACCTGGTTATGGCTTGCCATAAAATTAAAGGTTCTTCCTGCATGTTACATTGCAGTCCATCTTCATTTAGCAGAACAGATGATAGCTCAAGTCATCTGCTCTTACATTTTATGAGAAAGTAAATCACAATAAAAAGAGGTGTGGAGGAAGAGTAGTTAAATCTAGAGAGGGAAAACAGGTTATAATTTGTTGGTCTCCCTTAACATGCAGTCTTTTGAGATGTTTTGAATAAAAGAAAATGTGATAAATGGGATAATGTCTGAGTCATACTGAAGTCACCTGTTATGAAAAAAGCAGGGGCTACCAAGAGAATATATTAACTATATGGATGTTATGTACACTTAGCATGTTATGCAAACTGTCATTTAGCTAATTGAAAGTAAGAGAAAAAAGGTGTTGACATGTCATGTTAAAGTTTTGTTGGAGACCTGTGAAAAGCAGCAGTACTGAACACAATTTTGTTATCCTTTTCAAATGTTCTGAATATTTAGACCATCCTGCCTGTTAATCTTATGGTTACTAATGATTAGATTAGAGTGTTATAGTAATTACACTCTTGCACTGAATGAAACAGAGATGCTACTTGCACATGCTACAGTAATCTTTCAAGTAATGTAACTTTCTGATATGGGTAACATTTTGGATTCATGGTAAAATCATCTTAAAATCACACATTACTAGCATAAAAATATTAATTTTTTTGCCCCTCAGAATACCCAATTTGTGCCTGCTGTTAGTTACTTGGATATAGAAATTCTGAAAGGCTGCAGAGTCTTATGAAAAAATAAGTTCATAAGTTTATTTTAGAGAGTCTTGGCTTGAAGGCCTTCTAGGAACACTGACTTCTTGAAATTTTGATTAAATACTTCTTTCCCACCCAATTATTTGGATTCCTTAAAAAATGGAACATTATTAGGGTTGTGACTCCATAAAGAATGTTGATTCCAAATTATAGTTAAATACTGAGATATGTATAAACGTTTTAGCTTTGTTAATTTATAATTTATGCAAAATTTTAAATTGTCAAAAAGTTTTATTACCATTGAAAATCTCAAGGTTGAATCCTAATCTGATTTTCCCTTTTTTATGGCTTTAAATACTATGATTAGTATACTCCTTTAATATTGTCAATGTAATGAATAAAGGTTTGTTTTATAACACAAGTTAGGCAGGGAGTTGATCTTCCTTTGGTGAACTGTTTTTGCACAGATTCCAACTTTAATTGACCAGCAGTATATATCCAGAATGAGCTATTATACTTCAAAGAGGGCTGATAGCGTGATCTATGAAGTTTAATCATACAGCAAACATTTCTATACGAAATGTTATTTACCGTAGTTCCTAACTGTCTTATAGACTTGTTGGTAATAGTGAACAAATGGTTTGGAAATGAATAGCTTTTAAAAACTTGTTATTCACAATTCTTTATACAAACAGACTATTGTAATAATGTTCCTTCTACTAAAACAGGTTCCTCAGGAATCGGTTTATTGAAGAACATGATTTTACATTTACTTGCACTGAAAGAGATGCCCATTTTATGATCTTAGGCAAAAAAGATTTAAATCTTGATAATCTTAAAATGAAATCAATTTTACAGTCACCTGCATATTTGCTTAACCAAAATGAGTTCTGTTTTAGAATTGATGAAAAAAACTAGGTTAAACAGTGACCACGAGATGGAGCCCTGGACCCCCCCCCCTGTGCACTTTCAAAATATTACAGTTTCATCCTTCAAGAATAACAAATTGAGAACCGTTACAAGCCTAGCCAAGTTTAACCCATGTTCTCAAAAGTGTCTGGTTCAGGCAGACAAGAAAATCAGCACCTAACTGCCCCTGTCCAAGAGGGCTCCCAGAGTGAATTTCTGGTTGCAATCCAATCTTGTACATATCCACCTTGTTATCCAGTGAATGATATATGAATTGTATTCAGTGTTTTCTCAAAACTCTGTATATTACATAGTAGATTACAAAGTCAAATGCTTTGGTTAGATCAAGTAAGATGGTACCTCATGTTAAGCCTAGAGAAGTATCAATGGTTACCTGATCTTAGACTTTAA